>NC_083703.1:52707878-53010909 GCF_033118175.1 Dama dama
GATACATGTGGTGGGGCCTCCCTGTGGACTTGTAGGTTTTCTTGAGGTGGTAGACCTCTCCATTTGAGGTTTCCTGCCATCCTTTCCTTCCCTGCTGCTCTGCCTCTTTGGTCTCCAGGGACTTCAGAACAGCATGTCCGGATTCGAGTCATCAAGAAGAAAAAGATCATCATGAAGAAGCGAAAGAAGCTAACTCGCCCCAGACCCCCAGTGACTGCCAGGCCTTCAGTGACCACCAGCCCTGCAGGGACCCTTGACCTCCCTGAGAAGCAAGAACCAGGTACCACCAGTCCAAGGGCCTTGCCCAGACTTGCAGTCTCTGGGACATGAACTAATATAGCTCTTGGCCACACAGGCAAGCTTGGGTTCAGCTTTCCATCTGCCTTGACCACTGTTTCTCGGGTCCCAACTTACTGCTTTGTCCCTGTCCCAGACTGTCCCCCTTTGGGCCTAGAGTCCCTGCGAGTTTCAGATAATCAGCTCGACGCATCTAGCAGCCAGTCCTTTGGTCTTGGACCACACAGAGGACGGCTCAACATCCAGGTCAGCAAGGCAACCCCTAGGACGTTCTTCTCTGCCCCTCCCACCTTCCCGTAAGGTCTGCCCGGTTCTGATTGCTGCGTCCTGTGCCCACAGTCAGGCCTGGAAGATGGTGATCTTTTTGATGGGGCCTGGTGTGCTGAGCAGCAGGATGCCGAGCCATGGCTTCAGGTGGATGCTAGGCACCCCACCCGCTTCTCGGGCATTATCACACAAGGCAGGAACTCCATCTGGAGGTGAGGCAGGACAGCTCCAGGCCAGGGAAGTCATGAGCAGACTCAGGAGGACTGGGGTGGGAGGCTTGGGGGCCACCCATGATCTCTACCCACCTTTCCTGCCAGGTATGACTGGGTCACATCATACAAAGTCCAGTTCAGCAATGACAGTCGGACTTGGTGGGGGAGTAAGAATCGCAGCAGTGGGATGGATGCGGTGAGAAGTCCCATGGTGCCTGGGGCCCTCTATGCTGGGAGTTGGGCTCCTGGCCCACTGTAGGGTGCTGGGCTGGGCTGGGATTCCTCTGAGGACAAGGAACAGGTGCCCACTTGGGCATCCCAGAGGAAGGGGGTTGTTGTCAGGATGGGTGGCACCCAGCAGACAGCCTCAGGGGCCAGGTTGCTTTGGACCATGCCCGCATCCTTCCCAAATACTTCCTCCATGCCACAGCTTCCTGCTGGAACACCCCTTCTGGCAATGGGCCTCAGTCCTTGCATCACTTCTCATCTCCTCAGGCTACAGTGTGGGATCCTGGCCAGCTTCAGGATTGCCTGCTCCTGAGTCACATGGCCATATTGGTCTAGTGAGCTGTGACTAAACTGGAAAGGAGGGCTGCCTAGGGCTGCCTGTTGGCCAAGGATGTGGGCAGAGGTCTGTGTTTGACACAGCGAGCAAGTGTCTAGCTGAGCCCACTAGGGTGGGTTTTCCAGTGGGCTCACAGGCCTGAGCATCTTCCTGGGCCCTGAGCCAGGCTGCTGGGGCTCAAGCGGCCCTTATCAAGGACTTGATGCCCCCAGATATTTCCTGCCAATTCGGATCCAGAGACACCAGTGCTAAATCTCCTGCCTGAGCCCCAGGTGGCCCGTTTCATTCGCCTGCTGCCCCAGACCTGGCTCCAGGGAGGTGCATCTTGCCTCCGGGCAGAGATCCTCGCCTGCCCAGTCTCAGGTAGGGAGAGAGACAAGGGTTAGATGGGCAGGGCACACCCTCCCCTGGGAACTTACCATTTACTGTGAACTCATCCTCTACCAGATCCCAATGGTCTATTCCCTGAGGTTCCCATGCTGGGATCCTCCGACTCACTAGACTTTCGGCATCATGATTATAAAGCCATGAGGAAGGTAACCCCTGTGACCCAGGAGGGAGGATCATGAGCAGGTCATCTCAGATCTCCTGCCCACCGGGGCATAACTTGCTATGATTGCCCTCATGTCCTTCTGCATCTCACCCTCTTCTTGACCCCTAAACTTCCACGATTTCCCTTGCTTTGGTGCCTCTCTTATTCTGACTGTTCCTTCCATGGCTGCTGCCCCCTCCTGTACTGCACCGTGATGTGCCCATCATATGGGCCCTCACAAGCTTTTGAAGTCCTTCCACGGCCTCGTGTGGTCTGAGCCCTGGGTGTGCTCCTCCCATGCCCCTCACCATGTTACACTCACCCCCCAGCTGATGAAGGAAGTGAACGAGCAATGCCCCAACATCACCCGCATCTACAGCATCGGGAAGAGCCACCAGGGCTTGAAGCTGTATGTGATGGAAATGTCGGACCAGCCCGGGGAGCATGAGCTGGGTACTGGCAGGTGGGGCGGGAGAGGTGGGCACAGCAGCAGGGAGGGGCAGGTGCATGAGCCAGCTGCAAGCTCCTGTTTGTTCCCAGGAGAGCCTGAGGTGCGCTATGTGGCCGGCATGCATGGGAATGAGGCCTTGGGACGGGAGTTGCTCCTGCTTCTAATGCAGTTCCTGTGCCGTGAGTTCCTGAGAGGGGACCCGAGGGTGACCCGGCTGCTCACCGAGACGCGCATTCACCTGCTGCCTTCCATGAATCCTGACGGCTATGAGACTGCCTTCCGCCGGGTAGGATACTTGGCCTGAGGGCCAGCCTGCTCCTTCTGCCATGGTGCCTGGAGCCTGCTTGGTTTGAATAGACTTCCTCCCTGGCAGGGCTCAGAGCTGGTGGGCTGGGCAGAGGGCCGCTGGAACCATCAGGGCATTGATCTTAACCATAATTTTGCTGACCTCAACACACCACTGTGGGAAGCAGAAGATGAAGGGCTGGTACCTGACACTGTCCCCAACCATCACCTGCCCCTGCCCACTTACTACACTCTGCCCAATGCCACTGTGAGTATTCTGGGCCACCCTGGGGGCCTTTGTCTCTGTCTCCCACTCCCCTGACCTGCCCTTGTCCAGGTGGCTCCTGAAACATGGGCAGTGATCAAGTGGATGCAGCGGATCCCTTTTGTGCTAAGTGCCAACCTCCATGGGGGTGAGCTTGTGGTATCCTACCCCTTCGACATGACTCGGACTCCGTGGGCTGCCCGCGAACTCACGCCCACCCCGGATGAGGCTGTGTTTCGCTGGCTCAGCACTGTCTATGCGGGCACTAATCGGGCCATGCAGGACCCAGATCGACGACCCTGCCACAGCCAGGACTTCTCCCTGTACGGCAGCATCATCAACGGGGCTGACTGGCACACAGTTCCTGGGAGTATGTGCCCGAGGGTGGGGTTAGCCCATTCCCATAAAAGTGAAAAGAAAGTGTTAGTCACTTAGTTGTGTCGGATTCTATGCAACCCCTGGACTGTAGCCCGCCAGGCTCCTCTGTCCTTGAAATTCTCCAGGCAAGAATACTGGAGTGGGTTGCCATTCACTTCTCCAGGGGATCTTCCCAACCTGGGAATCGAACCTGGGTCTCCTGCATTGCAGGCAGATTCTTTACCAGCTGAGCCATCAGGGAAGCTCTAGCCCCATCCCCATAACCCTGCCCCAGTGAGACAATCTGCTCTCACATACAGCGCCAGTGTCAGCTGTCACCAGGAAGCATCTCCCAGAGGAGGGCGCTGGGAGGGCAGGGCTCCCGGCCCACCTGCTTAGGCTTCAGTGTCTGTGGTACCCCTAGGCATGAATGACTTCAGCTACCTACACACCAACTGCTTTGAAGTCACTGTGGAGCTGTCCTGTGACAAATTCCCTCACGAGAACGAGCTGCCCCAGGAGTGGGAGAACAACAAAGATGCCCTTCTCACCTACCTGGAACAGGTCGGATCTGAATTCCCCCCACTCCCCACCTGCTCGAGTCACTGCTGACTGGTCTGTTCTCCGTGTTGGACGCAGCTCCCAACAGGAAGGTCTCCTAAGGTCAGGCTGAGCCATTCTGACTCACCAGTGCCATGGGTCACACTCACTTGGCATCAGACTGCCTTGGAGGGATACAGGATAGGAAGCGCAGTTTGCCAGCAGGGTGGTGTCAGACATTGTTGGAGAGTGGGAGTAGACCTGACTGCACTCCAGGCAGTGGTCCATGGAGCAGACCCAGAGCTGTTCTCAGAAAAGACTCTGATTATGCAAGTGCAGGAAGTACCCTGGCATAGACACTTCACTTTCCGTAGGAACTCATGTCCCTTGGAACGACTCCCTAAGTATAGCTTCCAAAGATTCTAAAAGACAAGCCCATAACGAGAATCAGTGAACTCGGGGAAAGCCCAAAGATTCGCCCTCCTGCCAGGCGTTTATAGCTGTCTTGGTCCAGGTGCCATTTATCAGTCAGGAGATACTTTCACCAGAGTACTGTCACCTAGGAACAGAATAGATGCAGCACCTCTATCAAATTTGTAGGGTACAGAGCCAGAAGATAAACTGGTCGCAGAAGCAAAGGGATTTTGATAACCTTTTCCCACACAGGTGCGCATGGGCATTGCTGGAGTTGTGAGGGACAAAGACACAGAGCTTGGGATCGCTGATGCCGTCATTTCTGTAGATGGGATTAACCATGATGTAACAACAGGTGGGTGTGTGAGGGAGGCATTAACCAGGTCAGAAGCTGCGGGCCACTGGATGCTGATCTTGCCCTTCACTTCTCTCAGCATGGGGCGGGGATTATTGGCGCCTGCTGACCCCAGGGGACTACATGGTGACCGCCAGTGCGGAGGGCTACCACACAGTAACACGGAGCTGCCGAGTCACCTTTGAAGAGGGCCCTGTGCCCTGCAACTTCCGCCTCACCAAGACTCCCAAACAGAGACTTCGAGAGCTGTTGGCCGCTGGGGCCAAGGTGCCCCCGGACCTTCGGAGGCGGCTGGAACGGCTGAGGGGACAGAAGAATTAACACCTCCAGCTGAAGAGCCCCAGAGGCTTGGGCAGGCTGGACCTGTCCAGAACTGGAGGAGGGGTCAATGAGAGTGGGGAGGGCAGGACAGGGTATGGGGGGAAAGGTGCTCGGGCTCATTAAAGCTATTTGGCACCTCAGCCAGTCTTCTGTGATCTCTATATCCCACATTCTCCTCCTGGGCCAGGCCTCAGCTTCCCCTCTTGCCTGATCTTATTCTGCAAACATGTGGCTACTCTCATCAGTTAACTTCTGGAAAAATAGTATGGAAAGAGGAGCCCACCTGGGTTCTTCCTGAACTTGGGCTTGGCAGAGCAACTCATCTCATCAACTCATCAGCTTCTGGGGCAGGTGCCACTTGGTGCTGTGAAACATTCTGTAAGCACCTCCTCAGTGCCAACCACGCAAGGAGTCAAGGGCAAACACTGCCTCTCAACCTCCCCGGGCTCGCAGTCGAGAGAGGGGACCGGCGTGCCAGGCGAGGCTGGCTGTTGTGGGAGTGGAGACAGGGGAGTTGCACACATGGGAGTGGAATACAGCACTGAGGGTCAGTCAGGATGCAGTAGAGGTGACAGTTCTCAGAGTGTAGATGGGAGGTGGTGTGGGGACGCCCGGACAGGGAGAGCTCCAGGGAGAAAAACAGAGAGCACAGCCAAGAATATTTGGGTTTGCTTCACCAGCCCTTCTGGAGAATCCTGGTAAATGATGGGATGCGATTCGTTTCTTTCAGACAAGGAGAAGTTGTGCATCAGTCAGTTATCTTGCCAGAAAAAACAACCAACTGCAGGTAATTCAGTTCAGTTCAGTTCAGTCGCTCAGTCGTGTCCGACTCTGTGATCCCATGGACTGCAGCATGTCAGACTTACCTGTCCGTCACCACCTCCTGGAGCTTGCTCAAACTCATGTCCATTCAAGGTATTTCAAGAAGAAGGGAATTTAATGCGGGACCTTGGATTTAAAGATGTTGAAAGAGCTGGATGAAGAAAAGGGAGAAGGGAGTTTAACTTAGAAATCAGGAAGCTGATAATATCCTTGGTCTGGTTTCATAAGCCTGTGTTTGGTGCTGGACCCACCATCACCTGTGGCTGCCAATAGCCACCTGTGATCACCTGTGGTTGCCTACTGTGGCTGGAGACAGAGATATTTCCTCCTTCCTTCTGCTTTCTATCTCCAACATATGAAGTCCACTGTGCAGTCCAATCTAGCTGTAACCTAGTTTGCAAAGGAGCCCACAAAATGTAGTTTCCAGGCTCCTAAACCCCCTGTGATTCAGAGGAGAGCTTGCAAGGGCAGGAATGGGGGAAATACTAACAAGCAAACTGTGGCACCAAGACATCCATGTAGCCTATCATGTAAGCTTTGCCTAGTGCTGGGCTGTTGTATTGTCCTTGTCTCTGTCCCTCTTCCATTTTCAATCTCAGATCACCACGAGGGATTTAGTGCCACACCTCCCGTCTCCCTGCTCCTTTTCTCCCCACTTCTAATGCTTCTTGTGCAGCAAACATTGTTTTAAAAATTAGTTTTATAAATTTAATATATATAATGAAAAGTACACATAAGTGGACAGCTTATTAGCAGTGAATGACTCAACCATATATTACAACAAACATTTCAGGTGTAAAGATACATGCACTTTGAAAGTAAAAGGATAAAAAAAGATATATCATGCAAATATTAATCAAAGGAAAGCAGGAGTGGCTATCTTCATAGCAGACAAAGAAAGTTAAAGACAAAACAGACAAAGAAACTTTGCCCTGAAAGCAACTTTCAGGGCAAAGTTAGTTAACAGAAACAGAAAGGGATATTATATAATCATATAACTGAACACACCCAGGCTGAATGTTTCCAGTGAATCTTTTCCCTTCTCTCTTGGGTACCCTAGAAACAGCTAGTTCAGCATAATTGAAATGGCATGTGAACTCAAGCTCTGGATTTCCCCCGCTTCTAGCAAGACATTTGCTTGGCCAGGGAACTCCTTCTGTTTTGTGGTGGTCAAGGGATTCTAAGGTGCCATCGACTTTCCTCATATATATGCTAAGTGGCAGGAGAACGGGGCCCCTCTGCTGGTCTTCTAACAGCAAGATCAGCCCTACCTGGCCTAGCGAGCCATCTTTTGGATAATGGAACTTTGGATAATGCATGATCAATCCTAACCCTAAACCTTGTTTGTGTCTGTACCATTTGTCTTTGCATTACACTGGACATACATGACAATATGAAGATGCATAATCTAGTAAAACTGAAGGCATTCCTGGGTATACATTATATACTATAGGGAAATCCTTGCACATGTACAAAAAGATACATATATGCTTATAGCAGCTTTATTTGTAACAGACTCAAATTGGAATCAACCCCAAAATCCATCAAGAGTAGATGGAGGAATAAAATATGGTACGTTTATGCAGTGGAATTATATACAGGAAGGAAAACAACCAACCACTATACACATCATGAAGGACTCTCACGAAAACAATTTTGAGTGAAACAAGCAACACACAAAAGGAAAATAAAACTATATTGTTTATGGTGGCATGAAATAATAAAAGCAGGGATACAATTATGATAAAAGTTAGGATAGTGATTGATTCTGGAAGGATCAATGCAGCAACAATCAAAGAGGAGAATACGGAGGGAGGGGGATTCTGAAATGCTAGTAACATTCTTCTTCATTATCTGGTGAGAATACTTTGGTATTCACTTAAAAATATATGTTAAACTTTGTGTGAACATTTTATATACTTAAAAAGTATCCATTTTCATTTATTAAAATTTTGTATATAATAAAATCCACTTTTTGGAGGTATGCTTCAATGAGTCAAGCACAAAGATTCTTGTAACCACCAGCATGTGAAATGAAGTGAAAGTCACTCAGTCATGTCTGACTCTTTGCGACCCCATGGACTGTTGCCTGCCAGGCTCCTTCTTCTGCAGATTTCTCTAGGCAAGAATACCAGAGTGGGTAGCCATTTCCTTCTTCAGGGGATCGTCCCAACCCAGGGAATGAACCCGGGTCTTCAGCACTGCAGGCAGATTCTTTACCACCTGAGCCACCAATGTAGACGCAGACAAAAAGAGCTCCTGGGAAGTCCCTGCCAGTTCACGGGTTAAGACACTGTACTTCCACTGCAGAGGGCACAGGCTTGCTCCCTAGTCTGGGAACTAATGGAGAAGGAAATGGTAACCCACTCTGGTATTCTTGACTGGAAAACTCCACAGAGGAGCCTGGCGGGCTATACAGTCCATGGGGTTGCAAAGAGCTGGACATAACTTAGCGACTGAGCACGCATCAGGAACTAAGATGCTGCGAGGCACTGTCAAATAGAAGGAAAAAAATTTAAATTAAGCCCCTACTTCATACAAAAACAAATGCAAAAAGTAGAGCTGTAAAAAGTACCAGAGGAAAATTCAGAATATTTTTTTTTCAGAATTTTTTTTTTTTAAAAAGAAGAATTTCCTCATGCTGCCCCTTGTATTCAGACTCTCCTCTCATCCCAACTCTAGGCAACCACTAGATCATATTTCTGTTCTTACATTTTTGTTTTAGCTCAGTGAACTCTCAGGATAAGCCTAAAGAGATCTGCATCTGGACATATCAAACCATCAAAAACTAAAGACAAGAGAATTTTTTCATTTGCTTGGTTTCTTTTCTACATATAATTTTATTTATTTTATTTTTGGCTATGATGGGTCTTTGTTGATGCATGTTCTTTTTTCTAGTTTCGGGGAGTGAGAGGTACTCTCTAGCTGTGGTGGGCAGTCTTCTAATTGTGGTGGCTCTGGCAGGGGAGCGGGGAGGGGGCTCCAGTAGTTTCCATGCTCGGGCTCTAGAGCTTAGACTCAAAGGTTATGGTGCATGGGCTCAGTTACTCAGCGGTATGTGGAATCTTTCTGGGATCAAACCTGTCTCTCCTGCATTTGCAGGTGGATTCTTTACCACTGAGCCACCAGGGAAGCCTAAAGAGAGAATCTTGAAAGCAGCAGGAGAAAAGTGGCTCATCATGTATAAGAGACCAAAAAAAAGAGTTCTTTTATCCATTTAAAAATCTAGGCGATTTATTTTCTTATTTTTGAGTTTTGAGAGTTGGATATAAACCCTTTATCTGATAAATGACTTGCAAATTTTATCTTCAGTCTCTTGCTTTATCTTCTAATTCTCTTGCTAGTGTTCTTTGCAGAGAAGTTTTACATTTTGATAAAGTTTAGTTTATCAGTTTTTTCTTCTGTAGATGGTAGTTTTTGTGTCCTATATGAGAATTCTTTGACCAATCAAAAATCATGAAGATTTTTTCATATATTTTCTTCTAAGAGTTTTACAGTTTTGCATATTACATTTAGGTTTATGATCCCTTTGAGTTAATTTATATATATGAGATATAAATCAAAGTTTATTTTTTTTTTGCATATGGAGATCAAGTTTTTTACAGCACCTTTTGGTGAAAAGACTGTTCTTTCTCCATTGAAATGCCTTTATACCTTTATTAAAAATCTGTTGACCATATTTGTGTGGGTCTATTTCTGGGATTTTTAGTCTTTTGCATTGGTATGTATCTATTCTTTCACCAATATCACACTGTCTTGACTATTGTAGCTTTATGACACATTTTATAATTGGGTAGTTTGCACATGCAAAGAATGAAGTTGGATCCTTATCTTATACTATATATACAAATTACCTAAAAATTGATTTTAAAAAAATCTCAGATTTCCCTGGTGAT
The DNA here is from genome assembly GCF_033118175.1 of Dama dama. Lineage (NCBI taxonomy): Eukaryota > Metazoa > Chordata > Mammalia > Artiodactyla > Cervidae > Dama > Dama dama. Next base: position 52,717,458 of record NC_083703.1, read on the forward strand.
CCACTGGTTAGGAATCCACCTGCCAATGCAGTAGACAAGGGTTTGATCCCTGGTCTGGGAGGATCCTACATGTCTTGGGACAACTAGGCCTGTACGCCACAACTGCTGGCTAGCCTGTGCTCTGCAACAAAAGAAGCCACCACAATGAGAAGCTTGTGCACCTCAACAAAGAGTAGCCCCTGCTCACTGAAACTAGAGAAAGCCTGTACTTAGCAACAAAGACCCAATGCAGCCAATAAATAAATAATAAATATTATTTTAAAAAAGGATAAAAAAATCTAAACAGCTAAAACTATAAAACTAGAAGAAAACGGGAAAATCTTCATGACATTGGGTTTGTCAGTGATTTATTGGATATGATAGAAAGCACAGGCAACAAGATAAAAATAGATAAATTAGATTTTGTCATAATTTAAAACTTTTGTACATCAAAGAACACTGCAAAAGACTGAAAAGATAACACAAAGAATGGGAGAAAATATTTACAGAAAAATATACAGAATACATAAAGAACCCCTACAACTCAACAACAAAACTAATTCAACAAATACAACTCAACAAAACTAATTCAAAAATGGGCAAAGGACTTGAATGGTGGTGGTGATGGTTTAGTCATTAAGTTGTGTCCAACTCTTGTGACCCCATGGACTGTAGCCTGCCAGGCTCCTCTATCCATGGGATTCTCCATGCAAGAATACTGGAGTGGGTTCCCATTTCCTTCTCTAAGGACTTGAATACATTTCTTCAAAGAAGATATACAAATGGCCAATAAGTACAAGAAAAGATGCTCAACATCATTAGTCATCAGGGAAATGCAAATCAAAATCACAAGATAGCCCTTCACACCCATTAGGATGGCTATTATCATCAATAAAGTAGAAAATAAGTTTTGGCAATGATGTGGAGAAATTGGAACCCTTGTATATTGCTAATAATATACAAGGGTAATGTAAAATGTTACAGCTGTTGTGGAAAAGAGTTTAGTGGTTCCTCTAAAAGTTAAACATAGAACTGCCAAATGACTCAGTAATTCCACTTTTAAGTATATATCCAAAAAATTTTTAAAGCAGGAACTCAAAACAAATTTGTATACACAAATGTTCAGAGCAGCATTATTCACAATAGCCAAAAAGGCAGACATAATCTGTGTCCATCAAAAAATGAATGAATAAGCAAAATGTAGTATATACACAATAGAATATTACTGAGTGATAAAAAGGATGAAATTCTGATATGTGTCAATAAAGACAAACTCGTTAACAAAAAGCATGTTAAGTGAAATACGCCAGGCACAAGAGGACAAATATTATATGTTTCTATATAATTCTTATAGAAGTTACCAGAACAAGTAAATTTATAGAGACAGAAAGTAGAATAGAGGTTACCTCATAAACAACCTGATAAAAAAAAAAGAAGGAAGACAAAACTTTCCTGCTGTTTCAGTGGCTAAGACTCTGAGGTCCCAATGCAGGGGCTCTGGGTTCCATCCCTGATCAGGGAACTAGATCCCACATGCTGCAGCTGAGAGTTCAAATGCTGCAACTAAATCGATCCTGAGTGCTGCAACTAAGACCTGGCACCACAGTTAAGTAAAAATAAATATTGAAAAAATGGAAAGTAAAACAATTATCCTTAATTAAAGATAAATAATTTTTAGAAATGAGCAGAAGAACTGAATAAACATTTTTCCAAAGAGGAAATGAAGATGGCCAACTCACATATGAAAAAATGCTCACCGTTGCTAATTATCAGAGAAATACAAATCAAAACCACAATGAGATATCACCTCACATTTGCCAGAATGGCTTTCATCAAGAACACACACACACACACACACACACACACACAAAACACAAATAACAAATGGTGGTGAGGAAGTGGAGAAAAGCGAACCGTCCCACTGTTGGTGGGAATGTAAATTGGTGCAGCCACTGTGGGAAACGTTATGGAGGTTTCTCAAAAAACTGAAAATGGAACTACTATATGACCCAGCATTTCCACTCCTGGGTGTATATCCAAAAAAACCAAAAATTATATTTTCTTTTTTTATTTTTTTATTGAAGGATAATTGCTTTACAGAATTTTGTTGTTTTCTGTCAAACCTCAATGTGAACCAGCCATAGGTAAAGACACTCGAACCAAAGTGTTCATAGCAGCATTATTTATGATTGCCAAAACAAGAAACCAAATTGTGTCTGTCAACAGATGAAGGGATAAAGAAGATGTGGTATGTATATATATAATAGAATACTACTCAGCCAAAAAAGGAACAAAGTTTTGCCATTTGCAGAAACACAGTTGGACTTGGAGGGCTTTATGTGAAGTGAGGTCAGAGAAAGATAAATACTATGTGATATCACTTACATGTGGAATCTAAAAAAAATATATTATGAACTAGTGAATATGACATAAAAGAAGCAGGCTCAGAGATACAGAGAGCAAACTGGCTACCATTGGGAGCGGGAGGGGCATTATTAGGTGTGGAGAAGTGAAAGGTATGTACTGTTGGGTGTGAAATATACTCTAGGAAGTATATTGTACAACATGGGGGAATTGGTCAATGTTTTGTGTATCTGTAAATGGAATACCTTTAAAAAGTGTATAAAAATTAGTAAAAATTTTAAGGAAAAAAAGAAGAGAGATTACAAAGGATTGGGGGTAAGGGGAATGGGGACCTATAACTTAATGGGTACGTGTTTCTGTTTGGGATGATGAAAAAGTTCTGGAAATATTGGGTTGGCCGAAAAGTTCCTTCAGTTTTAAAGTAAAAATGAAAGACACATTTTTCCTTTTCACCAAGAACTTTATTAAATAACATATTACTGTGTTGTTCCACTACCTTCTGCCATTTTCCAGGCAACTTCATAATTTCATCTTCCCGAAACGTTTTTATCTTTTTGAGCAAAGAACTATCCCAGGTGCCTTTTGCAGTCTTTCAGGGAATCGAAATTTTTTCCACTAAGAGAATTTTGTAAAGACTGAAATAAATGGAAATCCAAAGGTGCAATGTCTGGTGAATACAGGGGATGAATCAGACCTTCCTAGGCAAGCTGTAACAGCTTTTGCCTGGTAATCAAAGAAACATTCGGTCTTGCATTACTTGGATGGAAGATTACGCATTTTTTGTTGACTGATTCCAGAGGCTTTTCGTCAAGTGCTGCTTTCGGTTGGTTTGATTGGGAGCAGTTGGAATTTATCGTTTGGTTTTCTGGAAGGAGCTCATAATAGAGGACTCCTTTCCAACCCCACCATATACACAACATCACCTTCTTTGGATGAAGACCAGTCTTTGGTCTTTTGTTGGTGGTGGTTCATTTCTCTTGCTTCACAGTCTCTTCCTTTCCACATTACTGCACAGTATTCACTTATCATCACCTGTCACTATTTGTTTGAAAAATGGAACATTTTCATTACATTTAAATCAGATACGGAAATAAGGTCAAGAAGGTTTTTTTCACTTAACTTATATGGAACCCAAACAGCAAAGTGATTAACATAACCAAGCTGGTGCAAATGATTTTCAGTGCTTGATTTGCATATTTTGAGTTTGTCAGCTATCTCCCATGTGGTATAACATTGATTGTTCTCAATTACTGCATCAATTTGATCCTTAGCAACTTCAACTGGTCTACCCTACTATCGAGCAACGTCCAACGAGAAATCTCCAGCATGAAACTTTGCAAACCACTTAAAGAATAATTTTACCTACTTATCTATTTATTTTTGGCTGTGCTGGGTCTTCCTTGTTGTGTGAGCTTTTATCTAGTTGCTACTTTATCTAGTTACTATCTAGTTGCTAGTGGGGGCTACTCTCTAGTTGTGGTGCGGTAGCTTCTCTTGTTGTGAACCATGAGCTTTACGGTATACAGGCTTCAGTAGTTACAGCTCCCAGAACACAGGTTCAATAGTTGTAGGGCATGGGCTGAGCTTCTGTGCAGCATATGGGATCCTCCTGCATCAGGGATCAAACCTGCATCTCCTACATTATTAGGCAGATTCTTTACTACTAAGCCACCAGGGAAGCCCCGCAAACCACTTTCAGACACTTTTGATCTATCATAGCACCTTCTTCATACACTGCACAATTTTTGTTTTGCATTTCGGATGCCTTTTTAGATGGCATCTGAGCACTACTAGAGTCATCTTACAGGAAAAAAGAAAAGAATGAATCTTTTGGCTAACCCAATAGAAAATATTTCTAGCATTACGCCACTGTGAATGTACCTGATGCCACCGACTGTGCATTTAAAAATGATTACAGTGATAAATATTCAGTTCAGTTCAGTCACTCAGTCATGTCCAAAGCTTTGCGACCCCATGGACTGCAGTACACCAGCCTTCACTGTCCATCACCAACTCCCGGAGCTTACTCAAACTTATGTCCATCAAGTCAGTGATGCCATCCAACCATCTCATCCTCTGTTGTCCCTTTCTCCTGCCTTTAATCTTTCCCAGCATCAGGGACTTTTCCAGTGAGTCAGTTTTTTGCACCAGGTGGCCAAAGTATTGGAGTTTCAGCTTCAACATCAGTCCTTCCAATGAATATTCAGGACTGATTTCCTTTAGGATGGACTGGTTGGATCTCCTTGCCGTCCAAGGGACTCTCAGGAGTCTTCTCTAACACCACAGTTCAAAAGCATCAATTCTTTGGCGCTCAACTTTACAGTCCAAATCTCACATCCATACATGACTACTGGAAAAACTATAGTCTTGACTAGATGGACCTTTGTTGGCCGAGTAATGTCTCTGCTTTTTAATATGCTGTCTAGGCTGGTCATAGCTTTTCTTCCAAGGAGCAAGCATCTTTTAATTTCATGGCTGCAGTCACCATCTGCAGTGATTTTGGAGCCCCAAAAAATAAAGTCTGACACTGTTTCCACTGTTTCCCCATCTATTTGCCATGAAGTGATGGGGCCAGATGCCATGATCTTAGTTTTCTGAATGTTGAATTTTAAGCCAGCTTTTTCACTCTCCTCTTTCACTTTTGTCAAGAGGATCTTAAGTTCTTTGCTTTCTGCCATAAGGGTGGTGTCATCTGCATATCTGAGGTTATTGATATTTCTCCTGGCAATCTTGATTCCAGCTTGTGCTTCATCCAGCCCAGCATTTCTCATGATGTACTCTGCATATAAGTTAAATAAGCAGGGTGACAATATACAACCTTAACATATTCCTTTCCTGATTTGGAACCAGTCTGATGTTCCATGTCCAGTTCTAACTATTGCTTCTTGACCTGCATACAGATTTCTTAGGAGGCAGGTCAGGTGGTCTGGTATTCCCATTCTTTAAGAGTTTTCCACAGTTTGCTGTGATCCACACAGTCAAAGGCTTTGGTGTAGTCAATAAAGCAGAAATAGATGTTTTTCTGGAACTCTCTTGCTTTTTCAATGACCCAACGGATGTTGGCAATTTGATCTCTGGTTCTTCTGCCTTTTCTAATTCCAGCTTGAACATCTGGAAGTTCATGGTTCACGTGCTGTTGAAGCCTGGCTTGGAGAATTTTGAGCATTACTTTGCTAGGGTGTGAGATGAGTGCAATTGTGTGGTAGTATGAGCATTCTTTGGGATTGGAATGAAAACTGACCTTTTCCAGTCCTGTGGCCACTGCTGAGTTTTCCAAATTTGCCAGCATATTGAGTGCAGCACTTTAACAGCATCTTTAACAGTACATTTAAAAATGGTTACAGTGCTAAATATTACCACAAATAAAAAACTAAATTTAAAAACTCTACAAAAATTGGTTAATGTGAATCCTATATCTTTATTTTTCTTTTTCAAAATTGTTTTGGCTATTCTAGTTTCTTTACCTTTCAGTGTACTCTTAGCTACATATTGGCACTTGTGGAGGGCATTTGCTGTCTCCCTCTGGGGGACTGAATCCTGTGCTGCTGCAGCTGTTGATCTTCAACACACCCTGAAGGGAGTTCAGGTTGGAGAACACTTTGTGCCCCAGGAGAACTGGCGGGACAGGTCTTTAGATAGATATTTTCAAGAACTGGCTCATGATCCTAATCCTTGCATCTCCTCATATCTCAAAAAGCACTAAATCCCTTCATCCCTTCATGATGACATCAGCTCCTTGTGACTAGCAGAAAACCTCTGGTAAAATAAGTGCTTAATTACATTGAATTCCCTCTTCATCAAAGTCCTATACATTGACTTTTCCCATGACCTCTTTGGAATTTCTCAGAGCTATTGGAAGTGCTATCTCCCAGGCTGCAGTCCTCATTTTGATACAAATAAAACTTAACTGGAAGCTCTCACATTGTGCATCTTTTTTTAGTTGGCAGTTATTGTGACCAGTGAAGTGACTCAGAGTGGACTTTCCTCATTTGCTTGGGCTCTATGAGGAACCAGAACTTTGATATCAGCAGTGTCCCTTTGCACTTATCCACCTCCTCAGGGAGTCCAGATGAATTTAGTTATGTCTCTCCTGGTTCTCAGATCTCCCATATTGGTTGATAATCCTGAATTTTATTTTATAGTGGAGCAGGTTATTTGCCCCCTTCCAGTTGGAAGACACTAGTGGGCAGGCTCAGCTGAAATATACCAGGGCATACCCACTCATGGTATAGACACTGAGTGGGGCTTAATTGAAAGATATTGAGGAATACCTTCCCAGTTGAAAGATACTGGTGGGGGGCTGCTTGGAAAGATACCAGGGAATACCCACCCAGTGGAAAGGTAGTGGGGAGGGGAATCAGTTGAAAAAAACCAAGGCTGCTCATTTGTAGGAGACTGAGTGGTCTTTGCTGAGCAGTTAGGTAAGAGGCTGATCTGATGCTTTTCCTCAGTTCGGGTGCCTTAATAAAATTTGTCAGGATAAAAGTAAAGAGTGAATTTCATCCATGACAAATTCAACTTAAAATGGAAAATAGAGCCTCTCAAACACAGAAACAGGGGGTATCAGAAAGCAGCCCTAACACTCCAGTCAGGGTTACGCGCGTACAAAACTTGCAAATACCTGCTTAATTGGGGAAATTACACTAATGGAGATCTCAACATAAAATGTCCAAATTGAGGTTCTTTTGATATTCCAAAATTGATATTTTTGCACATGTAGTTAGAAAAATCTGGCTGTAAAAGCAGACAGACCGAATGGAATGCTTACTTTGGTATCTAGAAAGTTCTAAAAGAAGAAACAATAAAGTAACTTCTTTCCAAGAAACCAGTAAGAAATTGCCTGAAACTATATCAGAACTAAAAAAGGACACTAGCATTGACTCTGCCAAGTCACAGGTCTAGTGGGACTGGGAAGTCACCTTTGGGGTATTTATGCCATTTGACTTTTGACTTCTGGGCATCTCTTTGTTACCCTCTTGAGGCATTTTTTGCCATTTGGCTTTTGCCATTTGTTTTATTTGGAGTGTGACTTCTGGCTGGTTAGGTTCTGGTTTGGTTTGGTTACTTTGGTTTGAACACGCAGATTGATTTGAGTGTGCAGATATCTGGTACAAACTGCTCAAGCTAAAATGTGAAGTGCTTCCTCTAAGGTTCCACACCTAACTTGGGAACATTTTGGGAAAAACTTTAAATGACTGGTCAACCTATAGTTATGATCCAATGACAAAGAAAAATGGCCTAAAAATATCATATCTTTGTTGCCACAAGGTGGGAAAATGGACCCACCTCTCAGGAGGAACAATCCATGCTGGGGACCAGTCTGCCCTTGTTATCAGGGACAATTTGAGCAGATGTTGAAATTTTGGCTATGATACCATGACCACAGGGTAAAAAAGATAGTATGGCCATGATAGTAAGATTCTGGAGAAAACTGGTTAAAATGTAATCTTTTTGAAATTACAAAACTGGTTCTTCTTGCATGTACAGTTAGAGAAAACTAGCTTGTTAAACAAAAATATGCCTAGGAGAAAGTTTGAAGTTAACTGTTATCATATTCTTGGAAAACACAGTCCTCTTTTGCCTGAGACTTCAGTCTTGGGCAAATTAGTAGAACTTCAAGCCAAGTTTTTAAAAAGGCAAAGAAACATTTAAAATCTCAAGAGGAAAACTATGAGATCTCTGTCTGGTTTAGGTATGTCTCAGTGTGTCTTTGTTTTTGGATAATATTGCTAAAGTTAATTGTAAATGAGCTATAATTTAATTGGCCTAAAGAAAAGTAAGCACTTACAAATCAAACAATTCTAAATACAGGAGAAACTAAGCTAAGTGAATTTCAGGTTCACATGAACTGGGAAATATTCAGTAGCAAATTAATACTTGGTATTAATGTTTGTTGAAGTATGTGTCAGTATGGTCAAATAAGACTTTATTCTATCTGTTACAAACATGCCAACAAGAAAAGTAACTCAATGTGGAAAACTTTAAGAAAACTATAATACATGTTTTCAGTAAAAGAAAGTGTGAGCAATAAACAAATAGTGAAAAGGGTTATGCATGATCAGGATTTCCTGAGACTGGACTGAGTTTAGTTGGGTAAACGAATCTTGTTTGTAATAAGCTAAGGCTTAGATTTGGTTTTTTCTTTCTGCTCAGAGAAGAGTTTTCTGAATGCCATTTTTGATAACAGATTATATGAATCTCTGCTTTTAAGTGATTTGAGATCTCTGGTTAATTTGATTAAGAAATAAGTATTGTCTCATAATGACTGATCTTATTTAACCGAGTGTTTTAAAACTTTTTGACAAGCTTCCCAAATATCAAATTTTAATCAGAGTTCTTCTGATTTCTAGCTAAGTTTGGGATGCTTCAGAGGACCCCTGAAACATCCCAAAGAGAGACATTAAACTAATTAAGTTCATTTGGTATGTTGAATTGCATGGGAAGTATTGTCAAATGAGTAAAAAATCTCCTCAGGCTATATAGTATGGTGTGCTAAGTCGCTTCAGTCGTGTCCAACTCGTTGCAACCTTACAGACCGTAGCCCTCAGGCTCTTCTGCCCATGGGATTCTCCAGGCAAGAATACTGGAGTGAGTTGCCGTTTCCTTCTCCAGGGGATCTTTCTGACACAGGGATCGAACCTGCGTCTGTTACATCTCCTGCATTGGAAGGCAGGTTCTTTACCACTAGTGCCACTGGGAAGACCTAGATAGTATGGTAAATGTTACTTATATAGATATCCTAGAAATTACATGGAGTGCCTAACATTCTGATATGTCCTGGTAAAATACTATCAGTCATAATTCTAGTTGCTATCTTAAAGTGTTGTCACAGTAGTAACCAAGTTTCAGATTTTAAGCATGCCTTAAGTCTTTTGTCATTATAGACAGTTATGGTTTTATTATGATACTTCTGTAAACATGCTTCCTCTTTAAGATTTATAGAAAGGACTTTTGGATAAATATAAGTTTCTGATTTTTAAACTATAATGCTGAGCTGGCTAAAAAAATCAAAGAATTCTAATGGAAAATCTGATGGTTTCACAAAGATGAACAAAAGGACTGAATGAACTGGTGAATATGCTTATAACTTTTTTGGTTTTTATCTGAAAAACTACTGGCTTGAATCTGTGTTTTCCAGGTATAAGGAAAACCTTTCCCTCAAACTGATTATGACTTACAATAATTTGGTAAAATTATATACTTTTGAAAGCAAAATTGAAACATTTACACCTTTTCTCTCTACTGATACCTCCAGATATTGGAAACTACTAGGTTCCAGTAGCTTTATCGATAAGTTAGGAAGGCTATCTCACTAACAGGTACAGAAATTTCAAGGAATTTTGGAGACCTTGAGAAGGGAGGAATTTACCTCCATGCCTTAGGTGAAATCTGTGATAAGCCTTTGAGAGAGTTAATTCCTAGGTAGGTTGATAAGGAGTCCGGGGCCCTGGAGGAGGGGAAAGGGGTTTGAGGCCCCCTGAGAAGGAGAAAAGGACAAATTTTTTTTTCTATATTGCTTTTCTTAGTCACATAAGAGTTTTTTTCTTAAGCTCTGAGTTGTTATGCAACAATCTACTTCTTCTAAGACTAACTTTCTTCAAGTCCAGAGCTAACCATTACACAACAAAACAACTCATCTTACTCAATGGTATGCTTTTCCTTAAAGTCCATACTAGTGATTATATAACAACAATGTATCTTGCTCCAGGGCATGTTTCTCCTTCTTAAGAATCTTCTGACTAATCCTGTTATCTTAAAATGTATGTTGTGGGGGTGGGTCTAGTAAGACCTTTCTATTGTTAGTAAATTGAAGAAAGTAGGGAAAACCACTGGACCATTCAGGTATGATCTAAATCAGATCTCTTATGATTATACAATGGAAGTGAGAAATAGATTTAAGGGACTAGATCTGATAGACAGAGTGCCTGATGAACTATGGACGGAGGTTCATGATATTGTACAGGAGACAGGGATCAAGACCATCCCCATGGAAAAGAAATGCAAAAAAGCAAAATGGCTGTCTGAGGAGGCCTTACAAATAGCTGTGAAAAGAAGAGAAGCGAAAAGCAAAGGAGAAAAGGAAGGATATACCCATTTGAATGCAGAGTTTCAAAGAATAGCGAGGAGAGATAGAAAAGCCTTCCTCAGAGATCAATGCAAAGAAATAGAGGAAAACAACAGAATGGGAAAGAATAGAGATCTCTTCAAGAAAATTAGAGATATCAAGGGAACATTTCATGCAAAGATGGGCTCAATAAAGGGCAAAGATGGGCTCAATAAAGGACAGAAATGGTATGGACCTAACAGAAGCAAAAGATATTAAGAAGAGGTAGCAAGAATACACAGAAGAACTGTACAAAGAAGATCTTCATGACCCAGATAATCACGATGGTGTGATTATTCACCTAGAGTCAGACATCCTGGAATGTGAAGTCGAGGAGGCCTTAGGAAGAAGCATCACTACGAACAAAGCTAGTGGGGGTGATAGAATTCCAGTTGAGCTATTTCAAATCCTGAAAGCTGATGCTGTGAAAGTGCTGCACTCAATATGCCAGCAAATTTGGAAAACTCAGCAGTGGCCACAGGACTGGAAAAGGTCAGTTTTCATTCCAATCCCAAAGAAAGGCAATCCCAAAGAATGCTCAAACTACCACGCAATTGCACACATCTCACACACTAGTAAAGTAATGCTCAAAATTCTCCAAGCCAGGCTTCAACAATACGTGAACCATGAACTTCCAGATGTTCAAGCTGGTTTTAGAAAAGGCAGAGGAACCAGAGATCAAATTGCCAACATCCTCTGGATCATCGAAAAAGCAAGAGAGTTCGAGAAAAACATCTATTTCTGCTTTATTGACTCTGCCAAAGCCTTTGACTGTGCAGATCACAGTAAACTGTGGAAAATTCTTAAAGAGATGGGAATACCAGACCACCTGACCTGTCTCCTGAGAAACCTGTATGCAGGTCAGGAAGCAACAGTTAGAACTGGGCATGGAACAATGGACTGGTTCCAAATAGGAAAAGGAGTATGTCAAGGCTGTGTATTGTCACCCTGCTTATTTAACTTATATGCAGAGTACATCATGAGAAACGGCTGGATGAAGCACAAGCTGGAATCAAGATTGCTGGGAGAAATACCAATAACCTCAGATATGCAGATGACACCACCCTTATGGCAGAAAGTGAAGAGGAACTAAAAAGCCTCTTGATGAAAGTGAAAGAGAAGAGTGAAAAAGTTGGCTTAAAACTCAACATTCAGAAAACTAAGATCATGGCATCTGGTCCCATCACTTCATGGGAAATAGATGGGAGAACAGTGGAAACAGTGTCAGATTTTATTTTTTTGGGCTCCAAAATCACTGCAGATGGTGATGCAGCCATGAAATTAAAAGACGCTTACTCCTTGGAAGGAAAGTCATGACCAACCTGGATAGCATATTGAAAAGCAGAGACATTACTTTGTCAACAGAGGTCCATCTAGTCAAGGCTATGGTTTTTCCAGTAGTCATGTGTGGATGTGAGAGTTGGACTGTGAAGAAAGCTGAGTGCCAAAGAATTGATGCTTTTGAACTTGGTGTTGGAGAAGACTCTTGAGAGTCCCTTGGATTGCAAGGAGATCCAACCAGTCCATCCTAAAGGAGATCAGTCCTGAGTGTTCATTGGAAGGACTGATGTTGAAGCTGAAACTCCAATACTTTGGCCACCTCATGTGAAGAGTTGACTCACTGGAAAAGACCCTAATGCTGGGAGGGATTGAGGGCAGGAGGAGAAGGGGACGACAGAGGATGAGATGGCTGGATGGCATCACTGACTCGATGGACATGGGTTTGGATAGACTCCATGAGTTGGTGTTGGACAGGGAGGCCTGGCATGCAGCTATTCATGGGGTCACAAAGAGTCGGACACGACTGAGTGACTGAACTGAACTGAATTGAAAAAGTATATAAGGCCTTCATAAGACTAGCGGGTGGAGCACTCTCTGTCCCCTTCTGATGTCTATGTCAGAAGATTTCCCAATCCCTTTTTCACTGGAATAAAACTTTTGCCACAAAAAGCTCTGAAAGCCTGCAGCCTCATCTCTGGTCCCAAAGCTAAATTCTCTTCTTCGGTGATTACAAATCCAACACCGTTCACCATAAACTATCACCTTTGACATGACTTTCCTAGCCCTGATAGGTGTTTTTTTTCTTTTTAAAGTTCAGTGTGAGACTCTTCATAAAAGCTTCAGCAAAGCAAAAGGAAAAGTCTATGACCAATTTGGGTTATATAAATCATCAGAGCAAGTTTATTGAAATTAGACTTATTTTACAAACAATGTAGTCTTAATTTGGTTATATTTGGTAAAAATGAGGGTAATATTAGGGAGAAAAAAGTTTCAATTAATGTTAAATCTCAGTTTGTTAATGGAGGTCTGTATCTACTGAGAATCATTTCCTGGATAGTTCTTTGCTGTTTTGGTATAGCAATGTAAAATTTAATTCAATTATTAAGGACATTCTAAGTTTGTTACTGAAACTTATCTGGTAATCTATCTTTGGATAAAGATCAGATGCCTTATGACCTGCAACCAAGACTGAAAAAAAGATAATTTAAGGGATATTCTCCAACCTGGATGGAAGGACTTTTTATCAGGTACTCTTAACTAGCTCATGCACAGTGAAACTGAAGGGAAATTGACTCTTGGATTCATATTTCCCACTTAAAAAGGGCCCCTGCACCAGACTGAACTGTAGAGAGGACTGCTGATCTCAAACTCACTTTAAAATGTTGCTTGAATAGAGGAGGAGCTACATGCACACCAGGATGAGAAGAGGACAACATCAGAAGTAGCCAACTTGCCCAAGATGCTGGGCCTGATTTGTATGATCATTTATAATGTTCTCTTGACTTCTTGGACCTTTGCATATAAATCAAATGCTTTCTATCATGGATTCAGTCCTATGCTAGTTTAAAAACTCAACCCCGTTGTTGGGTTTGTGGCCAGTTACCGATGTCTAATACTTCTAAATTACCTTGGTGGATTTCTCTACTCTAAAGCTCTGATTGGATAGTCCCTAGGAAATTTATTTTAGAAGAAAGACAGTTCAGTCTTTTCTGTTTATTCATGATGTTACTAGATGGGATTCTCTTACCTGGCCAATTAATAATACCAGCTCTGACCCTGGCCATAGATTCAAATTTTCTTTTGGGTCATTTAAACCAGTCAATCTTAAAGGAAATCGGTCCTGAAAAGTACATCAGCCCTGAATACTCACTGGAAGGACTGACGCTGAAGCTGAAGCTCCAATATTTTGGCCATCTGATGTGAAGAACTGACTCATTGTAAAAGACCCTGATGCTGGGAAAGATTGAAGGCAGGAGGAAAAGGGGATGACAGTGGATGAGATGGTTGGATGGTGTCACTGACTCAATGGACATGAGTGTGAGCAAGCTCCGGGAGCTGGTGATTAACAGGGAAGACTGGTGTGCTGCAGTCCATGGGATTGCAAAGAGTTGGACATGATTGAGTAACTGAATTGAACCAAAACTCAATCAGAATGATGAGTTAGGTCTCAATCAAAAACTGTAACCTCTCATCTACTTAAAAAAAAAAAAACCCTCCCACAATTATGGGATGGACCTATATGGTTAACACCAGGCTGTGGTCATTTAAGTTTTAATTAAGCCCCCCCCCTCTTTATTTTGGGACCAATGAAATTATACTAAGGATAATCAACCTAGTAACATGAGGAAACTAAGCTAGGTACCTTATGGACAGTGTCAATATATAATTTTCCTAAAAATAATACATAATCCAGATTGGTATGTAATAGACTAAGATGACCTAAGAACATACTGGGCTACACCTCATGGAAGTTCTTGGCTTAATTCTCACTTATGACTTTAATAATACTGCTAGCTATGTTATTCATACTTTGCCTGTTTTACAAGATTATTGTTTTTTGCATTACCAGGTATGTAACTGAGCCTTCAAGGAAAATAATGATGACTAAGCAACTTGCAGCAGTTGATGAAATACATAGTTCTCTATATGACCAATGATTATAATAGAGTAACTCTAGATATGAGAAGATGCAACAAGGGGGAACATTTTCCTGGACCATAACTAGAAGACAGGTGTCCAGAGATCTTTGACTATTAAGATCTAGACCAGTAATAGCACTTTGAGTGGCCTATCAGCAAAATCTTTTCCAGAACTACAAATGAGTCTTCCTAGAAACGTGGCACAAAATGGTCATGAAATGTCTCCCAAAGTATGGTCAAATTTATTACCAGGAGGAGACCCTGCCAACTATAAATTGGTGCTTGCTGAGGGCATTTGCCGGAGAAGGCAATGGCAACCCACTCCAGTACTCTTGCCATGGAGAGGGGATCCTGTAGGCTGCAGTCCATGGGGTTACAAAGAGTTGGACACAACTGAACGACTTCACTTTCACTTTTCACTTTCATGCATTGGAGAAGGAAATGGCAACCCACTCCAGTGTTCTTGCCTGGAGAATCCCAGGGATGGCAGAGCTTGGTGGACTGCCATCTATGCGGTCGCAAAGAGTCGGACACGACTGAAGTGACTTAGCAGCAGCAGCAGCAGCAGAGGGCATTTGCTGTCTGCCTCTGTGGGGACTGAATCCTGTGCTGCTGCAGCTGTTGATCTTCAACACACCCTGAAGGGAATTCAGGGTGGAGAACACTTTGTGCTCCAGGAAAACTTGTGGAACAGGTCTTTAGATAGATATTTTCAGGAACTGATTTCATGATTCCAATCCTTGCATCTCCTCATATCTCGAAAAGCACTAAATCCCTTCATGATGACCTCAGCTCCTTGTGACTAGCAGAAAATCTTTTGTAAAATAAACACTTGATTGCCCTGAACTCCTTCACCAAAATCATATATGTTGACTGTTTCCCTCAGTCTCCTCAGAGCAGTCTCTCAGAGCTATCTGAGGTACTGTCTCCCTAGCAGTACATTGTGCATCTGTTTTAGTTGACAATACACTTTTCAAATAATTCAATTTAGTTAATTAATTTATTTTTGGCTCTGCTGTGTGGGCTTTTCTCTAGTTGCAGCGTGTGGGTTTCTCACGGCAGTGGTTTCTCTTGTTGCGGAGCATGGGCTCTAGAGGGTGCAGGCTTCAGTAGTTGCTGCGTATGGGCTCAGTGGTTCCCCGGTTCTAGAGCATCGGCTCAATAGCTGTAGTGCATACTTTGTTGCTCGATGGCATGTGGGATCTTTCTTTCTTCTGCATTGGCAGGTAGATTCTTTACTGTTGAGCCACCAGAGAATTCCCTGTATATTCTTTGGTGGCTCAGATGGTAAAGCGTCTGCCCGCAATGCGGGAGACCCGAGTTCAATCCCCGGGTAGGGAAGATCCCCTGGAGAAGGAAATGGCAACCCACTCCAGTACTCTTGCCTAGAAAATTCCATGGATGGAGGAGCCTGGTGGGCTACAGTCCATGGGGTTGCAAAGAGTCGGACACGACTGAGCGACCTCACTTTCGTACTTACAAAGAGTCCTGCTGGAAATTTGGTTTGTGCTGTGCTGTGCTTAGTTATAACTGCTCAGTCGTGTCCGACTCTTTGTGACCCCATGGACTGTAGCCCTCCAGGCTCCTCTGTCCATGGGGATTCTCCAGGCAAGAATACTGGAGTGGGTTGCCATGCCCTCTTCCAGGGGATCTTCCAGACCCAGGGATAGAACCCAGGTCTCCCCATTGCAGGTGGATTCTTTACCGTCTGAGCAAGAGAAGCTTTACTGTTCCAGGCAGGGAAGCCTGGAAATTTGGTTTGAATTACATTAAATTTATTGGCCAATTTGGGGGAGAATATATATCTTAAATATATTGCTCTTCCTGTTATTAAATCTTCTTTGATTCCTTTCATTAGCATTTCATAGTTTTGAGCATTTAGATTCTGTATGTTTTGTTAGATCAATATCAAATCATTTCATTCTTTGGAGCTATTGTAAATGGTACTGTATGAACTCAATTCTGTTCCCCTCAAATACTTACGTTGAAGTCTTCTCCCACACACATCTCAGATTGTCACTGTATTTGAAGATAAAGACTTTCAAAAAGTAATTAAGGTTAAATGAGGTCAGATGGATGGGTCCTAATTCAATATGACTCATGTCCTTATAAAAAGAGGGAGCCATACCAGGGATGTGTATGCCCAGAGAAAAGGCCATGTGAGGATACAGTGAAAAGACGTCCATCAATAAAACAGGGAGAGATGGGACAGGAGAAAGCAAACTTCAAACACTTTCATCTTGAACTTCATACCCAGAACTGTGAGAAAATAAATTTCTGTTCTTTTACTTACCTATCTGTGGCAGCTCTAGCAAACTAATACAGTTACTATTCTCAAAAATTTCATGTTCCAGTTCTTCATTGCTAGTATACTGAAGTAGGATTGAATATTGTATATTGATCTCAAATCTGTGACCTTGCTAAACTTGCTTATTAGATCTAGGAGTTAAAAAAAAAAAGAGACTCCTTAGAATTTTCTGCATAGATGGTTATATCATCTGTTAATAGCGATAATTTTGTTTATTCCTTTACAATATTAAGCACTTTCTTTTTAAATTTCTTTTTCTTGCTTTACTGCACTTGATAGAACTTTCAGTACTAAGTAACAGTGGCTGAAAACTCCCCAAGTTTGGTGAAAAACAAAAACCTGTGGATCAAAGAAGCACAAGATTGGTAAGAGTGGATTTCTTTGCCTTGTTCCTGATTTTAGGAGAGAAACATTCTGTTTGATATTAGCTCTTAGGTTTTTATAGATGCCCTTTATCACACTGAGAAATTTCCATTCTAATCCTAGTTTGCTGAGAATTTTCATCAAGAATGAATGTTGCATGCGTGTGTTAGCTGCTCAGCTGTGTCCGACTCTTTGGAACCCCGTGGACTGTAGCCCATGGGGCTCCTCTGTCTGTGGGATTCTCCAGTGAAGAATACTGGTGTGGGTTGCTAGTCCCTTCTCCAGGGGATGTTCCTGACCCAGGGATTGAACCCGGGTCTCCAGCATTTAAGGCAGATTCTTTACTGTCTGAGCCATCAGGGAATGAATGTTAGATTTTGTCAAATGTTTTTTTTCTCTGCATCTACTGAGATGATAGTTTCTTTTTTTAATTTGTTAATACAGCGAATCCCATATTAGAATTCCATTTTAGTTTGAAAAGAAGATCAGAAACAGTTCTAGTTCACAAAGAATGGTCAAAAATACTCACTTAAAGTTTTGCACTTGGGGTTATGTTAACTTTCCTGGTCTTTATCATAATGTAGTCTGAAGACAACTGGACAATCTGCACATCATGCAGAATGCTACAAGGGTCCTTTACATTGCTGACATCATACTGGTTGGGCAAGATGAACATGATATGGCTAGCACACTAGAGACCTTGGTAAGACACATGCATTCCAGACGGTGGGAAATAAACCCTATGAAGATTCAGGAAACTGCCACTTCAGTAAGGCTCTATGGGATCCATTAAGCAAGGGCATGCCACGGTATCTCCTCCAAGGTAAAAGACTAATTACTGCATTTTGCATCCTCCACCACAAGGAAGGAAGCACAGTGACTGGTGACCTTTTTGGGTTCTGGAGACAAGACATTCTTCATTTAGGAATACTGTTCCAGCCCTGGTATCAGGTGACGCAAAAGGCTCTCAGCTATGGGAGGCATCAGGTGCTTCTGTATGTTTGTCTTAATTATTATTGTTAAGAAATATATAATATAGTACCTTCTTTTACTTGAGAAAGGGACGTCTTTTTCTAATTTGAATAAAGACATGATATGTACTAGAATGTGCTTAAGATGAAACCTGTTCGATATACATGGAGAGAAAGACAAAAGTGGTTCCAGCCTGTGAGAGATAAGATACAGGCTAGGGAGTTCCCTGAGGGTCCAGTGGTTAAGAATCCACCTTCCAGAGAAGGAACTCAGGTTTGACCCCTGGTTGGGGAACTAAGGTCCCATATGCCGTAGTAAAGTAGTAGTCAAGTCTCTCAGTCATGTCCGACTCTTCTCGACCCCACGGACTGTAGCCTACCAGGCTCCTCTGTCCATGGGATTTTCCAGGCAAGAGTACTGGAGTGGGCTGCCATCTCCTTCTCCAGGGGATCTTACCCAGGTCTCCAGCATTGCAGACAGACGCTTTATCGTCTGAGCCACCAGGGAAGCCCTCATATGCCCTGGGGCAACAAATAAGCCTGAGTGCTGCATTGGAGACCCAGCGCAGCCAAAAAAAGAAAGACACACAAAAAAAAAAAAGAAAAGAAAGACACAAGCTAAATGTCCCCAAGTCTGTTAAACCTTGGAAAGTGTGGAGGAAATAAAAGTCAAAGGCTTAAAATTTAGTGTTAAGGTATCACTTACTAAACTGCGTGTTGGAAGAATTGCAGGAACAATGCAGTAATCCAACTCCTCAAGCTTCTTGGCACTCTGAAGTTACAGGTGTTTTTTTAATTACAGCTTTATAAGAAACACAAATATATGGAATTCGCTTACTAATTCAACCAAGACATGTCTTTTTCAACAGTGTCTTCCTCAGAGGTTGGGGTCCTTAAGACCTGAGTAAGAAGCGAGCATTTTTCAATTATTTCTTCAAGTACACTTTCAGTTTTACCCTTTTTCTCCTTTCCTTCTACGACTCTGATGACACTAATGTTAGCTCTTTTGTTACAGCCCCAGAGGTTTTTGAGTTGCTTTTTATTTATTTTTTCAGTCTGTTTCCATTTTGTTCAGATTTGGTCATTTCTATTATTTTGTATTCTATCTATTGATTATTTCCTTCACGTCCCCAATTCTGTTGTTGAGCCCATCCACTGAGGTTTTTATGTCAGTTATTGTATTTTTTGGTTATAATATTCCCACTTGGTTCTTTTCTTTATGGGTTTTATTTCTTCACTGATATTTTCTATTTGTTTGCTGAGGCTATCTTTTATTTGTTTTAAACATATTTGTAATCTCTTGTTGAAGAATTCTCATCATGACTGCTTTATCTTTGTCAGTTCTAACATCTCTGTCATTTTGATGTTGCATCTAGGGATAGTCTTTTTCTTCCTGCATTTTACAAACTGCCTGGTTCTTGGGATGAAGACTGTTTTTCAACTGAAATGTGGGCAGTTTTGCACTATATTGTGAGACTCTAGAATTTATTTAAATTTTAGATTTTAACTGACTTTTTCTGACACCAGTTTGCCAGGTGGAGGTAGGAAGTCTTAAGTTTCTCACTGACCTCTGCTAACACAGAGGGGTGGTGCTCCTTTTCACTGATGGGCAGAGGTGGGAGGTTTCCTTCCAGTTGGGATCTCCACTGACCCCACAGGTTGGGGATAGCCTTGTTACCTCTGGTCCATGGTCAAAGTCCTGACTCCTATTAGGTGTCCTGCAGCATCATCCCAGCAGGGAGAAGGAGAAGCCCCATTTGTACTGCTGAGTAGGGTGGAAAGGCAGGCTTTATGGTTTCAGCTGATGTGGTTAAATACATGAGTAGGGGCCCAGGGGAGGCCTCATCACTAGCAGGTGGGGAAGAAAGTCTTGGCCCTCTGCTTGGTTTTGTCCTGCATCACAATGGCGGGGTATTGGGGTACCTCACTGCAGCCTGGGCACAGGGGGAAATTTAGGCTCCTCACTGGGCCTTTGCTGGTGTGAGTGCAAGTGAGGCCACAGATTCTTCTGGGGAATTTGGCTAGGATATAAACTTCTTTTGTCTGCAAGTTTCTATCTTATCAGCTTGCTCCTGTCTTGGTCTATTGACTAGAGAGGGAGCAGGTTTTTGTTGGGGCCTTTTGCTGTTCTTCACACCCACTGGCATTTTCTGAGTTGTCAGCTTCTTCACTTCTAAATCTGGGTAAGTAGGGCAAAAAGAAAACACACAGAACTCACTGATGTGTCTTTCCTCAGATATTGAGGCCCTCAGATAATCTGCCTCCCTTTTTCTACCTTTCACAGTCCTTCTATGTTTATTTTAAATTATACTCAGCAGAAGGAATAGGGAAAATGCTTCCACTCCATCTTCTCACAAGTGGTAGACTCTGTGGCTCTTTTTGTTTATTTCACTTGTTTATCTGGTTTTGAGTGTGTGCATAAAGGGCTTTCCACACATCTCTTATTTTTCCCTAACACTTCCTCCTGTCAACTTTCCTGGTGAGTGTCCCCTTCTCAGGTTCACGCTGCTGGAGCCCACTGCTGTGTTTCCTCTGGACACCGCACTGCCTCCTTGGACTTGCCTCCTTCTCCCTTTTCTCATTTCCATGATCTTGCCCTTAGTCAGTCAGTAATGTCCACATGGCCAAGAGCAATGTGAAACAGAGCAGCCTCAGTAGACTTTGTTTTGTTTTAGGAATTGGCTCTCGAGTGTGAAATGGAAAGGCTTGAGGGAAACAGGAGTTGACGCCAAGTTGACACCTTGGAAAGAGACTCAGGACAGCAAGACTGCCATGCCCTTTCCTAGGGGACCAGCTGAGGGTTCCCTAACTTAGGAGGTAGAAGAGAAGGGAATGAGGCCTGACTTGGGAGAGGGAGGAGGACAAGCATAAGAGGGTGGGTCGGCTTTTGGAGACATCTGTGGCAAAGAATGGTGAGCCCGGGTCAGCAGGGCCAGCGTAGACCCCACCCGTCACCCTCCTAGTGAGTGACAACAACTGAGTCAACTTTTACTGGCTACATGTCCCCCGTGGTACAGAGCTGTGCAGAGCCTCATCTGATCTCCCTGGGTGGATCCCGGCCCTTTGTTGATGGGTCAAGACTCTTCCTAGAAGCCCTGCCTGAAACAGAAGGGGAGTCCTTGCCACCCAAGTAGTTGTTCCGCCACAAAGAGGACTGTAGGTCTTGTTCTTGGAGGTTCCAGGTAAATGGGCAGAGGGGAGACCCTCAGTGTCCCACTGGGTCCTCCTTACCTGCCAGTGCACCCGTTCCCTGCCTGTGGGAGTGTTGGCCGCTACCCTTCCCTCAAGTATTGCTTCTGGCCCAGTGGGAGCTTCTGGACCCAGGGCTTCCAGGCTCCACCCCATCTGGCAACCTGTGGCCAATGACCAACTGCCCCAGGGGTACTACAGCCATCTCCTTGCCGACTGTCATGCCCTCCATGCTTCAGGGTTCCCGGGGGCATCGCGTTAGGCCCCGCTGACCCCACATTCGCACTGAGCTCTTTCCCTCAGCCTGCTCTGCCTCCCATAGCCCCTTTCTTCCAGAGAGCACATCCACGTGCATGCCAACCCCCATTTCAGGCTCTGCTTCCAGGGAATCCACCTAAGGGCTTATGGCAAGGGCTGCATTATCAATGTCCGCCTTTCCTCCTGGGCTGTGTTGAGGGAAGAGGAGGCCTTGCGGTTGCTCTTTCCCCTGCTCTGGCAGCCCCATTGCACACGTCTACACATAGGCACATGTGCCTGCTTGCAGCCCTCTCCCCCCACCTTCTGCAACTAAGCTGCTCCCCTTGCAGAAGTGGGCTTGAAGGAGTTCTGTCAACCTAGAGGCTTGATTATGAGTTTTTGGTTTTCAGGTGAGACTGAGAGGGGATGGCCCCACATCACTTAAAAAGGGGCAGAGCGCTACCTGGTAGCCCCTCGGTACCTGCTCCCGGCCCTGCCTGCCCTGCCCCTCCTCTAGGGCTCCATGCTGCAGAACCATGGGCACACCACTGACAGGCGTGCCAGGCTGAGGTCTGAAAGCAGCCACTCAACCACATTCCACGCGGCAGGCAGTTTGTCTTGGCGAGGTGGCCCTCCGGGCCCGGCTCCAAGAAGGGCCTGGGGAGCAGCCCAGACAAACTCGCTTTCACCACATAAGCCAAAGCTGGCTGGGCTTGAGTCAATGCCAGTCCCAGGGGCCAGACCCTCCTCCACCCACCTGAAGGTGGACTCAGGCCCTGGGTGAGGGGGGATGTGTGGAGGGGGGCTAGGCTCTCAGCTGGGTGGAACCCCAAAAGAGGCCACAGGGGCAGGGAGCCAGGCCAGAGGGCTTTCTTGCCCAACCCTCCACCCCGAGGCAGGCCTTCAGGAACTGGACTCACGGGATGGCTGCCCATTATAGCATGGCCTTTGGCCACGGTGCCAGGTGGACAGACTCTTACACCCTGGCCACAGGGAGGCACCCATACCTCCCCTGGGAGCCCTGGCAGCTCACCCCAAGGGGCCCACGGCACAGCCAAGGGGCCTCAAGGCAGTGTTCATTCCCAGGCTGGCAGGGAATGAGGAAGGAAAGGCTTTGGAGAACCAAGATGCCAGGATGCTGGGCTCCAAGGAACAACAGATCTCTGCTTGACAGTGTTTTCCTTCCCCTTTTTTTAAACACTTGGCTCTTTCTCTCTCAAGGAATAAAATTGCCACAAGGAATGTGCATAAATATCTTGTTTGTCTTGAAAGTCCTGTTTCTGTTACTGCCCTGCTGGGAAGCTTCCTCCATATCTTTAAAGTCACCAAGTCTCTTCTACTCTGTCTCCAGTGGGAGCTGTGTAGGTACTCAGAACACCCCCTCTCCCTTCACAGTCCTTTCAGCTCTAATCCCAGCAACTGCTCCTCCTCACTCCCCATCTCCTCAGGACTGAGGCAAGGCGGGGGCAGGGGTGGGCTTGGACACCTTCTCCTTTGAGAAGTGAGTAGAAGCAGGAGCTCCTGGACAGAGGGTCCATGAGTGTCTTTCTGGAACTCCAAAAGAAGGGACCCAGAGCTAAGAGTTCAGCTGAGAGGAGACAGGTTTGCATCGAGGTAGAAAGACTTAGTGAGAGTTTGATTTATAATGGTTCAAGATTAGACATATAATGAATGCAATTCAGCACATTAACAAAATAATGGAGAAATTCATATGATTCTCTCAATTATATACACATAAGCATTCCATAAAATTTGGCATCCATTCATAATTAAACTTTTTTTTTTTAGAAAATTAGGAATAGAAGGATGCCTATAAAACTAAACATGACACTTAATGTTAAAAGTTTGCCTTTCAAGACGAGGAATGAAATGAAATTGCCCACTAACACTACTCCTATTTAACTTTGTATTGAAGGCACCAATGGTATATTTAGGAAAGAAAAGAAATAAGGATTGGAAATGAAGAAATAACACTGATGATAACACAGATGACAATATCAACTTAAGAAAATCCAAGATAATCTGTGGATAAAGTATACTATATGTGAGTTAAACTTGACCCCTTGCTCACACCATGTATAAAAATTAAAGCATCTTCTTGATTTGGGGATAGGTGAAGATTTCTTAAAAAGGATACAGGAAACACTAGCCACAAAGAAAAGATTGATAATTTAGACTACATTCAACCAAGAAATTCCAGTTATTAAAAAATCCCTTAGTGAGAGTGAGCAGGAAACTATGGAAGAAGTGATAGGAGAACATGAGTCCATTGGAGAGGTCAATGCCCACATCAATCAGAACTCTCACTTTGGGGGTCTTCTTATGAACACCAGACTTCAAAGTAGCTGGCTTCAAGATGGCTCATTCCCTTCTGTCACCCAGAGTGTGTTGTCACTGCCTGCCAGAATGGCAGCAGAGGAAGGAAGCTCGTGGGTGTATGTGCAAAGCTGTGGACAGGGAGGGGAAGTTGGTCAGACCAGGAGAAGGAGCAAGGAAGAGCCTGGCTCTTCTAGAGCCAGGGGACAAAGACACTTTGTGTGATCTGTGAACTTCTTTCTATCTGGAGAAGTCATCTTAGGGAAGAGACAAGAGATTTGGGGGCCCACTTGAAACACCTCAACCATGTATAATGCTTGTCTCTTTCTAAGCCAACCATATGGTGGGGGAAATAGACTTTAGAGGTTACTCTGGCAAACAACTAATAATTTATATTCAAGGGCATGAGGTTTTACTGTTTTAGCTTTCACATTTATGTCCACAGTTCATCTTAATTGATTTTTGTGAATGCTGTGTAATAGAGGTCAAGTTCCATCTTTTCATATGAATATCCGATTGACCCCAAAGTCACTTATTGAAAAGACCAGGCTTTCTGCATTGCACGTCAGTTTCCATTTTTCTGGGAGATTTTTCTCTTTTTTTTTTTTTGTTGTACCATGTGGCTTGTGAGATGTTAGTTCCCTGACCAGGAATTGAACTCAGGCCACAGCAGTGAAAGCTCTGAGTCCTAACCACTGGACTGCCAAAGAGTTCCCTGGGAGATCTTTCTTTTTGGAAGAAGAAGCTAAGGGCCCCTCCAATATGGGCAGGGATGGGAGGAGGAGGATGTTTAGCAAAACAGTCAGTGTCAGGGCTGGTCAAAGCTGCGGTCGGACTTCCTTGGAGTCAGTGAGGCCTGTTCACAGTGGGTCCTGTCTGAGCCAAGTATAGCCCCAGAGGCTGCTGGAGGATGCAGAGCACAGAAGCCTGGTTCTGCTGGGAAACAAGTGGGAAGGACACAGGATTTCCTGGGAGATGCTCTTTCTCTAAAGGTCAAGTGACCAACAATCTGACCCCCATCTTATTCCCAGCCCATCAGCCCTGTGGGAAAAAAAAAGCCTGGTGGTGCACTGATGCTGAGAAGGATCCCTTTGCCATCTGGCATCTTGGTACCTCAACCAGAAACAGCCTGAGCAGAGTTTGTGTCATCTGGTCCCAGCACAAGGAGATGACGAAAAATTCATCAACTGATTTCAACTAGGAAAAACCAACTTCCTCTTCCACTGCTGGACTGCCTGAGGCCATCTCCGGTGCACACAGTCATTCCTTATCCAGACCCCCTCATCTTTACCTCTTCATTGTGCATCTGCCTGACTCCATCTGCCAGAACTGCATCTCTTCGTCTGAGAGCTTTCTCTACTTTCTGGGGCCTGTTGTCACCCTAGAAGTTCCAGGAAGGTGGTGCTCTCCTCTCACCGCTCCCAGAAGCTTCTGACCACTGACTGATGCTTGCATCCTGACCCTCAGGTGGAAATCTCTGGGGTATGTGCTTTACACAATTTCCCAGAGTTCTTTGGTGGGACTAAGCCTCAGATAACTCACAGAAGTGACTTGCTTACACACGCACAGTATTGGGCTTCCTGACCTCCCCTGCCTCCCTTTCTCTGTCTCTCACTACTGCTCCCTGAGATTACCTCCCAAATAAACCCACCAAGACCAAATCTTTGTCTCATGCTCTGCTCCTGGGGGAATCCACATGAAGACAACCCCCATTCCAGGTGCATGATGCCACCCTAGCCAATATGATAGGCACAGGGTTAGAACTTTCACCACTGGCCTGTTGCATCCAGCACTACCAGGGTCAATCCCTGTGAACTAGTCTTGTCTTGTCTACAAAGCCTCAGGACTCAGCTAGAATAGAACCTGGTTATATGCTAGTATTTGTTGGGCAGTGGGGTCTTCATAGAGATTTACATAAGATCAAGACTGAGCTTCTGTCACTAACTTAACATCACCCTGACTCAGGATGGCTGGAAAAACTTTATTTTCTTGGGCTCTAAAATCATGATGGACGGTGACTGCATCCATGAATTTAAGAGACACCTGCTCCTTGGAAGAAAAGCTATGACAAATCTAGACAGCATTTTAAAAAGCAGAGACATCACTTTGTTGACAATGGTCCTTATGTCAAAGATATGGCTTTCCCAGGAGCCATGTACAGATGTGCAAGTTGGACTATCAAGAAGGCTGAGTGCTGAAAAATTGATGCTTTTGAACTGTGGTGTTGGAGAAGACTCTTGAGAGTCCCTTGGACTGCAAGGAGATCCAATCAGTCAATCCTCAAGGAAATCAGTCCTGAATATTCATTGGAAGGACTGATGCTAAAGCTGAAACTCCAATACTTTGGCCACCTGATGCAATGAGCTGACTCATTTGAAAAGACCCTGATGCTGGGAAAGACTGAAGGCGGGAGAAGGGGAAGACAGAGGATGAGATGGTTGGATGGTATCACTGTCTTGATGGACATGAGTTTGAGCAAACTCTGGGAGATAGTGAAGGACAGGGAAGCCTGGCATGCTGCAGTCCAAGAGATTGTAGAGTCAGGCACGTCTGAGCAACTGAACAACAGGATGGCTGGAGCTATGGAGAATGGAGGACCTTTCAACTAGAGAATGCTGGAAGTCCAGAGACATGTTCTGACTGTGAGATCCGGAAAAAATGCCTTTGTTGCTTTGCTGGAAGTGCTACAGACCCAGACTTGCTTGCAGGCTTGTCCTGTACTGACCCATGACTCATGGTCCAGTTTCACTCACTAATTTATCAGCTACAAAAAGGCTTGGTGTGATTATTTGCCAGATATGGTTAATAGTTTTCATCTCAAGTGACAGCCCTGACTAGAAACTGTGTTAAAAAGGATTTTGTGACTCTGGTGGTTCTGTGGAATAGTAGAACTGTTGGTTCTACATGTCCATCAGACAGTGAGTCCCCTCAGACTCACTGTTTCAGAATATGTTTACAACATCCTACAACAAAGCCTCCTGGTGGCTTTTTCTCTGCAGGAGGGACAAGCAGGGCAGAAGTGTCAGAGAGTTAATCTCCTGGGAGCAGCCTCTAGGCAGTGACAGATGAGGGCTGGAGGATCAATATCCCAGATCCTCTGCCCTTTGGGTGAGAAAACTCAGATGTGTTCTACACTGTCTTCCAGAGTTCTCCAGCAGGGAACCTGTCCCAGGTTCTGGCTATAGGGGTACCAAAACCAAGATACAGGAGAGAGAAAACTGTGTCAGTCAGCCTAGGCTGCCAGGACAAAATACCATTGACTAGGTAGCTTAAACAAAGAAATTTATTTTCTCATGGATCTGGAAGTTAGAAGTCCCAGATCCAGATCAAGGTGCAAGCCGATTGGATTCCTGGTGAGGACTCCTCCTGACTTGTAGGTGGTCGCCTCCTCGCTGTGTCCTCACATAGTGGAGAGAGCTCTGGAGTCTCTTCCTCTTCACACAAGGTCACCAGTTTTATCAGATTAGGGTCCCACTCTTATGACCTCATGTAACTTTAATCACCTGCTTAAAGGTCCTATCTCCAAATACAGCCACAAAGGTGGAGGGGTTTGGGCTCCGTGTATGAATTTTGAGAGGACACAATTCAGTCTAGAGCAAACATCGTAAGTGATTGGCTCTGCCTGCTATGAATGAGGGAGTGGGAAGTGTTTTTACTAATTGACTGGCTGCACTGAGCAGCTTGTGGGATCTCAATTTCCTGAAACTGGACCCCCAGCAGTGGAGGAAGCGTAGGGTCCTAACCACTTGACCCCCAAGGAATTCCCAGGTGTGGGCAGCATAGACTCAAACTGTGGGTTGAACACACTTGTGAGATCTATGAGGACAAATACCACATCTTCTTTACATCAGCCACAGCACCTGACCCACTCCAGGAATCAGAGCTACCACTACTCAACAACCTGTATCTCGTAAGATCAGCATGTAGCAGGTTATCAGGACTGTAGAAAGTGCTCAAAGCCTGCATGGAACAGGGTGTGGCTGCCAGGCTTTGGGGCTCGGCAACATAGGCTGAAGGTAGGAACTGAGGGGAGGCCAGGCAAGCACTAAGAAGGCAGGATGACCCAAGGCTACCCCATCTTGGGCCCAGGTGAGATGAATCCCAGGGATTGGCAGGAACACAAGATAAGAAAGTGGAGGCCTCTGAAGGACAGGGCCAACCCATCTGCCTTGGCAAGTGTATTTGTCCAGAGGCCTGCAGGGTGTGGGCTTATTGACTGGGGAAAGACAGGGTTTCCAGAGGCCAGAGTCAAGGAGTGCTGGTGGGAGAGAGAAGGAAGCCTGAAGCCTGGAGCTGGACCCTGAGCTCTCTGGACAGTGCCTCAAAAACGTGGCTCCCAGTGTCATAGAGGCAGACCTTTGGGGTCTAGGGAACACTGGAGGGGGATAACTGGGATCCATCCTATGAGTTGGGTGAATGAGCCTGGGAATCTTGTCTTTCTAACCACCTCTTCCCAAACTCTGGGACAGGAGAGCTGGCAAGTGCCTAGACCTGGGGAGAAGGGAAGAGGTTAGGGTTGTTAGGAGCCAAATTTCCCCACCCAGAGGCCTCCAGTCAGGAAGGATTTCACTTCCGAGCCTCTGTACATTGGGGTAGAATTTAGTTTGCTCTGTTCTGGTTCCCAGCAATGTCCTTCTGACAATCCCCACTCCAACCTGCTTTGGTCCCGGTCAGACAGCTGGGGGACTGGTTCCTCAGTGCCCAGAATGTGTTCCCAGTCAGTGCTGTCAGGGCTGAGCCCATGTCCTGGGTCTTCAGGCCTGCTGGCTTCCCACCCCTCCAGAGCCCCCCATACAGTACCTGTGAGCATATATGGGGCAGGGAATACTTGCTCAGTTGAACTCCGATGCTATTGAAAAAGTCCAAGGTATAAGAAGGCTGGTCAGGGGCATTTTATAGCTGCAAAGCAGACCCAAGCCAAGGAAGTAGACAAGAGAGGCCAGGTGACTAGCTGCATTTGTGTTTATTGTTTTTTTTTCCAACCTCAGCAGAATATGAGGCCAGGGGCAGCTGGACCCATGGTTCTATGGGGCCAGCTAGAGTCATCTGTGTGGAGGGCCAGAGTCCATGAGACATTCATTGAGGGCAAGATCAACCAATCCAGGGGGCCTAGCGCCTCCTCTTCTGTGTTCTTCAGGCCCAAAGACCCCTCTGGGATTCATGATGTGGCAAGAATGAGTGAGCAAGACCCAAGGAGTCGGGCAGCCATGGGATCAAGTAGCTGTCAGAAGCTCCATGGGAGCCTAGGCAGGCTGCTGGGCACCACCCCTTGCCCCAGAGAGAACTGGGATGCTGGGATGGTTGAGATGATCAGACGCAAACGGGACCTTCCCGGGCCACCTCTCTCTGAGCTGTTTCCCACAGTCCCTGTCCCTGCTTGTACCACCAGATGTCCTTGGTCTGTACAAAGTCCATCTCTTTCAGAGGAACTGACCCAGCGAGTGAGGTCAGGCATCCCAGCACCTCCCTAGGACGCCCTCCTAACAAAAGCGTCAGCACAGTGCTGGGGCTTCCAACAAGCCCCAAGAAAAGGGAGGTGAGAGAAGCCTGAGGACTGAAGGGCCCTTGAGCACAGGGAGCAAGGCCTCTCCCCATTCAGGGTTGTGGGTTGAGGTCTGCCTGCAGCCCCGGCCCTGCATCTGTCTGTGCTGTCATCCACAGCATGGGTGTGAATCCTGGAGGGACCACTAGTCCGAGCTCAGTGGGGGCAACACCTGTAGACCTGGTGGGGAAAGGAAAAGACGAAGATCCTGGAGGAAGGCTGGCCGCAAGGCGACAGGAAGCCACTTCTCTCTTCTTGTTTAGCCTGGGCCACTGGGTTTTGTGGTCCTGACAACTGTCTAGATGGGCCCTGGAGAGGGAGCCCTGGACCTCAATTCCCCATCCCTGCTAAAGTCTTTTGGAGAGAGCCCATCCAAGGGCTGGGGGGGAAGGCAAGACCCAGCCAGAGACCTACCGTAATTAGGAGTATGCCAGGCCTTGAAGTCCCCGAGCTGGAGAGTGAAACTTGTCAGAATCTTCAAAAGGCTGGTCTACAGTAACCAAGGAGGGAAACCATAAGCCATGTGTAGCCTGGACCCCTCTCAACTGGAAGCAGCAGGCACTTTTTGAGGGCAGAGCTATCAAGAGCCTTGAAGGTAGTCAGCAGCCCCCACTCCTAGCCTGGGCCCAGCACTGCAGTTAGGTGAGGTGTGTCCCCCACACCTCTTAGGAGGTGCAACCTCAAGCCCTTGCTCCCCTAGTTTCTTCAGTCAAGACAGATGACTCTGGAGGTTGCCTTCTTCTTCCCTCTTCTTCCCAGCATGTCTCCTTCAGAGGGCCTCTCTTAAGGTAAGGAAGCGGACGGTCATGTATCAGGATGGGAAAGGACAGAGGGCAGCCTCCAGAAGTACCTGATATCTAATGCAGTGATGGCAGCAAGTCTTCCTCCCACATCCCACGAAATCCACCCCTTCCATCACTCTTGCCGCTGCCTAAACCCTGGGGGAGGACCCTGGGGGTCCTCTGTCCTTCCTATTCCCTGCATTTTAAGCTTCAAACACACTTAAGAAAAATTATCCAAAAATTGGAAACAAGGCCAAATATGACCGTGTTCTACCTCAAATTATCCTAGAGCATCATCTAACAAGCCCACCCCAAGAGTCATCTTATTCGAGGGGATGCAACTCTTTTTGACTTGCTATATACATTACTGGTTAGAGCCCAGGTTTTTTTAAGTTGGATGTTGACTTGGAAGAGATTGATAAATGGTATATAAATTATTTCACTAATGGACTAGTGGGAGGGGTGACCTGGTCTCAATTCTCCATCTATAAAATGGGGAGGGCGAAGCTAGGCTAAACTTAATCTAAGGTCAGCCTCCCTCCATTCAGTGAGGGACCAGGTCTCTCATGATGGTGTATGCTACCCTCCGGTGGACACAGGGAGGTACAGGTCAAAGGCACGCAGTCCACGGTAGGGTTCCTCCAGCTGTGTGTTGGGTCTCTACTCTGGGCTCAACTGGATGAGGCCTTGGAGTGGTTTCCAGACCTTTTCCGACTAGTATCTGAGTCTTCTTGATGGTCCAGAGTGAGACCATCCCAAGCTATGAAGTCCAGGGAAGAGGGTCCAGATAGGCCTCCTTGGACCCCTGCAGAGCTTCCTTCTCTGCACCCCCCAGGGAGAACTGGGCAACTGGCTTGAAGCTCTTGTGAGATATGGATGGAGTGGGCCCCGCTGCCCAGCTGCTCCACCAGGTAGGTGCCAGCGAGGCAGCACAGCACTCACCTGGAAGCCCCTCTCCGTGGGTTCTGGGGCAGGCCTGGGGTGGAGAGCTGGGCGGGCGCAGCACGGGGGCAAAAGCGCTCCTCTGTTTGACAGCGGAGATCATGTGGACAGGCGAGAAGGAGAAGACGCTGGTGGTAGGGGCAGCCGCCGGGAGGGACATGGAGGAGGCAGAGGCCAGCGGGGGGCTAGAGGGCATGACTCCGGGGCGGGGCGGGGAGGGGCAGGCGCAGCAGGGAAGGCAGTGGGAGACACAACAGGGAGACAGCACCAGAGTGAGCAGCCTGGTTGCTGTCCTGGCACGAGCAGTATGCCCTGTGCGGGCTGCTGAACTGGGTGCCAGGCTCAGCCCTCAGTGGGAGGCTGTGAAGGTTTTGGGGGGACCAGTACTGTGTAGAGTCTGGAGGCAGCCTGAGAGCCTCTAGGGTTATGGGCTAGCACTTGCTGTTTGGGGCAGGGGGGATCTAGAGACCCTTTCTCTTAGGGTTGGAGATGATAAGACCAGAAGAGGTTTAAAAAAAAAAAAGAAAGAAAGAAAGAAAGAAAGCAAAATCAGAACATCCAATGAAAACAAATACGGAGAGGTGTCTGTAAAGATAGGAATGAAGATGAGATGGAACAAGTTGGATTCCTGCTGAAAATCACTGGGATTCTGAGACACTCAGAAATACTGATGGGTCCTGGGGCATCAAGGTTAGAGTCAAAGGTCAGGGTTCATAGCAGAACTGGGCCAGGTAGTCAGAATGAAGTTTGGGGGGTACACATAGGCTCCTGTTATAAGGCCCCTCTGTCCAGGATCACAGCTCACACGAGAACCCTAACTCCCCCCCCCCCCACAAATATGTTCCCCTTACCAATTACATGCCCCTTGACCCCCCAACACTTTGTTCTCTTTCAGCTTAATGCCAGTCTTCGTCATCTTCAGCCCTGGTCCTAGAAGCCTCCTCTATCTCCTTCTTCCAGCTCGTCAATTTTAAGGAAATGTACAAAAATCCACATGCTCAGATCGTCCTGTTCTCTAACCCCCTGACCTCCATGGCTGTGGCTTGTTCTCCTGGGAATAACCAGGGAGCCTCCCACACACAGCCTTTGCCTGCCCCTCCTTCTTACAGTGTCCTCTCTTGGGGCTCCTGCCCAGGTCATTTCTGGATCCCTCTTTCTACATCCTCATCTGAACTCAATTCCCTGCCTCTCTTCCAAACACCAACAGGACTGTGATTTGAGTGTTGTTCAAGCAGCGGGCAATGGGGTGAGGGTGGGGGTTTCCTGAAAGAAACCAGTAGCGTGAAAAAACTGCTTTTGGCATTTAGAACACACTCTCATCCCCATCCCCCGCCCCCCACTTTGGAACAGTGATGCCTTCAACAGCTGTCCCTTGTCCCTATTCCAAATGTGCTCAGCCCCGTGGATCATCGCCTTTAAGACAATGCTGACTGTTAGCTAATGAGGCCCATGGAACTCCATGGAGGGCTTGAGATGAATGGCAGAAATGTACTACAGCTTTCAAGGCCCAGAGCTCACAGCTGCATTTTGCAGCTTGGGTAGTACTGGGAGTTGTGGGTCAGTCCAGAGCTGCTGGTGGCTGAAGCAGAAGGCAGAGAAGAGCTCTAAGCAGACAGCCTCTGGCAGGGACAGTTCCGGATGTCATTACAGGCATGCCCTGGCAAACTCACCGAGAATGATACCCACTAGAGTGCCACCACAAAGCATGCACAAGGGGAGTGATGGGGACTGGACAGGACACTACTAGATGGTACTGGAGTGGGGCTGTGATGCTGGAATAGGGCACAAGCAGCTATGGAATTCTTGACCTCTTGGCTGAATGGGAAGACTCCAGGCAGTTGGCTTTGGCCCTCTGGGGGCCCCCACTGCCGACTGATTGTACTGCGTGTGTGATGGATAAGGGGGGCTGGTGTTCCAAATTCCACCAGCTTTGATCTGGGGGGAACCCTGAGACAGGTGGTAAGAGTACTGTGCAGAACTAAAGCAAAGTGGGAGCACTGGAGCCTAGCTAGAGCAAAGAGGAGACAGGAGTCTTGGTGGGGACACCAGCACAGGGGGCTTCTGGGCCCAGACACTGAGCCCAGGCCAAAGGCAGAGACCCAGAATCCAACTCACAGCCAACAAGAGAAGTATCTAGAATGTAGGCCATGGCAAGGAAGTCTAGGCAGGTGCCAGATATGTTGGTCTTCAGCAATAGCAAACAAAAGACAGGGGATAGGCTAAGGAAAGGCAGGAAAAGCCACACAACCAGCTCCTTCTTGGCCGGCTTTCCCATTCCTCTGGCACAGCAGTGTCTCCCAGGAATCAAGATGCGTGCTCTCTTACAATTGCTGGGCAAGCTCCTAGAAGGTGAGCAAGGGTGGAGCTATCCCCCAAGCCAGGTTCTTTACAGAGTAAGTGCTTCATACATGTCTGCTGAATAGCTAAGCTATAGGAACCTGTAGACAGGCTCTTCTGGAACTTAAGTGTTTGAAGGAGGGACTTGAGGGCCATGCATGGTAAAAGCATAAATGCCCTCTGCTCATCTACCCAGCTCTGAGCTACCCACCCTAAGAAACCATACAGAAGATGGTTAGTGCCCACAGCTAGTGCTGGGATGCAAAGTCACACACGCTTTCTGAATTGTGTCCGAGCCCTTTATGCACACTTGCACATTCAGGTCTGAGAACAACCTTAAGCAACAGGGGACACTGATCCTGTTTTACAGAGAAAACTGAAGTAACTTGCTGAATGTCAGCTCCTCATTTCAACAATCAAATGCTGAATCCAGGCGTCTGACTACACAGAATTTTCTTGCTCTGCACAACCAGATTGTGGGAGCCACATCTTCCCTCCTCAAGCCCCCGCGTCTCCTGGGGGCCGTGGGGCCAGGTGAACACCTACTTTTCTTGGACCCTGAGTTCCCTCAGGCTTCCGGCAGGGGGCACCAGCCCTCCTCCTGAAGCCCTGGCATACAAAGGGAAGGCGGGCGGTCCACTAGATTTAAGGAGGAAACCCTCGTGTTAAAGCTCATTTCAGCAGGAGGGAAAAGCTAGAAGCGATGTGCACAACTGCGGTCAGCAAAGAGATAAAGGTGCGATAAGTGTCCTGGCCCCAGGGTGGCGGGGTGGGTCTCCAAAGGCAGAGTGAGGTAACACACAGGAGGGCAAGGCGAAGGGTCGACGCTTGCCGGACAGGTGCCGGGAGTTCCTCCCAACCCCATAGGCTAAGAGGGGGCCGAGCTGAGCCCCATTCTGCTCCCCAGGGTCTGGTCCGTCCCCCCCACCCCCCGGGCAGGGGACACTCACTGGCGAAGGGTGAGGTGGCCGTGGAGCCATTGAGGAAGCTGGGGGACCCGGGCACACCGAGGCCGGTCACGCCCGGGGCCCCGTAGCCGCCGAGGCCTGCTCCGAGGCTGCCGCCGTAGCCGCTCTGCTGTGAGCCGGGGCTGGGCGCGAACCCGCGCGGGGACGCGCTGCCACAGCTGCGCGCATACCCTGCGGGAGAGCGGCCGTCAGTGGCGCGCGCCCGCAGGGAAGGGGCCTCCGGGCGGCGGCGGCGGACGCACCTGGCTCCGGGCCCGGCGTGGCGTCCCCGACGGCGATGGCCAGCGGGCTGCTGAAGGCGTTGATGCCCACGACGGCAGGGTGCGGGTGGCTGGGCGCCAGGGGTCCGAGCGGCGCCGGCGCGCGGGGGGCGCTGTACAGAGCCTCAGCCACGTCTGCCGCGCGCTTCAGGAGGAGCTCCTGCGAAGACAAGAGCCGGCACGGCCGGGGCAGCAGCGGGCGCCGGGAGGCGGGCAGCCCCGGGCCCCGCGCGGGGAGGCGGGCGGAGGCGCCATACCTGGTTGCCGCTGGGCACTCCGTACAGGGCCTCCGCCAAGTCGGCCGCCCGCTTCAGCAACACTTCCTGGGGGGCAGGGGAGGAGACGGCGGACGGAGGGGCGGCTCCGGGCGGGGGTGGCGGTGGTGCAGGGGGCCCGGAGCTACCTCTTCCCTCCCCATCCCCCCTCCAGCCACCGGCCACCGTCTTCCCCGTCTCGCCCTTCTGAGTACCTTGGGCAGCCTCTCGGGGTCTCCGGGGTGTCTGGGAATGACTTTCTGCAGCCTCTGGAATCCGTAGTCAATGGTGGGCTCATTCAGGGCTAGGGAAAGGGGCGGCGTTTGCAGGACGCCCCTCTCCGCATAGCGCCTACCGGCCAGCGGTCCCGAGCCTGGATGCAGACCCCCTCCTCCAAGCCCAGCCCAGGCCTCTGGGAAAACTCCAGGCACGTGGGTCAGCAAGGTTCGGGAAATTTCCTCAGTTCCTTTCGTGCTCATTGATTCAACAAATGTTTACTGAGCCAGGCCCTGTGCCAGCTGCTTGGCATTAACACACATGCACTATAGGATCCCATTTGTGATTTGAAAAAAGACAACTGTATACATATTAACTTCAGTACTCCTAGGGACAGGACTGGAGAGTTTTGTCTGCAGCTTTTGTCTGAGCTTGTAAGGAGTAAACTATTTATCATAAAAAGAGAAAAAATGCGCATCAATCTCCATTTATCACAGCTCTGGTGGACTCTTAGCGGCGCCTGACCGTTAGGGGTACGCCTGTGCCCCAGGGATGGGCTGGCCTACACCCAGGGCTCTGGGGTGGATGCTGCAGCCTCCTGACCAGGTTTCTAAGGCCTCTTCCCTCTTCCCTCCCCTCTCCCCTCCTCCGGTCTGGCAGCGACCTATCTCGCCAGCCTTAAAGCCCTACCTACCCTCTCCACTTCAAACTCTACATTTAATGAATTTCCTTTTTTGATGTTGTTTAGTTGCTAAAGTTGTGTCGGACTCTTTTGCGAGCCCATGGGCTGTAGCCCACCAGGCTTCTCTGTCGGTGGGATTTCCCAGGCAAGAATACTGGAGTGGGTTGCCATTTCCTTCTCCAGGGGATCTTCCCGACCCCGGGATAGATCTCCTGTATTGGCAGATAGATTCTTTACCGCTGAGCCACCAGGGAAGCCCAACTTAAGGCACTCCTTCAAGGGTCTTCCTACTTGCCATTCCTTCTCCTGGGACCCCTTTTCCTCCTGGTCTCTACCTCCTTATTCACCCCTCTGGTTCCAGCTTAGCAGTTTAGACCACACTCCCACCTGGAGGTTTTCTCTGACAATCCAGCAGCTACCACCCCTGTGCTGTTCCCTGCTTGTCCCCTCTCACTCTTAAACCGGAGCTCCCCAGTAAGCAGTAGGGTGTCGAGTGCCCCTTGAAGGGCTCAGTGAATATCTCTTGGGTGGGGTGGGGGAATGGGGGGAGGTGCTGGAAGGTGGCAGTGGAAAGCATACTGGCCAGGGGTCAGATAGAGTCAGGAAGGGGGATGAAGCCACATCTTCAGGAGTGGCCTACACACCTGTCTTCTGTTAACTTTTTGCCCTGGCTTCGGGCAAGGTATGTGTGTGCGTTTGTATGCATGCAGAATGAAGCCTGGGGTGGCTTGGGGGAACCAGGAGAACCAGGAAGATTTGGGAATCAGCAAGTTATCTGGGGACATCTTTTTTTTTTTTTTTTTTTTAACTTTTTATTTTGTATTGCAGTATAGCCAATTAACAATGTTGTGGTAGTTTCAGGTGGATGGCAAAGGGACTCAGCCATACATTTACATGTATCCATTCTCCCTATTTGGGGGCATCTTGGAAATAAATCTCCCCGTGGAGATGTTCTAGACACTGGGGAGGGTCTAGAAGAAGGTGAAGCAGGTGCGGGGAGTTGCTCTGGGAGTTGTTCCCAGGGAGGGAAACAGAAATGAGGGAAAGAAGGTCCAGAGAGGAGGTGTCCTGGGGTGTGGGGTGAGCACCAGCAGGGGCTTAGGGGGTCTGGCCGCCTGGCCATACCACAGAGATTTGCCGACTCCCATACCAGGGCTAGTGTGTGTGATGTGGGGCTCCTTCCCGCAACCCTGGGCCTCCCCTCACCCACCTGATTCCTTACCTGTGTAGACAAAGCGTCCCGGGGCTCCCTTGCAAAATTGCTTGGATTTGTAGGACAGGGTCACCTCCACCACCCCGGGGATGTGCCGTGGGGGCGTCTGTACCCGTATGGCATGGGGCGTGATGAGCTGCGAGGGGAGAAGGGAGGCCTGCGGGTTCTGACCCGGTGAGGGCAGGGTCCAGCCCCAGGCTGGGAGGGAGACTGGCGGGAGTGGCCCACCTCACTCCACACGAGCACGTTCCCAAACACGACCTGTAACCCGTCGAAGAAGTTGTCGCCGATGACAATGACGGTGGCGCCGCCTGTGGTCCAGCCCTCCCCAGGACTGATGGCCTTGATGCAGGGGGTGGCAGCTGGGAGGCAGGAGAGGAGCCAGGTCAGGGGCCCACGCCAAGGTGGGGACTGGGGCTAGCTGGGCCCGCGGCAGCGGGGTGTGGGCCGGGGGGTCCTGACCTTCGGAGGGGTCCAGGCGGCGTGCCCTGCGGCCATGCTTGGAGTTGTTGTGCACAAACATGTTGTCTGACACAGCCAGCACGTGTCCGTCCACGCTCACTGTTGTGGACACCACCACCTGTGGGAAGAGCCGAGGCCAGCCTGGCTGGGGCTCCGGGTAAGGGACTGCTGGGGGGCACTGGCAACTTGAGGCTGCTGGCTGGATACTGTAACTGTAGTTCAGAGTCACTGGCATGGGGAAGAGCTTCAGCCCCTCTGGGGCTGAGCTGCTGGAAGGGGGACCAACTGGATCAGGTGACCCTCTCAGATACACAATCTCTGGCTGCCCAGGGGAATGGACCCCCAGGAGCTAGAACAATCAAAAGCCCTGAAAAAAACCCTCTGACTCCTTGGGCAGAGTGGCTACTGTTTCTGCACTCACATGCACCACAGGCTGTATCCCTGGGGCGCCAAGTCAGGAATGGGTCTTAGGCAAGTGCGTGTGAGCATTTTTGATGGGGGAGGGGGGCATCAGCTTGAGAACCCATCAGCAGAAGCCCCTACCCTTGGGAGGAAATTGGGGCTACCTCCTTCTCCCCCCTACCCTTCACTGGGAGGGGTGTGCAGGTTGGGGATGTGCTAAGGGCAGCTGCTCTCTGCTTCACGCTATGCAAATTAGCTGGGTCGTTAATCATGTAAAAATGTCACAATTAGCATCTCCTTAAGTGGGACTCTAATGAAGCCTCCCTTGGCAGCCAGAGTAAGTGGAGACAGAGTTGCCCCACCCCCAGCAGGCGCCAGGCTCCAAAACATGGGTCTGCGCAGAGATCTGCCCCTGGGGCCTTAGGGTGGCAGGGTCACATCATGCCCGCCACCCCCCCTCCCAGCAGGAAAGGTCAGGTTTGCAGGGGGAGAACCCTCTCCTCAGACCCACCTGGAAGCGGCGCATGTCTCGGGGATTCCCCGCGTTCTTTAGGCAATTCTGGTTGCATTTGAGGAAGAACTTGAGGAAGAACCTGAAACAGTGTGGTGGGTGGGCTCAAGGGTCTGGGGGTTCTAAAAACAGATGGAGATCCAACTGCTTTCTGCCACGCCGCCTCCCAGCAGGGCAACTTCCCCTCTGCCTGCTCACACAAGGCTCACCCCCCACATTCCCATCCTAAGCTCCATATGCAGAGGGTACATGTCACACATCCAGGAGACCTGTCCCAACAACGACTTCACTGGCCAGAAAATCCCCACCGCCACAGTCTGTAGATTACCTAGTGCTTAATTATCTCACAAAGTATATACTCATCACATCTATACACAGTATATTCATCCTAGAGAGGACATCCATTATATATACACTATATAAACCTAGTACTCATGAATTATTATATACTCCATATGTAGTAGGTCCTCCCATTTACCTGTAAACTTATCCCATACCATGTATATTTGTCATAGTATATGCTCATCACTGGAGAAGGAAATGGCAAGCCACTCTAGTATTCTTGCCTGGAGAATTCTGTGGACAGAGGAGCCTGTTGGGCTACAGTCCATGGGGTCACAAAGGGTTGGACATGACTGAATGACTGAGCCCAGCACATGCTCATCGCATACATAGTGCATTTGTATCACATAGCGTATCCTTCCCCCAAAGTGTACCTATCAGTCTGGAGATGTTTACTCATGATGAACAGTAAATATACTATATCTACACTGTATATTGGAGAAGGAAATGGTACCCTACCCCATTATCCTTGTCTGGAGAATCCCACGGACAGAGGAGCCTTGTGGGCTACAGTTCATATGATCGCAGAGTCGGACATGACTGAAGTGACTTAGCGTGCACGCACACTGTATACGCCTTATATACTACTACTCACAAGATATAGCCATCACACATAAAGTAGACCTATCACACTTCACAGAAGCATATATAATATGTACTCTACATCAGCCTGGACCCATGATGCACACATGGTATGCTAATCACATACAGTCTATATCATCATGCACAGTGTATGCCCATCCCACACTGTATATGCACTGAAAGAATATGAGTATACACATTAGTACACCATTTTTATGTTGTATGTGATTTCCCAGAATAGTCACTGCAGACATTATACTGTCATCACATGTAGCAGATTCCCCCTTCCTTCTTCACCAGCACATCCCCCCAACAAATTCCCCTCACATACAACAGACCCTCTGTCCCACTACATCCCCAGCAAACAGATCTCCCTCACACACATTCTATATCCTTTATGTATATGCTTAGTCTCTCAGTCGTGTCTGACTCTTTGCAACCCCATGGATAGCCTCCCAGGCTCCTCTGTCCATGGGGATTCTCCAGGCAAGAATACTGGAGTGGGTTGCCATGCCCTTTTCCAGGGGATCTTCCCCACTCAGGGATCAAACCCAAGTCTCCTGCATTGCAGGCAGATTCTTTACCTTTTAGCCACCAGGAAAGCCCTATATTCCTTATACACATAGCAAATACTACACAGCATATAGTCATCACATACATGTGGTGTACCTGTCAGACACTGTACAGATACACAGTGGATACCTTCTTTTGCACATACAGTAATTAGAAAAAAACACAGTATATGCAATGATGTGACTGTTTTTTTAGATAAACACATGAGAACTTGATCCTTCTTTCAGGCAGTTGATGGGGATGGTGAGACCTTCTCTTCCCCCACCCACCCTCCCCCCGCCCACTCTCCATGAGGTAACCATGGATAATACTCTGGTTTTGTACTATTAGTAAACTCAGGATACTATCAGTCATCTGCCTTCACCCCTGCAGGACTCTGTGAGCATCCGGGGATGCTCTTTACAAACTGTAGTATTCTGGGCTACAGTTTGTGGGGGTCTCAGTACAAAGCATAGCCTCCTGGGCTGCTCTATGAGCTGACCTACTCCAGTCAGCTGCCTCAGTTGATCAGGCCCCTGGTTTTGAACTCCAGATGTATACATCCATTTAACTCAGCAGAGTTGCCTCCAAACTCTATGAGCATGAAATCAGATTTGTAACAGGCTCTAAAAGCCTAGTCCTGAAAGAGGAAGTCCCCAAGTCCTGGGAGGGGTGGGCACCACCCCTGGATGGAGGTGTCCCCAGGGGCCACCCCTCAGTGGAAGGTGGCAGCAGTCGCTTTCCCAGAGATGTGTCTCCCCTTATACCCCACCTCTGACCCCTTAGCCCCTGTCATGTTCCCCCACCCAATGGGTCCCCTTCTGGGAATCCCTTTTAGTTCTCTTTCCATAGAGACGTTCCACCAGCACACATTTTCATCCATAGTGGACACCACCCAAAGAGTACTTTCATGTAGTGTAGACCTTCTGTACACCCCCGCAGAGCATTCTGAGGTGCAGTCACCTCCTGTGACCCTGAACAGTGCATACCCCACAGGATACCCTGTAGCACAGACAGCTTATGTGCCCCCCAAATGGTAGTCACTAGTGTAGATACCCTATATGCCATAGTAATAACTCCCAAACCCCTGTGAGGGCCCTGTGGTGTACAGCCCTATACCCACAGTAGTTACCTCATACATGTCCCACATTTACATGACATAGAGTGTAGACACCCTAGTCACACGTGGTGCAGACCATTTCATTTAAATTCCATATCCATGTGCTCAGGCCTTTACACAGAGCTAGAAGGAGAAGGACAAGATAGTGGATAGGACTCAGTCTCTGTCCTAAAGTGGATTAATGCTAGCCCTTGGACATCACTGAAGACTCAACAAGCA
The DNA here is from genome assembly GCF_033118175.1 of Dama dama. Lineage (NCBI taxonomy): Eukaryota > Metazoa > Chordata > Mammalia > Artiodactyla > Cervidae > Dama > Dama dama. The sequence continues at coordinate 52,758,595 of NC_083703.1, forward strand.
TGGGACACACTTCCCTTACATCCACACATGTGCCCTGGACACCCCACCCCACTCCCAAACCTGCAGAACTCTGGGATGCAGCTGGAGATGAAGACTTCCCAGGTACTGCCTCACTGTGTGGCCTGGGGTAAATCTTTTCACATCTCTGGGATCCTTCCTCATCCATGAACCAGGAGAGAAGCAACTGATGCTTGCTGAGGTCCTTTCTGATCCCACCTTCATTTCAGCCTCCCAAAGCCTCTGGCTGCTGCTTCCTGCAGGATCCTGGCTCTCTCCTGGGAGGCTCCCTCATCAACCTCTCCCATAACCCTTGCCTGGCAGGTCTCTCACCCTCTCCCTTCCCTGTACAGGTTGCATCTGTCCTTTGGATCCATGCCAATTCCCAGTCTCTGTCTGGCCAACCTCTTCTGGCCTTTTTAGGCTACAGAGACCACCCCTCCCTGAGAACCCCAAGACTCTGCTGGTGACTCCATCTTTGCAGACCTTTCCTGGGACATATCAGTTTCTGAACCCCAGGTTGGCATCATCTGTAGAGTAGTACTGAATAAAAAGCAACCACACAAGGCCTGGGCTCTCTGTTGGGGGTACTGAGGCCAGTCCCCCTTTTCTTTCTTCCTGAACCTCTAGCTCAGAGCTGCACACAGTTGATGCCATCAGTGGTGGAGAGGCCAAAGTCTCACCCACCGCCATCTGGTAGTTGCTGAGGCTGTGTCCAGACAGCACCCATCCAGTCAGAGGCCAAGCTGTTGCTAACACGGCAGACAGCCTGCGGCTCCACCACCAGGGGTGTTAAGCAAAAATCATCTACGACTTGGAAATAAGGCAAAAAGATGACAGGAGTTCTTTCCAAGTCATCTTGGAACAGTGGTTTTCAAAGTGTGTTGCCCAGACCAGCAGCATCAGCATTGACGGGGAACATGCCAGAAATGCAGAATCTCAGGCTCCACCCGAGACCCACTGAATCAGAAACTCTTGAGATGGGACTTAGCCATCTGTGTTTTCATAAATCCTCCAGGTAATTCTGACGCACCCTAGGGTTTGAGAATGACTGCCTTAGAGCTGCACTATCCGACACGGCCGCCACCAGCCCTGAGTGGCATAGAGCACTTGAGATACGGTTAGTCTGAACTGCGGTGTGCTATAAGTGTAAAATACATACTGGATTTCAAACATGCAGGAAAAAAGGAATATAACAAGATCTCATTAGTAATTTTTTGATACTGACTACATGTTGAAATAATATTTTGGATATTTTGAGTTAAATAAAATATATGATCACAATTAATTTTACCAGTTTTTGTTTTTTAAAATGTGGCTACTAGAAAAATTTAAATGACAAACGTATAATGGCTTATATCATATTCATATTACACAGTGTTTTTCCAGACTATTATGTTAACAAAGCCACCTAAGAATTAGCTGATTCTCTAGAGGAAAAAACTTTGACTCATATTTGCTATTAATTGGGGCCAGACTCTGTTAATTTAGGTACTAATTTGCAGAAAACTGATGAGGTGCAAAATCATTTTTGTTGGGAGAAATAAATAACTTCTACTTGGTAGAGAAATGAGCCCTAAAGATTACAATTTTATTGTCCTATGGACATTAACTAGTTTTGTGTCTAACTTGGCAATCTCATTCAAGTATTTTTCACATAATCTATTTTTCCTCCCTCCCTCTCTCCTCAACTCTTTCCTCAATGGTCTATATCAATCCCTCTTAGCCTTTGAACCAGCCTTGTCATCCTGCTGGTTCTTCCATCAATAAGTTACAGAAAACTTCAACGCATCCTGAGTAATAATTTATGTGAGAATCGTATTTCTAACATATTGAATATTATGCTTTAACAAGGGTGACTACCACCCAAAGGGTCCTGTCCTCCAAGGTTAGTCTCAGAAATTCTGCAGCACAGGGCCTGGAGTCGGGGGGACTGTTCTAGTCTAGAGAACCAGAAGTAGTACCCAGATGTGTCTCCATCCTCTCAACAGTACCTGGCTATCTTCAGCCTTGGAAAGGTGTCTCTGGGCCCCTCTTTCCCCATCCCAGGACAGTGACGCACCATCCACGTCCAAAGAGGCTGGAAGGCTGGGGTGGGGGGATTAACATGGGGACAGTCCAGGAAACCTCTTCATAGGCTGGCACCACAGGTGACACTTGGTTCCACTCTGAGGGGAGGAGGAGAACCCAGAGCAGTCTGAGAGGGACGAGAATGGCATCGGCAACAGGAAGGAGGAGCAGCAGATCCTTAGAGCCGTGTCTGTACGGAGGTCAGATGTGGAGGCTGGGAAGTGGGGAGGGTCAGGTAACCTGGTGGGAAGGGGAGCTGTAGAAGGACACCCTATAGGGCCCTAAGGCAGGAAGGCATGTGCCCTTTGCTGAGGGCCTGTGAGATCCTGCTTGTCACCAGGGAAGCATCCCCCATCCCCCCAGCCTGGATGAGTCCCGGTGCTGGTGTTTCTGAGCATCTCCCCTCCCCAACCCCATGGGGCTGGAAGAGAGCCGGGGGAGGCCCCCCTTCTCTGGCTGGGATGGGCCACAGGCGGGGAAGCAGGATGAGGCCAAGCACACAGCGCTGGCTGACTTGTGGGTGAGCATTTTAGGATGCCTGGGTTGGGGCAAGGATCTGTGCCCAGTGCCATCACTTTTGTGGCCTTGAGGTTCCCTGAGGGCACAGATTTCTCATCTGCACCTCATAGAAAAGTACTAGAAGCTGCCATTAGAATTACTAGAAGAAACCACCACAAATACAAGCATCAGTTACAAATATAATGCAAAACTATGCAAAAAAAATTTAAACAGTGATCCAAGTCTTATTAACTGAGCACTTAACAAGTGCCTGGAATTCTGCTGAACCTACAACTTGCATTATCTTATTTAACCCTCTCATAATCTTGCTGTAGATCTGCAATCATCCTCGCTCTACGGATGAGAAAACCAAGGATCAGCAAGGATAAATGACAAAGTCACAGTAGATGCCAAAGTCAGGACACAAACTTGGGAATTTGATGAACTACTGATACTGACTGAAAAAGTGAAAGTGAAAGTCGCTCAGTCCTGTCTGACTGTTTGTGACTCCACGGACTATATGGTCCATGGAATTCTCCAGGCCAGAATACTGGAGTGGGTAGCCTTTCCCTTCTCCAGAGGATCTTCCCAACCCAGGGATCAAACCCAGTTCTCCTGCATTGCAGGTGGATTCTTTACCAACTGAGCTATGACTACAGTCATGGAAAAGTACTTTTATTTGGGGTTCTCTCAATCCAGGCCTGCCCTAGCCACAAGGCTGCACTGTGGGACAATGCAGCAAGCCTTCCTTCAAAAGCAGTCCTGAGAGGCAAGCTGTGCAGGATCCAGGTTAGCCATTTCATGGGGATTTCCTCAAGGTTACAGATTCATCAGGGGTGCAAAGGAGAGACTAAGATTCCCTTGCTCCTAGTGTGGGGCCTTTGGCTGTGGTGACAGCTGCTGTCAGTCTGGGAAGATTTTCAGGATTAAAGATCAGGACTTTAAGATGAGCATAGAGTTGATCACTGTTGAAGTTCAGTAAAGGATAGATGTGGTTCATTATTTTATTCTGCCTATATGTTCAACATTCTTTATAATAAAAAGCTTAATAAATCACCAGATGAGTTGTGAACAGTGGTCATCCAACTAACAAAGCATTTAAAAGGTGGAAGTTCTGCATCATGACTCTGATGCCTATGATTTAAGTGAAAGGTAAGAGTAGTTCACCCGCATGCCTACCTTGCCACATCCTGAACTCAGTCTAGGCTTCCTAATCATCTCTATAAATGCTTTTTATTTCTCTCTGTAAACACAACTCAAGATGAAATTAAAATGAACCTTCCTTGTCAATGGAATATTCCATACCAAAGAAGCAAATGCTGAATTGAATGTGACTCAAGTGCAAACATTTGACTTATACATAACTTCTCAAGTGTGACACCACTGCATAAGGAAAGCTCCTCTCACACAATGCTTTACTCAAAAGACACTCAATAAATAAGTGAAATGTGGAGGTGACTGATGTGAGTCCTCTGGCTTCTCAAGGGGTGGAGAGCAGAGTGGGATGGAACTGCTCTTTGGAAGGCTGTGTCCAGGTATCAGGTGGGCTGGTGCCTGCCTGGATTCCCCCACTCACAGCTCCTGAGAGTGTTGATTACTAAAGGGGTCACAGCCAGGGAATTCCCTGGGGGTGCAGTGTTTAGGACTCAGTGCTTTTACTGAGGCAGCCTGAGTTCGGTCTCTGGCTGGGGAACTAAGGTTCTGCAAGCTGTGTGGTATGGCCAAATAAATAAATTAAAAATGAATAACTAAATAAATGGCTTACAGCTTCCCCCACTACTGGAAGATTATCCTCAGCCAGAAGCATATGCTCTTCACCAGCAGGCCGTGGTCAAAGAAGGACTGACATCACAAGGAGGACCAACTGTTAGTACTGTTCACATTCAGAATTCCCCAAAGGGGATTTCCCTGGTGGTCCAGTGGCTAAGACTCCATGCTCCCAATGCAGGGAGCCTGGGTTTGATCCCTGGTCAGGAAACTAGATCCCACAAGCTGCAACTAAGAAGTTTGCATATTTCAACTAAAGATTGAAGATCCCGTGCACTGGAACCAAGACCTGGCACAACCACATAAATAAATACTAAAAAAAGAGAGAGAACTCTGCAAAGGATCAGGCTGATGCTAGACTCCAGCTGAGACTATCTCCTAGCTAAGCTGCCTCTCATGCCCGGTCCTGCTTCCCTCACTCATTTTCACCCCAGAGCTCTCCTCCAATAAATCACTTTCCCAAGAAACTCTATCTCCAGCTCTGCTTCTAGGAATCTCATCCTAAAGAAATCAAGGCAGAGAGCTTTCACCAGCTTTTCCTTCCCTACATCCTGGTGAGATAAATACTTAGAGCTGAGATTATGTTCACACTTCCAAAGAGAAAGCTGTCAGGAACTGAAAGAGATGGGCTGAGCCCAGGGGCACTTGTAGCTACAGGACCGTCAGGCGCAAGGAAATGGAAATCTGATCATAAATGCTGTCTGATAGAACTCTTCCAAAAATGATATCCAGTAGCCACCTGTGGCTTTCTTTTCCATTTTATTTTAAAATAGTTTATTAATTTTTATTGTCATATAGTTGGTTTACAATGTTCTGTTAGTTTCTGTTTTACAGCAAAGTGAATCAGTGGTACATATACATATATCCACTCCTTTTCAGATTCCCTTCTCATTTAGGTCACCACAGAACATTGAGTAGAGTTTCCTGTGCACATGTGGCTTTTGAGCCCTTAAAATGACACTAGTATAACTGAGAAACTAAAATTAAAAAAATTTTTTTTTCCTGCTATGCTGCAGAGCTTGTGGTAACTTATTTTCCTGACCAGGGATCAAACCTGGGCCCTTGGCAGTAGAAGCGTGGAGTCCTAACCACTAGACCACCAGGAAATTCAATAAAATTGAATTTGGCCTTTGGGGTGAAAATTAGTGGAGGACCCCTCTACCCACTTCTCCACCCCAGGCTGCACTTGGAAATAAATATCTAGTGTGATTCTGTCCTTTGCTCTCAACCTGCTTTCTCTCCCAAAACCTTCCTAGGATACTTGTTTTAAACACCTGCTTCAACCCATGTATTAATATCTTTTGCAACACTTCCTCTTTCTAGGTCTATATTGTGATAGGGTGGCTATGAGCCACACGTGACTAAGTTTAAATTAATTAAAATGAAATAAAATATCCTGGCTTAACAGGGGGTGCCTTATTTGGAAGAGTTATTTTGCTTCCAGGGAGACTCAGGCCCCAAAGGGCCTAGGCCAGAGAAAGGATGGTGAATGAGGAGGTTGGTGTGACAGTCTAAGCCCAAGTGCGGGTGGCCACAGGGGTGGTGGCCCATGCTACTTCCTGGTCTTGGCCTGGGGCAGCAGCCAAGGCTGAGTGTCCCCAGGGCCATAGCCACCCACCAGGCCTGGACCTTGCCCCTCCACCATGATCCCTACTTGGGGCAGAGGTGGCTGCAGTGCAGATGGGCTGGGGGACTATAAATAGCTGGGGCGCATACATTAGCATGCCAATTCACCCACACCCCATCCTCTATGCTAATGGCCCACCATGTGCCTGAACACCTTCTGTTCCCTTGCATGCATTTGCATGCACAATTAGCATAATCTTGTATAATTAATGAACAGCGTCAATTTTAGCTCCTAAGTAATTTGATTAACATGTTGATAGGGCACTTACTAGGCTCTCCAAAACTCAGGGCTGGGCATGGGGTCTGAGGAGTGGGGGAGAGGAGGCAGAGAGACTGCTAAGGGGCCCCCAGCTGCCCATGAAGAGTGGTGGTGACTCCATTTTCCCTTCATGGGGCCTGAGGGGAGAGGAGGAGGGAGGAAGGGGCTGCTAATGGGAGGCCTCTGGGCACCCCATGTGGAGCGTCTGGGACAGACTGGAGCAGTGGGTCACCTGAGCATGAAGCCCGTTTATTTTTGTGTGGACACAGAAATACACACAGTCCCTTTGCATGTCTCTCCAGCCTGGGCAATATTCTGTGAATGTGGAATATTGGATTGCAGGGGAAGAACAGAACAGGAGGAGCAACTGAGAAAAAGTAGGAGGGCTGGGGGCTGGGGCATAGATGGGCAGACGGAAGCTACAGAGAAGGATAGTGTGCTTATGAGTGATTTAGGGACGTAAAGAGGAAGGTGGGGGTCCCAAGACTAAAGGGAAGAAGTTGTGTGTCCCTCTGGCCTTGGGTGGGTGAGTCAGGCTTCAAAGCCAGAGATCCTGCACTTCCTATCTGTGAATCATGTGAGGAAGAGAAGGGAGGTTGGCATGGCTTGGCAGCTTCCACAATGTGCCAAGCAAAACAGGGCAGAGAGAACAGACAGAAGGTTGAATGTTGCCCCCATCCTATTAGAGAAGGACCCATTCGCAGCTCAGACCTCCCAGGGCCCCTGGCTGAGGCTCACATTCTTCTCTTGCTCAGCTGTGTGGCCAGAGTCAGGAAGTAGTTCTTTGACTCTGAATGGACTTCCCTGCTAGTGCTTAGGCTCAGTTTACTTATCCTCAAAGAGGATCAGTTGGGGTGAGACTGGGATGGGGGTGGTAAATAATATTGTGGCAGGTTCTGTGCTGGTATCTCATAAATACATCTTACCTAACTTTACAACATCCTTACCGACTGAGGTCAGCTTCATTTGACAATGAGGAAACTGAAGCTGAGGGAGGTGAGACCTTGCTCCGAGTCATATGATGAGACAGTCCAGGTTGGCACGAGTCCCCCAACATTGACTAGCCCTTTATGGAGAGAATTTATCATTGAAATTGTAGACAATTCACTCACTAGCCACCTCCCACTCCACCTATTACAGTCCCCAGGCCTCCTCCTGCCTGTACTGTCTCTCTCCTTCAATATCCTTTAGAGACATTGGCCACAGCTCTACTGGTGCCTCAGCACGGGAGCCACCCTGACCCTGGCTTCAGTTGCCTAGATGTCTTTGCCTAAGTCCTCGCTCTGGATTAAGGGTAGCTTGGGGACCCTTGTTCTCGTGATTAGCGTCTGGTCCACAAGACTCCCAGGGCACATGGGGGAATTTCTTATTAAACCCTTTTGATTCATCTTCCCTCAAATGCACCTAGCTCTGAAAAGAGTGAGGAAGGAAGTGAAGGTCATTCTGCAAGCAAGAGGGAACACCTTTGTCCCACTTCGGCACTGACTGAGCAGGGAGGTTATAGAACTTCCATTTCCTCAAGGGGAACTACCAGAATGGGTCCTAGACAAAGAGCTGTGTTTGCAACATTGGTGTGGGAGTAAAGACATCTTACTGGAAATCATGGAAGGAGACAGATGCTACTGTGAGCTTGTTTTGTGGCTGCAGAGAAAAACAGTGAATGTTGCATTGACCATTGGGTTAGGAGGAGGGGCTGATTCTTTTACAGCCCCCACAACCCTTTCTCATCAAATTGCATTTGTCAGGTTGTACCTGATCTAGGCACTGGGGTCTAAGTTTGTCCACAATGGGGTGGACTAGAGTTTGCCTCTACCAGGTGGCTCAGACACGATTTGTTTCAACAGTGTCACTGTACAACATCTACTGTTCACCAGACACAATTACATACCAGAGAGTATCCACAGCCCGCAATACCTTTCCACCCACAGGAGCCAGAGGAAGAGAGCTGTGGGCCTCTCATGGGAGAAAATCTTCCCCATTCACTCCTATACCACAGTCATCCTGGTCAATTAAGTAATTATTTAGTTTTAGAGCTGTGGCATCCAAACAGGTAGCCATATGTGGTTATTTAAGTTTGAATTAATAAAATTAATTAATTAAATAAAATTTAAAATTCAGTTCCTCAGCCACAGTAGACCAAGTGCCCAGTAAGTACATGTGGCTAGTGAGTACCATATTGGTCAATGCAGAACATTTCTATCATTGCAGGAAATTCTTTTGCAGAGTGTGTTTTAAAGCCTTATATTGTTCTCTAGTTCCTCTTATCATTATGTAAAGGCTCATGTAATTACATTTTGTCTCCTCAACAGCTCCGTAAGCAAGCTTTCAGAAGGCAGGAATCATTGTTTGAACCTCTCTATCTTTTCCCAAGCCTCTATCATAGTGCCTACCCCACAGCAGGTGCTCACAGATTCATAATTACTATGACAGGATGAATGCTGTATCAAGCCCCCAAATAGAACTCTGAGAATTGAAGAGCAAGGATCTTTGAAAATCTGTTCCTCCATAAAACAACAGGAACATAGGCAAAAACTGTCAAAATCAACTTTTCAGAATTCTGAAAATTAACAAAAAGTTTGCAACCGTCCAAGGGGTATTTATTTAAGAAAAATGGCTGAATCTTAGTAAGAACGAAGAACTTTGCAGTTGTTGTTTTTGGCCATGCTGCACAGCTTGTGGGATCTTAGTTCCCTGACCAGGGATTAAACCAAGGCCCTCAGCAGTGAGAGCACACAGTTCTAACCAATGGACTGCCAGGGAATTCCCTGCAGTGTTTTAATTTGCCCTATTTCCAGATCTGCAGTAGTAGTCTTGCAACCATAGTAGTTGTAAAAACTAGCAGCCTAGTAGCCACTAAAAGGAACAGATTGGGTTTGGAACTTCTCAACAAGTTGTATTTTCATACAACTGTCACTATTTGATCTGCCTGGCAGTTCCCGGACAGCCCTATTTTCAGGACTTGTTATCTGGCCTGACTTAGAACTTGCTTAGTGGGAAAAACCCTATTCTTAGGGTATTTGTTGAAAACAACCAGTAGCAACTGTTGAACATTGCTGTTGCTTGAGACAATGGTAGTAGTTGAGGCAAAACAATGAGTCTGGCCAAAAAGCCTTACAGGAAAAAGTGGGAATGAGATGTTTACAGGGGCCTCTGAAAAGTTCTTATATATTCCTCAATATCTAAATGGCCATGTGTATGTGCAGGGCAGAGCACATGCCCAGGAAAGATCTCCAGAGGCCTGAGTCTCTCCTCTTTGGCTGACCATGAAACCCTGCACAAGCAGAAAGTAAAGGTTAAAGCAAAGTTGAAAATTGCTGGAGCATTGAACGTAACTATGTGTGCCCCAATACACACATAGAACATTTTGGCAAGAGTTGAAGACTTATTGGTTCAAGGATTTAAGGAAATGCCCATCCAATCATGAGCTGACCACTAATCTAACTGCATAGAAACTTTAGTGGTCACACATGACAGAAAATATAGACTCTCTATAATTAATCCAGGAAAGTCACTAAACAAACAAACAAACAGCAACAAACACTGGGAGGGGGAATATGATATCCAGAGTTACTGTACTATATTATTAAAATATTGAGCTCTCAGCAAATAATCATGAAACATGCAGAGTGACAGGAAAGTATGGTCCATATGTGAGACATAAAGTAGTCAACAGGAACTGTCCGTGAGGAAGTCCGTATGTTAGACTTACTAGACAAAGATCTTAAATCAGCTATTATAAATATGTTTAAAGAACCAAAGGAAACCATGTCTAAAGAACTGAAGAAAAGTATGAAAATAATATCTCACCAAATAAGGAACATCAATAAAAGATACAAATTATTATAAAAACCAAATTTAAAAGAAAATAACATTCTCTATTCTAAAATAAAAATTTCCTAGAAGAACTCAACAGCAGGAGAAAATAAGTTGACAGGAGAAAAATTTCAGTAAACTTAAGATAAGTCAATTGAAATTATCCACTTCTGGAACAGAAAGGAAAAAGAATGAAGACTGAACAGAGTCCATGATATTGTGAGGTACCTCTCAATAGGAGAGAAGAAAAGGGGGCAAAACGAATGAAGAAATAATATCCATAAACTTCCTAAGTTGATGAAAAAACTTATCTGATATACAAGAAGCTTAAAGAACTCTAAGCAGTATAAACTCAAAAAGATTCACATGTAGATACATCATAGTCAAACTACTGAAAGACAAAGACAAAGAAGGAATCTGGGAAGCAATAAGGAAGAGAAGCAACTCATCATATACAAGGGATCCAGAATAAGAGTAACAACTGACTCATTAGCAGATACCAGGGAGGTCAGAAGACAGTGGGATAATGTAAATTGCTGAAAGAAAATGATGTCAACCAAAAATTCTATATCCAGAAAAACTATCCTTTAAACATGAAGGATAAATTAAGCAAATTTAAATGAATAAGAAAGATAAATGAAGACATTTCTAGTGACTTCTCTAGTGGTCCAGTGATTAAGAATCCAGCTTGTAATGCAGGAGACATGGGTTTGATGCCTGTAGGGAAACTAAGATCCCACATGCTGTGGGGCAATTAAACCCATTCACCTCAACTAGAAAGTCCACGTGTCACAAACTACAGAGTCCAGGCACTTTGGAGCCCATGTACTGCAACTACTGAGCCTATGTACCACAACTAGACAGAAGCCCATTTGCTGCAACAAAGATCACTTATGACACAACTGAAACCTGATGCAGCCAAAAAGTAAACAATTTTTTTAAAAAAGGCATTTCTAGATAAAGACTAAAAAAATTCATCACCAATAGATCTTCCCTATAAGAAATACTAATGGGAGTCCTTTAGTGTGAAATGAAGGATACAAGACAGTAATATGAACCTATACAGGTAAATATAAAAGACATTATAAAGGTATTTTGTTTGTAAATATTTTGTTTTTCTACCTAATTTAAAATACAATTGCACATGTGTGAGGGCAGGAGATACACTGAACACTGTATTTTTGGCTCACATTTTCTATAAATCTGAAACACTCTAAAATCTATTAAAGAAAACATCAGAAAGCAGTATTATAAAACTGTGTTGAAGGGTTTATAATGTATAAAGATATAATTGATAAAGATGTGACAAAGAAGAAGAGGGGGAATGGAGCTATATTGGAGCTATATATGGAATCCATTATATATTGTTTTATATACTTGTATACTTTGAAATTAATCATCTAATATAGATAATCTTAAATTAAGATACCACATGTAATTCCCAGGGCAATCACTAAGGAAAAAAGTACTAAGGGTGGAAGGGAGAAACTAAATATATGACAGAGAGAAAACATAGCAAAATGGCAGACATAATTCTACTGTATCAGTAATTACCTTAAATATAAATGGATTAAACCCTCCAATTAAAAGGCAGAAATTGGAAAAATGGATTAAAAAATCATCTATATGCTATCTATGTGAGACATAGTTTAGATCCATAAGAAAACTCTAACCAAAAATTGCTGGAGCAGCTTTATTAAAATAGACTTTAGGACAAAATTGTTACATAAGAAAAGAATGACATTTTATAGTTATAAATGTGTCAATCTATTAGAAAAAATAACAATTATAAATATGCACACCTGATAATAGAGCTCCAAAATACATGAAGCAAAAAATGACAGAACTGATGGAAGAAATAGATAATTCAACAATAATAGTTGCAGATTTCAATGCCCTACTTTCAATAATGGATAGAGTGACTAGATAGAAGATCAAGAAGGATCTTCATCTTTCATAAAGATTTCACTTATTATGATCAATCATAAAGATTTCATTTCCACCTAGGTTGATCTGAATTAAACATGATCTCCATAAAAATGTTACAAATCAAGACTGGAAAGACAATCTTCAAAATGGGAGATAACATTTGCAAATCGTACATCTGATAAGGGATTAATATTCAGAATATATAAAGAATTCCCACAACTCAACAACAACAGAATAACTCAATTAAAAATGGGCAAAGGAATCCAATAGGCATTTCTCCAAAGATGATCTATAAATGGCCAACAAGCATCTAAAAGGATGCTCAGCATCACCTATCCCTAGAGAAATACAAATCAAAACCATAATGATACATCATCTCACACCCATTAGGGTGGCTACCATAAAATTTTTTTAAAATACAGAAAATAACAAGGATGTGAGAAATTAGAACCCTGTGCCCTGATGGTGGGATTATAAAATGATGCAACTGCCATGGAAAACTGTATACTGTTCCTCAAAGAATTTAAAAAACAACACATGACTCAGCAATCTCACTTCTGGGTATATATATCCAAAAGAACTGAAAGCAGGGTCTCAAAGAGGTATTTTCATACTCATATTCATAGGATTATTCATAGTAGCCAAGAGATGAAAGTACCTGAATGTCTATCGATAGATAAATGTGGTATATACATAAAATGGAATATTATTCAGCTTTAATAGGGAAGGAAATACACGTAATGTATAGCATCCTGTTACTTGCTACCACATGGATGAAACTTGAGGACATTATGCTAGTTACAAAAAGGCTAATACTGCATGATTCCACTTATATGTGGTATCTAAAGTAGCCAAATTCATAGAAACAGAAAGTAGAATGGTGGCTATGAGGACTAGAGAAGGGAAAAATGGGGAGCTGTTTAATGGATATAGAGTGCTTTGTTTTGCAAGAAGAAAAATTCTGGAGATCTGTTGCACAACAATACGAATATACTTAACACTACTAAATTGTACATTCAAAAATAGAAAAGATGGCAAATTTCATATTGTGTGTTATTTTACCATAATTTTAAAAATGACATCAGGAAATCACTTTTTTGTAACCTAGACAATCTAACTGTAAAGTTAATATGAAAAATATGATTAAGAGTAGTTGGGAAAATATTAAAATAATGAGGATGGGGTACTAGATCTACCAGTTACTAAAACATATTATAAATCTTTGAAAAGTAAAACATCATAATATTTCCACATAAATAAATAGATAGTAGATATAATAAAATAGGATGGAAAGTTCAGAAATATATGCAATTACATTTAGACTAGAGCATGGGTGATATTTACAGCCTACCCATGGGGGAAAATGGATTATTCAATAATTGCTATTGGGACAACTAGTAGCTATCAGAAAAAAGTATGGATGGACCCATATTTCCTACCTTATACCAGGAATAAATTCCAAATGTATGATTTCCTCTTCCAGCATTATATGGCAGACTACATGTCTTGAAGTGCCTTCCCATTAGAACTATTAATAGATCCTGTGCTTTTATCTAAAAGGTAAGAAAAAATCTCCAAGGGTATTAAAAATAAAAAAAAAAGTGAGTTGAAATCTGAGTGGAAACCATGAACTATAAGGTAACACAAATATTAGGGCTATATGTGTTGTGTGTGCTTAGTCATTTAGTTGTGTCCAACTCTTTGCAACCCTTTAGACTATATAGCCTGCTGGGCTCCTCTGTCCATGGGATTTTTCAGGCAAGAATATTGGAGTGGGTTGCCATCTCCTCCTCCAGGGGCTCTTCCTGACCCAAGGATCAAACCTGTGTCTCCTTTGTCTCCTGCATTGCAGGTGGATTCTTCACCTGCTGAGCCGTGGTGGCAAATGCCAATATAAACACTGGAATGGAAAATAGAGACAACTCAGAGGAAGGACCTGGATCCTCTGAGGAACCTAGAAAGGTCCCAAGTTGATAGCACCCCCTGTTCCTGTTAGAATCAAATACAAATCCTTCCAGAAGAAAGCATACCCTATTTTGGACCCAATTTGGTTAAACAAAATATGAGCTGAAATGATCACTGCCATAACAATAATGACAGAAACACCAAACCAAGAAACAAGCTTCATGAAAGGTACCAGAAGTAATGAAAAATAGACTTAGAACCCTAAGGACTTCAGCTGATGGAACTATCAAAAACAGAATGTAAGATAAGCACAAAAACTTTAAAGGGATATAAAATCAATTTTAAAAGCAATAAGAGACTACCCAAATAGTCTGAAAAAGAACTAAGTAGAACTTTTATAACTGAAAAATAAAATCACTAAAATTATAAGGTTACTATAACTAAAATTACAAAATTATTGGGTGAATTAAACAATAGTTTAGATATAGCCAAAAAGAGAACCAGTGAGTTGGAAGATGAATAAAAATAATTACCTAGAATATAATACAGCAAGAAAAACAGCCAGAAATAGAGAATTATTTAGGGTATGTGGAGGAGAGAATAAAAGTCTAAATTGAGAGTCTCATTTAGAGTGTCAGAGAAAAAAAGAGAGAAAATGAATGAGATGTAACATTAGACAAAAGCTAAGAAATTTTCAGAAGTGATGAAAGATATAAATCTGTAGATATAAGTCATTAATCAAATTCAAAGCAGGATTAAGAAAAATCAACAACTATATATATTAGAGTGATACTGAAGAACTCCAAAGACAGACATTCTTTTATACAGCCAGAGAGGAGAGGAAATTTACCTATAAAATATGACAACTGTGCTTTTCTTTTCTTAAATTAATTTTTGTATTGGAGTATAGTTATTTTACAATGTTGTGTTAGTTTGTGCTGTACTTTTCAATAGCAACAATGGAAATATTTTTAAAATGCTAAGTTAAAAAAAATAACTAAAGAATTAAATTCCCAGGAAAACTACTTTTAGAGAAGGACAGTGATATAAAGATATTAAAAGCAAAACATAAGTGAACATGCTCTTTACCACCATAGACCTTCACTAAAGTACAAATTTCTAAAAGATATATGTCAGAAAGAGAGAAAATGACTACAGAGGAAGTTGTGAGAGGCAAGAGGGAAAAGAGCAAAAAAAAATTTGGTAAGTCTGAAGACAAATTGTTTATATATAAGAAAAAGAATAATAACAATGGCAGAATTTAAAAAGAGCTAAAAATCTCTGCTACATGGCTTATAAATCCCTTGGACTGCAAGATCAAACCAGTAAATCCTAAAAGAAATCAACCCTGAATATTCATTGGAAGGACTGATGCTGAAACTGAAGCTCTCACACTTTGGCCACCTGATGCAAAGAGCTGACTCACTGGAAAAGGTCTTGATACTGGGAAAGACTGAAGGCAAAAGGAGGCAGCAGAGGATGAGATGGTTGGATGGCATCACTGACTCAATGGACAAGAATTTGAGCAAACTCTGGGAGATAGTGGAGGCCAGTGGAGCCTGGCAAGCCGCAGTCTGTGGGGCCGAAAAGAGTTGGCTATGACTTAGCAACTGAATGACAACAAGATCAGTGGTGTGTTGGTAAATGTTTAACAACCACTTCTAGAGGAGGGAAAACCCCTGATTTAAGTTTGTTGGTTTCCATGGTTTTATATATATATGTTTCCCCTATGGCTGACTTCAAGCTACCAATGTGATGCTACTAAAGCTACCAATGTGATGCTACTAAATAAGGTGGTAAGAAGAGATGCTAACAATTTGCTCCTGTGGACCAGTAGGAGCCAGCTCCAGCATACCACTGTCAAAGATCCTAATATTAGTCAGGAAAGGAATTACAACTTTGTTAAGAGTATATAGTAAATTTCAAGGGTAATAAATAAAAGCATAGAAATGAAGTAAATAAATTTCTAAAGCAGTAAATGGAAAAACTGAATAAGAAATATATTTACTACATCAAACAAAATATTCAATTTTTTTTTAATAGCAAGAAAGGAAAACAAAGAAACAAAAAAGTAGAACAAAGTGCAAAGCAAAAGGGTAGAAATAAGTAGAAGTAAATCAATAATTTCAATAAGTACATAGATAAACTTAGTTAAATAGACTAAAATAGACTAAATAGATTAAAAAAAATAAGTCCATCAATATATCATTAAAAGAGAAATATCTGAAACATAGGGACATATAATAGTTGGGAAAAAAAAGGATATAAAAGGGTATATGAGACAAATATAACCAAAAGTTAAGAGATGCTTTAAACAATATCAGATAAGGAATTCTTTGGCAGTCTAGTGGTTAGGACTCAACTGTTTTCACTGCTGGTGGGCCCAGGTTCAACTCCTGGTTAGGGAACAAAGGTCCCATAAGCCACGAAGTGTGGCCACAAACATATAAATAGTATCAGATAAAACAGACTTTAAACAAAACTATTATTAGGAATGAAGGATCAATACTGATAAATGGTTCAATTCAGAAGGAACCTGTAAGATTTTAAAACTTGTTCACACTTAATAGTCAATATATATACATACACACATACACACTAATTATATATTAATCTTCCACATAAACTTTTAGCTTATCTTTGTAGGATAAAATTAATGAAAACCACAATGATAAGCTGAAAGTTCCTGTGGAAGATCATAACCTCATCTCTCTGTTTTTAATAGGTCAAGCAGACCTATTTAATAAATACAGACAGACCTGAACATCACAATTAACAACCTTGAAAAAACAGGCACATATAAAATGGTAGACCCAGTTAGACACACAATGAGGTTTGAAATTAGTAACAAAAATAACTAGGAAAATATCAAATGTTTGGAAATCAAGAAACACATTTCTACTTTTGCTTCTTTTTAAGATTGAGTCACAGAGACACCACATTTATTACCTGCGGCCTGAAAACAAAACAACAGACAAAATACACAAAGCACCATTTTTAGAGACATCAGACAATAAAGAACAATGACTCCTGAAAGATGGGAAATAAACAAGGTGAACCTGACAAATTCCTAGCATACTGCTTTGAGAGTTTCCAGGCTTCAGCATTGGGATGGGACACTGAGGCAGAGCATAGCAAACTCCTAGTGTTGAGAACTAAGTTTCCAGGGAAACCAAGGGAGCTAGACTCCATAGGATGGAGTCTCACAAAAGAGAGAAGTGTATAGAAGGAGAAACTAGAAACTTGTAGAGGGTCCCCTTGGATATGTGAGGAAACTAACCAATGCCAAAAGGAATAAAGGGAACAGTCCTGGTGCTCACATGAAAACAGTCCCTATTTCTAATAACTAGGCTGAAAAAATTCGCATTTCATGGGACATTGGATAGAGTTCTTAGGAAGGCATTACTTTAGTAAAGGGGAAAAATTAGTCCCAGATTGAGTACTGCTGTGGACCCATCTAATAAATCATTAAAACAAGACTCAGAAAGATCAAACTGTTTCCAAGTAACTTAACTGCATCTGAGAATAAAGAAGATTTACAGGAATACAAAATTATCTGCCACTGACAAGGAAAAATTCAGTGTCTGGTATCCAATCACAGATTATGAGCCAAGTCTAGATGCAAAAACAATATTGCTCAAAATGAGAAGAATAATCAATCAATTGATACTGACATAGGATACAGATTTTAGAATTAACAGGGAAAGACATTAAAAGAGGTATTTTAATTGTATTTGGTATGTTGAAAAATTTAAGCAGAGATATGAAAGATACAAAAAGATATAGATCAAACTTATAGAGATGAAAATTAAAATGTTCGAGATAAAAAATATATTGGAAGCAATAAACCATAGATGAAACACTACAGAAGAATATTATAGATTAGTGGGCTTCAAGGCACAGCAGTAAAAAATATCCAAAATGAAAAACAAGAAAAACATCCCCCCAAGTGAAAGAATTATCGGTGAGCTACAGGACAACCCAAGCAGTTTAATACTTGGATACCTGAACTTTCCAAATGTAGTGAAACTGTAAACTCCTAGATTCAAAAAGATTAATGAACTCCAAGTACAAGAAACATGAAGAAAACTACACCATAGCACATCATAGTCAAGTTGCTAAAAATGAATAATAAAGAAAAAAATTTTAAGGCAGTCAAAGATAAATGTTATATACACAGTAATAAAGATAATGATGGTATCATATTTCTTATTGGGAATGCAAAAGAAAAGACAGGGAAGCAACGTCTTAAAAATAATAATAATTACTACTACTACTGCCAATCTATAATTCTATACCCAGTGAAACTATCTTTCAAAAATACATGAAATATTAAAGGATGCCATTCAGGCAAAAGAAAAATAATACCACATGGAAACATCAAATCTATGGAAAAGAATGAAGAGCACTGGAAATAGTTACTACATGGCTGAACGTATATATGTGTGTGTGTGTGTGTGTGTGTGTGTGTGTGTGTGTGTGTGTGAAGTCACTTCAGTCATGTCTAACTCTTTGCAGTTCTATGGACTGTAGCCTGCCAGGTTCCTCTGTCCATGGGATTTTCTAGGCAAGAGTACTGGAGTGGGTTGCCACGCCCTCCTCCAGGGGATCTTCCTAACCCAGGGATTGAATCCAAGTCTCTTGTCTCTTGCATTGGCAGGTGGGTTCTTTACCACTAGTGCCACTTTGGAAGCCCTGGGTAAATGTATATTTTCCATATAATTCAAATCTCTTTAAAACTAATTGACCTTGAAACAGTACAATATACTGTGGATTACAGAACATATATAAAAATAAAATTCAAGACAACAGTATGAGGTCATATAATTGAAGATAGAGGGCAATAAGTTAAAGACATGTCCTAAATTAATATTAAAATAACAAAATAAAGAATTTTCCTAATAAACCAACAAAGGAGATAAAGTTGAATAATTAAAAAAACCTGAATAATCTAAAAGAGTGGAAAAAGGGAAAAGAACAAAAAAGAGATAGAACACATAGAAAGAAAATATCAAGGTGATAAGACTCAAACATAATCATATCAATAACCACACTAAATGTAAATGATCTAAATATACCAATTTAAAGGCAAAGATTATCAGATTAGACAAAAAGCAGAACTATATGCTGTCTATAAGAAGTGTATGTTAAATATAGAGACACAAGTAGATTAAAAGGATGGAAAAGATTTATCATGCTAATAGTAGTCAAAAGGAAACTTGAATGATGATATTACTATCAAAGTAGATTTTATGGATTCATAATAAAAGGGTCAATTAAACAGAAGGACATAAAACAATCCTATACATCTATGTACCTAATAACAGTTTTCAAATTATATGAAGCAAGACTGACAGAACCTTAAGGAAAAACAGCCAAATCCAGAATATCAGTTGGTCATTCCAGTACCCTTTTCTCAATAACAGGAAAAAAAGGCAGAAAATCAGTCAGGCTATAGACTCAAACAACACGTCAACTAGCTTAACCTGTTTGATAGTTATAGGTCACTCTATCTAACAACAATAAAATACACATTCTTCCCAAGTGCACACAAAACATTTATCAAAGTAGGTTACATTCTGGGCCATAAATTTAGTTTCAAAAGATTCAAAAGGATTAAAGTTATACAAAGTGTATATTCTCTGACAATTGAATTAAATTAGAAACCAGTAATGGAATTATCCTAAGAGAATTCCCAAACTTTTTGAAACTAAATAATACATGGGTTAAAAAAAATTCAAAAGAGAAATTAGAAAATATTTTTAATTAAATAGAAATGAAAACATAATTTGTGGTATGATACTAAAGCAGTACTTAGAAATGTGTAGCACTAAAAGTTTATTTTAGACAGAAAGAAGGTCTGTTTTAGACAGAAAAGTCATTCAAATAAATGACCTCAGCTTCCATTCCAGTAGACCAGAAAAAGGAGAGGAAATTGAGCCCAAAATAAGCAGAAGAAAGGAACTAATAAATATCTAAATAGGAAATAGACAAACAATGTAGAAAATCAATTAAACCAAAAGGGTTCTTTTAGAAGGTCAGTAAAATGGATAAACCTGTAGCCTGACTGATTAGGAAAAAAGAGAGAAGACATAATTTGCCAATATCAGACATGGGAATGGTGACATCACTGCAGATTCTAAAGATACGGGATAAGGAATATTACAAATAATTTTATGTCAACAAATTCAACAACTTTAAAAAATGGACAAATTCCTTGAAAGATACAGATTACTAAAGTTCATTCTAGAAAAAATAGATAGCCTATTCTGTTAGAGACATTAAAATTATAGTCAAAATACTTGCCACAAAGAAAAGTCCAGGCTTAGATGGCTTCACTGGTGAATTCTACCAAACACTTAAGGAAGAAGTAATACCAGTTATATACAAACTCTTCCAAAAAATTGAAGAGTCAGAAATACCCCCAACTAAATCTATAGGCCAGTATATCAGCATTGCAAAACAGAAAAAGATACACAGATGTACAGAACAGACTTTTGGACTCTGTGGGAGAAGGCGAGGGTGGGATGTTTTGAGAGAACAGCATCGAAACATGTATATTATCCAGGGTGAAACAGATCACCAGCCCAGGCTGGATGTATGAGACAAGTGCTCGGGGCTGGTGCACTGGGAAGACCCAGAGGAATCGGGTGGAGAGGGAGGTGGGAGGGGGGATCGGGATGGGGAATACATGTAAATCCATGGCTGATTCATGTCAATGTATGACAAAAACCACTACAATATTGTAAAGTAATTAGCCTCCAACTAATAAAAATAAATGAAAAAAAAAAAGAGAGAACGTGTTAGTCACTCAGTCATGTCCGACTCTTTGTAACTCCATAGACTATAGCCTGTAAGTCTCCGCTGTCCATGGAATTCTCCAAGAAAGAATATTGGAGTGGGTAGCCATTTTCTTCTCCAGGGATCTTCCCAACCCAAGGATTGAAATCAAGTCTTTCACACTGAGGGCAAATTCCTCACCATCTGAGCCACCAGGGAAGCCCCATATATCAGCATACCTGTCTGGTTTTGATATATCAGTATATCTGATATCTGATATATCAAAACCAGACAAAAAAGTTATAAGAAAACTAAAAAATTACCAGTGGCTTTTTTCATAGAACTAGAGCAAAAAAATCTCAAAATCTGTATGGAGACACAAAAGATCCTGAATTGCCAAAGCAATCTTGAGAAGGAAAAACAGACTTGGAGGAATCAGGCTCCCTGACTTCAGACTAATAAAAAGTTACAGTCATCAAATCAGTATGGTACTGGAACAAAAATAGAAAAATAAATCAATGAAACAGGATAGAAAACCCAGAAATAAACCCATACACCTATAGTCAATTAATCTATGATGAAGAAGGCAAGACTACACAATGCTGGAGACACAGTCTCTTCAACAAGTGATTGCTGGGAAAATTGGGCAGCTATATGCTAAAAAATGAAATTAGATCATTCTTTAACTCCATACACAAAAATAAGCTCAAAATGGATTAAAGACCTAAAGGCGAGACTGGATACTGTAAAACTCCTAGAGGAAAACAAAGGCAGAACAGTCTCTGACATAAATTGCTGCAATATGTTTTTCAAACTGTCTCCCAACATAATGAAAATAAGAACAAAAATAAGCTAATGGGGCCTACTTAAACTCAAAAGCTTTTGCACAGCAAAGGAAACAATAAACAAAATGAAAAGACAACCCACAATTTGGGAAAAAATATTTGTAAATGATGTGACAGATAAGAGATTAGTCTCTAAAATTTAAAAATAGCTCAAGATACTTAACAAGATCAAAACAAACAACCCACTCAAAAAATGGGCAGAAGACATAAATATACATTTCTTCAAAGAAGACATACAGATGGTCAAAGGCACATTAAAAAGATGTTCAATCACTAATTATTAGGGAAATGCAAGCCAAAACTATTAATACAATGAGATGTCACCTCATACTAGCCAGAATGGTTATCATCAAGAAATCCACAAACATAAATGCTGGGGAGGGTGTGGAGAGAAGAGAACCTCCTATACTGTTGGTGGGAATGTAAATTGGTACAGCCACTATGGAGAACAGTATGGGGGTTCATTAAAAAACAAAATAGAGCTACCACATGACCCTGCAATCCCACTCCTGGGTATATA
This sequence comes from Dama dama, assembly GCF_033118175.1. Lineage (NCBI taxonomy): Eukaryota > Metazoa > Chordata > Mammalia > Artiodactyla > Cervidae > Dama > Dama dama. Next base: position 52,780,604 of record NC_083703.1, read on the forward strand.
TCCAGAGAAAAATATGACCTAAAAGGATACATGCACCCCAGTGTTCATTGAAGCACTGTTTACAATAGCCAAGACATGGATGCAGCCTGAATGTCTATCGACAGAGGAATGGATAAAGGAGATGTGGTACGTATATACAATGGAATATTACTCGGCCATTAAAAAGAAATGAAATAATGCCATTTTCAGCAACATAGACAGTGTCATATGAGTGAAGTAGGACAGAGAAGGAGAAATATCACATGCTATCATTTATATGTGGACTCTAAAAAGAAATGATACAAATGAGCTTATATACAAAACAGAAGCAGAGTCACAGACTTAAAGAACCAACTGACAGTTGCTGGGAGGAGCGGGGGGAAGGATCAGGGGAAGGGATACTTAGGGAGTTTGGGATGGACATGTGCATACTGGTATATTCAAAATGGATAACCAACAAGGAACCACTGTATAGCACATGGAACAATGTTAAATGGCAGCCTGGATGGGAGAGGAGTTTGGGGAAGGATGGATACTTGTATTTGAATGGCTGAGTCCCTTTGCTGCTCACCTGAAACTATGGCAACATTGTTTGCTAATTGGCTATACCCCAATCTAAAATTTGAAAAGTTTTTAAAAAGAGAAAAAAACGACAAACAAAAAAGAAAATCAGAGACAACTGTTCATCGTGAACATGCAAAGACTCTAAACAAATTTTATTAAATCAAATCCAACAATATATTAAAAAGATAATACACCATGACTAAGTGAGGCTTATCTTGGAAATGCAGGGTTGGTTTAACATCAGAAAACAAATTGATGTAATTTATCATATTAAACTAAAAAAACAAACAAGATCATCTTAATAGATGTGGAGAAAGCCCCTGACAAAAGTCTAATATTGATTTCTGATTAAAAAAAAAACCAAACCTCTCAATAATGAAAGATAGTAGAGAACTTCCTCAATCTGACAAAGGCATCTATGAAAAACCTACAGCTACACACACACACACACATACAGACAAAACATACATAAGGGCTAAAGACTGAGTACTTTTCACCTAAGATCAGGAGCAAGATAAATATCCATCCTTTCCACTGCTACTATCAACACTGTACTGGAAGTTCTAACCAGTACAATCAGGTAAGAAAGATAAATAAAAGGCATCCATATTGGAAATAAATAAATAAAAGTGTCTTTATTTGCAGATGGCATGTTGTCTATAAAGATAATCTGTTGGACTCTTTAAAAAGCTACTAGAACTAATAAGTGAGTTTAGCAAGGCTGCAGACTACAGAATCACTTACATAAAAATTCATATTTATGTGTGCCATAAATAAACCATTGGAAATTGAAACTTAAAACAGCATTTACAATAGCATCAAAACAAACAAATAATAAGGGATAAATCTGAACAAGCAATGTGAAAGATCTGTACTCTAAAGACTATAAAATATTGATAAGAGAGATTGAGGAAAATGTTCATTGGTTGGAAGACTCAATATCGTTAAGATGTCATTTTCTCCAAATTGGTTTTTTAGATTCAAAGTAGTACCAATCAATAGCTCAATGGGACTTTTTGTAGAAATTAACAAGTTGATGCCCAAATTCATATAGAAATGCAAAGGAAAAAGTTGCAGTGAAGAAACAAAGTTGGAGGACTTAAATTACCTTATTTCAAGAATTATTATAAAGTAACAGTAATCAAAACAGTGTAGTATTAGCATAAAAGGTAGAGTAAGGAATTGATGGAACAGAATAGAGAGTCCAGAAATAACTCCACATATAAATAAACAGTTGATTTTTTTTTTACAAAGTTTAAAAGAAACAGTTCTGGAACAAGTGAATATATTGCAAAACAACAAAGTGTCTTGATTCTATACCTCTCATATTTACAAAAATTAACTCAAAGTGGATCCTACACCTATACAAAAATCCCAAAGCAACAAAACTTATAGAAGAAAGGGGAACTTTTCTGTGACCTAGCTGAAGATTTTTAGCTATGACAACAAAAACACAATACACAGAGGAAAAAATGTATAAACTGGACCTTATCAAAATTAAAAACCTGTGTTTTTCAAAAACACTGTTAAGAGGGCTTCCCTGATGGCTCAGTGGTAAAGAATCCATCCGCCAAAGAGGAGACATGGGTTCAGTCCCTGATCCAGGAAGATCCCTCATGCTGTGGAGCAACTAAGCTAGTGCGCCACAACTCCTGAGCCTGTGCTCTAGAGCCCCAGAACCCCAACTATTGAAGCCCACACCCCTTAAAGCCCGTGTTCTACAGCAAGAGAAGCCACTGCAATGAGAAGCCTGCATACCCCAACTTGAGAGGAACCCCTGCTTGCTGCAACTAGAGAAAAACCTGGGCAGTAACGAAGGCCCAGCACAGCCAAAAATTAATTCATTAAATAACTTAAAAAAAAAACTGATAGAATGAAAAGACTAGTTATGGATTAGGAAATTTTTAAAAATTAATTTATCTTTGGCTGCACTGAGTTTTCATTGCTGCATATGGCAATGCAGGGGCTACTCTCTAGTTGCAGTATGTGGGCTTCTTACTGTGGTGGCTTCTCGTTGCAGAACACGGGCTCTCGGATGCACCGGATTCATTGGTTGAGGCACACAGGTTCAGTAGCTGTGGTGCATGGGCTTAGATGCCCTGCAGCATGTGGAATCTTCCCAGACCAGGGATCGAACTCATGTTCCCTGCATTGGCAGGAGGATTCTTAACCACTGGACCACTGGGGAAGTCTGGGAAAAATTTTTTGTAAAATATTTATCTAATTTTTTCCACAGTATATAAAGAACTCTCACTCAGTAATTAAAAAATAATCCAAATACTTCACCCCCCCAAAAAAAAATGAATGGCAAACAAGCACATGGAAAGATGTTCAACATCATTAGTCATTAGGGATATGCAAATTAAAACCATAATGAGATATGACTATACATCTATTAGAATGGGTAACGTTAAAAAGAGAGATCATTCTTACGCTGATGAGAATGTAGAGGAATTACAACTCTCATACACTGCTGGTGGGAAACATAAAATGGTATCACTACTTTGGAAAACATAGTTAGGCAACTACTTATGACAAATGATCAGTATCTAGGATCTATAGGATCTATAAAGAACCATTAAAATCAATCATAATTCCTGGTGATTTCAGTGTCAAGGTAAATACATAATTCTTCCAACAGATTCTTCTCTCTATTCTTTTTGTATCTCTCCTCTACTGAACTTGCCTCTACACTCCCCTGGCCACACATCACCAATAAACACAATTTCCAAATTAATCCTACCTACAGGCAACCCACTCCTTAACCACCAGCTCCACCCCCTTCTAGTACCTCAACTCCAATAATTCTTTGGTCCCATCAGAACCTATGCTCCATTCATCATCCTTTCTCTTCACTCACCCATTCTCCTCTCCTTTGTGAGCTTAAATTCCTTGTTCTATTTTTGTAAATACTCTTTGCTTACACTTTTTACTCTCTTGCCCTCTCCTTTCATTGTATTCACATAGCAAACTTCTAACTCTGGCTATATGCAACCACTCACCTGTTCTGCACCTGCACTCCTGTGGCTCAGCAGAGCTGGGGAAATTGCTTACTGAATTTATGACCACAGGAGTTCCCTAGGGGTGCAGCGGATAGGAATCAACCTGCCAATGCAGGGGACATGGGTTCAGTCCCTGGTCTGGGATGATTCCACATGCAAGGGAGCAACTAAACCTGGGTGCTGCAACTACTGAGCCCATGTGCCACAACTACTGAAGCCTGCATGCTCTAGAGCCAGCAAGTCGCAGCTACTGAGCCCGCTGCAGCAAATACCAAAGCCCGTGTTCTACAAGAGAAGCCACTGCAATGAGAAGCCTGTGTGCCACGAGAGAACAGACCCTGCTCTCCACAACTAGAGAAAGCCTGCATGCAGCAACAAAGACCCAGTGCAACCAAAAATAAATATAAATGAACAAATAAAAAATTCATGACCATAGGGAATTCCCTGGTGATCCAGTGGTTAGGACTCGGTGCTTTCACTGTCATGGCCCCAGGTTCAGCCTCTGGTTGGGGAACTAAGATCCCACAAGCTGTGTGGTGAGGCCCAAAGTGAATAAATTTTTTAAATAAATAAATAGATAAATAAATGTATGAACATATCTCAGGTGGGCCCTTAGTGCCACTGGCAATCACAGAACATTTCCATAGTCCCCTCACTCTCCTGGACAACTATTTCATGCCCTAGTGTCTCCCTCTCCATCCTCACCCTCAACTGTTGACCTTGTTTCCTATTTCACTGAGAAAAAGGACGTCTGCAAGCTCCTATGTTGGATATATCCATTTACCCACTTCCACGCCAAGATTCTCTGTCTTCCCTGCTGTCTCCATGGATAACTGTCTGTGCTCCCAGGTAAAACCAGTCCTCCACCTATGCAGGAGACACCACGCCCTTTGCTGACTAGAGGACATTGCTTCAGCAATTCTCCCTTCTAACTCTTGCATCATAATTTTCCATTTCCTACTGGATTTTTGTCATTAGCATCTGAACAAGCTATATTTTTTTTCTTAGCCTTACACTGTGCTCCTGCCACCACCCTGTTTCTTTGATCCCCTTAGGGTGAAGTCCAGAGTTCCTCTGGTCACTGTCTCTCATTCTCTCTTAGACATACTCCTATCAGAATTCTGCCCCTTTTGCCACCGAAATAGCTCCTGTTGAGGTCACCAGTGTCCCCCACATTGCTAAATCTAATGGTTAATTCTTATTATTTTTATCATCTCCATGAGCAGCATTTGATGCAGTTGACTATAGCCTTCTTTGGGGAAAATTTTTCTAGCTGGGCTTCTGGGACTCTATTCCCCTGACTTTCCTTCCACTTTACTGCAGCTGCTTCTTAGTCTCCTTTGCTGGTTCTGCATCTCTCGACTACAGCAACAGGCATTCTCAAAATAGCTGGTATGAATATCAATTGGTATAATTGCTACTGAGGACAAATTGGCAATAACTATCAAAAGTACAAATGTACATCTCCTTTGACTCAGAAATTCTGCTTCTAGTAATATCCTTCATATAAATGCACACATGTGCTAAGTGACACATGGACAAAGTAATTCACTACAGCAATATTTTATCCCTGAAGATGAATGAAAACAGCCAAAATGTCCTGCAATAGACACTAAAGAAATTATGGTCCAAGACTGAGGAGACTGTTTGTGTCTGCATTTTCAGGCTACTTCAGGAAGGATACTCATGAAGCTGGTGACAATGCTTGCTTATTTGGAGGGCAATGGATGAGTCAGAGGCAGAGGTGGAAGACTTTGCTGTCAACCCTTTTAAAGCTGAATTTTAGTACACTGTGAATGATCTATCTATTAAAAGGAAAACAAGGCAGGGTTTAGTTCCAATATGGAATGAGTTCTAAGATATTAATATATTGTTACAAATAAAAAAGGTAAGTATTAAATACAAAAGATTGTGCACAATGTGCTATACGTAGGGGTAGGGCAGACTTACTTTTCATTATTTACTCTTTTGTGTTATCTTTTGAATTTTGTACCTTATATATATATTTCCTATTCAGAAAGAAATAATGCATTTTCACATGCATCACCTCTACAATCCTATGACTGAAACTCACCAAGTATTTCCCTATTTTTCTAACAAAGGAAATGAACAGAGAAGTTAGAGGAGGCACCAGAACCAGAGCCAACTTTCCCTGCCAGTCCCTGTTAGCTCCTCCAGCCGTGGCATCCTCTACCACCTCCCACCCCTGTCCTCTCTGGCTTCTTCCCTCAGGAAGCACAACTCCTAAGTTCAGCCTCAGAAAGTCTGCCACCAGGGGCTTCACTTGGGGGACCGTTACTCTCGCTCAGAGCCACCAAAGGGTGGTGGGATGCACTGTGCTCTGTGGCTGGTTCCAGCCTGCCCTGACCTTGCAAGCTGCCAGGCCCTCCTCCCCTGGCCTGTACCTGTCAATGATGACGGGGTCTGAGGGCGTCTCATTCCGGTTGCCACAGCTCTTCCGGTCACAGCATCGGCTGAAGGAAGGGTGAGGAGGGAGGGAAGGAGGAAAGAAGGAGAGGGAGATTAGTGTGGGGTGTGTTTGTGTGCGCGCGTGTGTGTATGTGTGTGTGTGTGGCTCTGGGGTGAGGAAGCTGATGTCCTGTCTCTGAGTGTGGAATCCCTGGGCCAGAAGGGTTCACTCCCAGAACCCAGCCCTGGGGATAAGGCTGGCCAGGAAACCCTTGTCCCAAAGGCGTGCTGCTCCTGGAAGATCCAGGAAAGGGTGGAATGCTGACCATCTACTCTCTCTGTACCCTTTTAATACATATAGAGAAGAGCTCTAATTGTAAGCATGCATCACATGAATTTTCACAAAGTGAGCTCACCCATGTAACCAGACCAAGAAATACCATGTGACCAGCATCCCAGAAGCCCCATCCTGGTCACTGCCCTTCCCAAGGGTAGCCACTGTTCCAACAAGATTTTTGAACACTATTTTCTTTTCCATGTGTGAGGAGTTGCCTAGGACGACCTTGTCCGATTGACACGTCCTGGGGAGCCCTTATCTAGAAACACCAAGCTCTGGGGTAATGGGGAAGGGGAACCAAGAGCCGTGCTCCTCCTTCCCCATCCTGCCTGCCCAGGGCGTGCCCTGAAGGTCACATAAGAGGCAGAAAAGTTTCCTCCCTCAGCTCTGGAGCTAATCCAGGAGGCCCAGGCCCTGCCCCCACCTCCCAGCGAGCCCTCTCCAGAGCTTTATTAGTTAAGCTTCCCAGTAGCAGCAGGAGGCCTTTCTTGCAAAAACAGTCAGAGAAGCCACATAAACAGGCCAGGCTAATGGGGCCTCAAGGACCCTCTCCTCAGCCAGCACTGTGCCCAGGGACCTCACTCTTTCCTCATCACCTCCCCCCACCAGGCTCCCCTGGGGATCAGTGGGGAGGGGGTTGGGCCAAGAGGCCAGTGCCAGCGCCCTAGCCCTTCTCACCTGCACATGATCTCATGAGTGAGCAGCACACGGCACATTTCGGGGTTCTTGTCCTGCCCCTCGTAGATGATGGCCTGGGGAAGGAGAAGTGCACGAGCTTGGGGGGAAGGAGGCTCCTCTCGAGGCCAGGTGAGGGGCATGTGGGCCCTCCTCCCAGAGAAGAGTATGCCCTCCAACTCTCTCTGGGGGCCCAGGAGTGCAAAGCAGGAGCTGGGAACTGAGCTTCCCAAACTGGGACCACCATCAGAATGGGCAAGAATGGGGTGAAGTCTACAGAGTCTGTCTGTCCACAGGCAGCACTTTCTGGAGCCAGTTCTGCCCTGGGGCAGGGAGGTCCACTGACCACCCTGACCAAGACCAGGCACATGCTCCAGCCTCCACGGTTCTCACAAGCATCGTCCCTCCAGGCTCTCCCGCCAGCTCCTCGGCCGCGCTCCCCATCCCGGTCATCTCTGCAGGCCAGGCCAGAGGCTTCCTCTGGGACTGTTGGATCAGCCCCTGACCCCTCAACCAGTACCCAGCTTCTCCTTGGCCTTGAAGCAAGGAGTAAGCTTCCCGAACGCACATTTGGCTTCCAACTTAAAAAGTCTGGGCCTCCCAGCCATCCCTCATTTGTGGGTCTCTTTCTCTGTGGACATTCTCCAACCTCTTCCATGCTTGTTGGCCATACAATCCCACTTTGCCACTTCCCAGTCTGCCTCCCAGACCATAGTGACCACAGGCATCCTAGAAACGCACCACTTCTTCCTCTTCCCTGGGATTGGGTGGAGGCTGCTGGAAGCCTGTCTGTGTGGGAAAGCCCAAGCCTCCACCTCCAGTTCAGGCCCCTGATTTTCACATCTGAGACTCAGCCCTGTTCCTTACCAGCACACAGAGTTCGGAAAAGCCTAAGGCTGCACAGTCCATGAGGGCTGACTCAGGTTTCAGTCGCCCCGCACTCCTCTGGCTGGCCCCGAGCCTCCTCCTTTTGTCTTTTCAAATCAGCAAGGTGCTGAGGGCCAGTGTTGGAAGCTGTGGGGCCCCACCCAGGGCTGGACCAAGGCACCCATCCCTGTGTTAGCTGCTAAGGGCTTTCTCTTGAGAACTGCTCTCAACAGATAGGAGCTGCTTCCCCTGAAAATGTCTGGAAGGTTACATACTTCCCTTGGGAGTGGTCCCCAGCCAGTAACTGACCAATACAGGGGACAGAATCTTGGCCTCCTTCCCTCAAGGGGCAACGACTCGGTGCCGTTCCTCCTCTAGCGGATCAGGCTGAAGCTAGACTCCAGCTGATACCACATCCTTGCTGAGCATCCCCTGCTCTGTCTTGCTTCTCCCCAGTCCCCTCCTGAGATCTTCTTCCCTCTTCCTCAATAAACCCACCTGAACCTCATCTAGGCTGAACTTCTACATAACAGGACCCAAGAGCAAAGTCTTTGTGAAAATGTCTTTTTCTTGTCTAGAGGACAAAAGCCACACATCCTCCTCCTGTGGACAGTGGGGAGCTAGACTGGGGAGGATAAAGCGTACGGGGGATGCGGAGGCAGGGACAAAGATGCTTGTTCAGATCTCAGGGGAGATGGTGGCTGGCTCACCTGCTTGGACATGGAGTCGATGAGACGCACGTAGAGATCCTGTTCTGTCCGAAGACCTTGAGGGTGAGAAGGCAGAGAGGTCTGTTATTTAGGGAGCTCCTGTGGCTTCTGATGACAACATACTCCACACCCTTCCCAGCTGGAGCCAGGCCCCCTCCACTCTTGACAGTGGGGTACCATGTGTTACATGGTACTGTGGTACCCCATGGGTGGTGGGCTCTACTCACCATTGTTATATACCAGCCGGAGGCGGTAATGGATCCCGTTGTTTGTCTTTTCCGCCCCAGGCTCCTGCAGGGACAAGATAGGGAGGATGCTCAGTGCTCCCAGGGAGCCTACAGTCACTCCCCTCCCCACCTCTCCCCCACCCAAACCTCCTCCCTCTCCTCTCCCATCCGTTCACCACCCCCTTCTTCACTCCTCCAAGGCCTATCCGTCATCTGTTCCAGTGGGAAGGGGTTCCCTGAAAACCCCCCACCCCTGCCACCCCACCCTCTTCCTTCCCGGTGAGCCCACAAGCCTCTCACTCGGTCCTTCTCCACAAAGTCGATGAAGGCCGTGCGCTCCACCTCCACCGGCTGCCCCTGCCGGTCATACATGGCCAGCACGAAGTGGAAGAAGTTGGATTTCCTGAGGTTGGAAGGGGGCTGCTTCTCAAAGTGTGCTCGTGCCAGGCCCACACCACTGTGGGGAGGAAAGCTGCTGGAAACCACCGGAAGTGAGTGCTCTTCAGAAAGACACCCACCACCTCTGACCAGGACTCGGCTCTGCCGTGACAAGAATTACACTGGACGGGCCCATGCCGCCCTTGACAGGGCCATCTCAGTTCCAGACAGTGGCCTCCCAGTGCTGAGATCACTGAACCTGCTCCCATGGACATAAGCGGCACATCGGGGGGTATCCCTGGCAGACTCCTTCCTAGACTTTTCTCTGGGCCCTACATTTTGGAAGCTGGTCCCTAAAACCAAATGGACACATCTTATTGATCTGAGCAACACATCTTACTGACCTGAGGCTCCTGTGACTGCCCTTTAGGGCCTCAAGGGGCAGCTGGGAGGTTTTGGAATGAATACTTCACTGTACCCTAGTTCACGGCTGTGTGCATGAGCCTATGGCATTGCCTGGGAGATGAAGTCCATCAGACACTCAGAGACACTGAACTGGCTCAGGGCACTAGACTGCCCAGCCTGGACTCTGGGCTATGGCTGACGGTGGAAAAGTCCTCCTCAGGTGTATGGGGACCTGCCTCCACACTTTAAGAAAGACACCACTGGCTCCCTTGGACAGAAGCATCTTGTGGTCTGGTCTTGCTTTCTCTTGACTCATCAGAAACCAGCCCCAGAAACAAAGCCAGGGTTAGAGCACAAGTAGGAGAACCAAGGCCCTATTTACCAAATATTTCCTGAGCCCCAATGATGTATTAAGCACTAGCCACATGGCGCCATGTGGGGCCAGACTGAAACTCCTGGAAGGGGAGAGAAGAAAGATACAGATAGCTTACTCAACATGAGACAGAGTGGTGAGTACCCCCAAAGAGATGTTCCTACATAAAAAACAATAAAATTAAAGGAAGAAAAAATTAATTCTCTGTGAGAGGAAGGGAAGACTTCACAGAGATGGTGGCTTTCCCTCTGGTCTTTGAGGAATGAATAGGAGCTCAACAGGGGGAGGAGGCAAAAAGGCAGAACTAATAGCATAAGAAATGGCTGTAGGTGTGAGTGTCACTGGACCACAGGTTTCAGAGTGTGAAGTGAGGAGAGAAAAGGTTTGTATTGGAAGTGCCAGACCATGTAGGCACACAAAAACCAGGCCATGGAGTTTAGACTTTCTTCTCTGGGTCAAGGTCTTCCAAAATGTTTTCTTTAGCTCTTTCATGGCTCCAGATCTTCATTCTATAAAGGAGTGCTAAAGCCACAACTGCTGGGAAATGCGGCTTCATGGAATACTCATGAGTGTGTGTGTGTGTGGGGGGGGGGGGCATCCTTGGAACATCCTCTAGGAAGGGACTCTCTTTGACTCGCTCAGGCCAGGGCTCCCCATGTGTGGCAACCAGCCTCCAAGGTGGTTCCCATGACCCCTGCCTCCTGGAGCTCAGATCCTTGCACAGTCCCTCCTGCACTGTCAGGATTGGTCTCTATGGCCAGTAGAATCTGGCACAAGTGATAGTGTATGATTTCCAAGGTTAGGTCATACAAGATACATGGCTCCTGCCCTAAACAATCAGTGACTTGGGTGAAGCTGGCTGCCGTGCTGTGAGGATACTCAAGCAGTCCTACGGAAGGTCCACATGGAGAAGAACTGAACCCTCCTGCCAACAGCCGGCACTAACTGATCAGCTGGGCGAGATCCACCAGCCCCAGGCAAGCCTTCAGATGACTGAAGCCTCATAAGAAACCCTGAGCTAGAACTACCCAGCCACACTGCTTCCTGGTTTCTAACTTTAAGAAACTGTGAGATAATGAATGTTGTTTTATGTCACTGAGTTTGGGAATAATTTTTTTTTTTTTTTAATGTGGCAATAGATTACCAACATACCATGCTTACTTGACTACGGAGCATTTTGGTGGAGGCATGTAGTTTGGGAAACATGACTAAAGGCCTCCAAGAGGTTCTGAAGTCAGGCAGGGCTTAGAAGATGATGCAGGCAGGGAGTGCCCAGGGTGTTGAAAGTGAGAGGCCACTGCCGGGATGCAGAGGTGAGGATGGTGGAACTGTTTTGAGAGCCATTTAGACCAGAGTCCATCCTGGACATGCCACTGTGATGACCTCTGCCATACTCAACAATGCTTAATATTTTTCTTCATATAATTGTAAATCAACTTATTCTTACTTGGCTTAAGGCAAAGCTGTAATATCTGAAATGTCATGGGCTTGAGAAGCTAGCTTGTTGTATTTTTACTTATATAGATTACAGGATATACATAACCAATAGAATGAAAATTGTTCCTCCTCCTGAAAGCCTGCTTGGGAGCCTCAGTGGTCCATATGAAATGCTGATTTTGGAGGCAAAAGTGACAGGTCTTCCTTGGGGGATGTGGTTTGGGAAACATGACCAAAGGCCACCAGGAGGCTCTGAAGTCAGGCAAGGCTTAGAAGACGCTGCAGGCAGGGAAGGCCCAGTATACTGAAGTGAGAGGCTGATCAGGATGAGGAGGGGGCCACCAATACTTTCTCTTCCCCACCAAAAGTTATTTCTACATGTTCCTTCCTCCAAGATCATCCTCCTCCCTCCTTCAGTGTCCCTCCCTTCTCCTCTGCCTCAGGCTTACTGTCCTTTCACGCCCAGGCCTTGACTGTCCTGCTTTCCACTTGCCAGGAGGCAGGGAAGCCTGAAGAACTTCAATCGCAGCAGGTCCCTGATTACTATTAATGAATATACTAAAGGTGGCGGTAACCCTGACTCCTTCCTCTGCCCCTTCTCCCACCCAGGACCAGCTTAAAGAGAGGTTCCAGGACCACCTAGGGGAACATAGGCCAGAAGAGGGTGGACTGGGAAGCCATCCCAGATCACTCTACCCTTCATTGCATCATCTGGCCCAGAAAACATGCTGGAAGGCTCTCAGACTGTAGGGAGATGGGGTAGAGAAAGAAAGAGGCCTGACAAGAGCGGGGATGGAGGCTGAGCAAGAACACAACCCCACATCTACGCAACATACCCTATCTACACAGCTACTCCTGCACTTCCCAGGCCAAGCGTCAATCATTGATGCTAAGCCTCCTTTCCCATCCATCCCTCTTGGCAAATACCAGTCAGTCCTGGGTCCCGGCTACCTGCTGGCTTCTGCCAGGCTCCTAAGGACCAGAGCTGGGAAGTCTGCCCTAGGCCCCAAGCCAAGCTTCCTTCACAGGGCCTGCCCTCTCAGCAGGAAAGGATTCCCAGGGAGAGAGGTTGGGGGGACCCAAGAGGGAAGGGAGCAGGTACCCCTGCCTGGGGTCTGTGAACCAGTGTCCATTGAGGGGCTGCACTGACCTACCCCACTGTGGGATCAGGCTCAATCCCACTTCCCTTGAGGTAGCCCAGCATCACCCTCCATGCTCCACCTCAATTAGTGGAAGCACTAAGGCACAGAGTCACACACATCCAGGCAAAGCAACAGGACAAGGTGGACAGCTTACAGTTCTGGGACAGGGATCACTATCATGAATGACAGCAGAAAAATATGAGTAACAGACTGACCCAGCAGACCAGGAGAGGACGGCAGAATGGGCAAGACCCCTGCTTGCACATCCAGGACTGCTCCTGGTCTGCAAATGTCTCCAGTTTACTCTGTTCATACCCCTGCGGGACAAGTGAAAAGACCAAGGTGAAATAGGAAGGACTTTGGTTTAAAGAAATCCTTGTGGGACATTCCTGGTGCTCCAGTGGTAAAGCATCTGCCTGTCAATGCAGGGAACATGGGTTCAATCCTCGGTCCAGGAAGATCCCACACGCCATGGAGCAACTCAGCCTGTGCGCCACAACTACTGAGCCCATGTGCTGCAACTATGGAAGTCCGTGCACTTTAGAGACTGTGCTCCCCAGTGAGAGAAGCCATCACAATAAGCCTAAGCACTGCAACTGAAAAGTAGACCCCACTTGTCGCAAATAGAGAAAGCCCAAGAGCAGCAACAAAGATATAGAGCAGGCAAAAAACAAACAAATAAAATTAAAAAAAAAAAAAAGAAGGAAGCCTATGTGTCATCCCTTTAAAAACAAACAAACAGAAATATCCTCACATTTCCTATGAACACAGAGAACGACATAATTAGCACAGTGGCTAAGTGCGGGATGCAGGTCAGTCTGGACTGTGCCTTCCTTCTCCTGGTTCCCCCAGGCAGCTGCACTGCCTCCCTGCCCGTGCAGCATGTGACCAATCAGCATCCCTGAGCAGAGCTGCAAGCCCCAAAGGGAAACGGAGGGAGGGGGAGACTGTTGCTTTTCTCCCCTTGGGAAGAGCTGATGCTCTTGTAATGAGGAAACAAACCAAGATTAAAGAATGGAAAGAAAGAAATACAGAAATACGCTTAAATAACTCAGATGATAGACCCAGGCCATGGAGAGGCCTGCTGGGGCACCCTAGAAGTAGACGTGTGTTCCTACACTAGCTTAGAGGCAGGGATGTGAATGAAGGCCAAGGTCCCTGATTCTGTGGTCTCCAAAGTGGGATTGCCCAAGACCCTCACTGCAGTGTGGGGAGAAACTGCAAGGGTGTCTATTGATAGGAATCCGTTATGTAGAAGAAAGAAGTGAGGCAGGAGAGCCTGGGAGGTCTGGAGAGGCAAGTGTTTTATCTGGGTTTCCCCAGAAGCAGAACCTGAGACAAGGATTCCAATGCAAATACTTTATGTGGGAGGTGATTTCAGGAAAACTTGGTGGGGGTGTGGAGTGACCAGAGGAGGAAAGGAAGCCCTATTGGGTGCATCACCTGGGAGGTACCACGGTGGGCAGCTGTAGCTCAGCCCCCAGGGAGCCCTGGAAGCAAGCCTAGAACTTGTGCTTTAGCTACCCCATCAGAAGGCTGGGCAAAGAAGTTGAAGTCTTTATCCACCAATGGCATCAGTCACTAGCTGAGGGCCTCTGGGGTATCATTTCTCAGTGGGATTGGCCTGGTATGCAGGTGGGCAGAGCAGACTCTGGTGGTCTAAGAAAGTCTTAGGAAGCAAATGTTGGCAGAGGAAGCAGACCCTTTCCTAAGGATCCCTAGGGGACAGGGGTTGGGTAGCAACTCCCAGCCACCCAGGGGCCTGCGGTGTGATGGAAGCCGGCAGAACTCCACCTGAGTGCAGCCTGGCAGATGCCTCACCTGCTCTGTGTGCTGCTGGAGCCTATAATTCAGAAACATCTCATTCACTTAGCATGATTAGTGTACAAAGCATGCCATATGTGCGCCTTTTCTGGATAAACATGGCTGAGTGACGAAAACAGCCACATTAACCACTTTTGTAGGATTCCAAAATGATTTACACATCTCCTCGCTTTCTTAAGGGCTTCCCTTGTGGCTCAGCTGGTAAAGAAGCCGCCTGCAGCACAGGAGACCTGGGTTCAATCCCTGAGTTAGAAAGATCCCTGGAGAAGGGAAAAGCTACCCACTCCTATATTCTGGCCTAGAGAATTCCATGGACTGTATAGTCCAGGGGGTCGCAAGGAGTCAAAGATGACTGAGTGACTTTCACTTGCTTTCTTAAAAAGATTGTTTTCAACAAAATGTTCAAAACACTTTCCTATCAACCCCGGAGTGTGCTGAGGTGGTGAGGTCTTTGCTCCTGTACTAAAGAGCTGGGATATGAGAGGAGAAAGTGCTCATTTTCAAATATCCACCAGGGCCAACTCATCCCCTTCCCATCTTCTGTTCTGAAATAGCCCCCAAATTAAAGGAGACCGTGACAGAAAAGTTCGGGGAACACAGGTATTTCTTGGCTGGAGGACATCCAAGCGTGGGGATGTGTGGGCTTCCTTCCCTGGGAATCCAGGTTAAAGGTGACACCGAGAGCAACCTGATTTTTACAGCCTGAGTCACTCAGGTAACCTGTGCTTCAGAGTACAGAGGGATGTAAACCTGGGGGCTGCAGAGTTGTCTGGCTGCTATTGCTTGGGCACCCAGGGGTCCCTAGAGATGCTCCTTTTTGAGGTGGAACAGGATGCCCCAGGGCCCTTCTCATAGCAGCTGGACTTTGCCAAAGCTGTCTAGGACAGATGACTTCCTTCGCAGTCAGTCCCTGCTCTCAACTCAGAAGGCTGTTCATATGCCTTTACAGTCTTGATTACATGCTTATTATTCAGTTCAGTTGCTCAGTCGTATCCGACTCTTTGTGACCCCATGGACTGCAACACGCCAGGCCTCCCTGTCCATCACCAACTCCTAGAACTTGCTCAAACTCATGTCCATTGAGTCGGTGATGCCATCCAACCATTTCATCCTGTTTTCCCCTTTTCCTCCTGCCTTCAATCTTTCTCAGCATCAGGGTCTTTTCCAATGAGTCAGTTCTTCACATCAGGTGGCCAAATTATTGGAGTTTCAGCTTCAGCATCAGTCCTTCCAATAAATATTCAGGGTTGATTTCGTTTAGGATTGACTGGTTTGATCTCCTTGCAGTCCAAGGGACTCTCAAGAGTCTTCTCCAACACCACAGTTCAAAAGTGTCAATTCTTCCATGCTCAGCCTTCTTTGTGGTCCAGTTCTCACATCTGTACATGACTATTGGAAAAACCATAGTTTTTGTAGATGGACCTTTGCTGGCAAAGTAATGTCTCTGCTTTTTAATATGTTGTCTAGGTTGGTCAGAGCTTTTCTTCCAAGGAGCAAGGGTCTTTTAATTTCATGGTTGTAGTCACCATCTACAGTGATTTTGGAGTCCAAGAAAATAAAGTCTGTCACTGTTTCCATTGTTTCCCCATTTATTTACCATGAAGTGATGGGACCAGATGCCATGATCTTTGTTTTTTGAATGTTGAGTTTTAAGCCAGCTTTTTTATTAGCAGGAGCATTTTAAAACAAACATCCCAAACCCCACAGACAGTGGTTGAGAATGGAGCTGTGGCCCTCCCCCAGAGGCACCCTCAGGCCTTCTGTCTCCCCACCTACCCATCCTCTACCAAATCCTAACTCTTGCTTGCCTTGGCAGCCCAAAGTTCTAAGGAGTGCCTTGGCTTGGGCCTGATCCATCTTGGAATCTGGGATGCTGGGTGATGGAGAGAAGTCCTGAGGTCATTAGCAGTGAGGGGAGGCTCCTTTTTAATCCCCCTCCACCCAAGAGGCAGAAGGAGTAAAACTGTATATCTTCTGCATCTCATCCTTTGTCTCAGCTTCCCTAAGGTCTCTGCTAAATCCAGCTCTTCTTTCCCCCATCCTAGCGTGACTACATAAGTCTCCCATTCCTCTCCTCTGCAGCCTCTCTTCCTCCAAGCATTCCACTGGCCCCAGCTCTCCCTGCAGGCGTCCCTTGGGTCCCTGGGACTGTTGATAATCATCAAGCTGGGCCTGGCATTCCTGGCCTCAGCCAAGATCTATTGGCCTAGCCCTGCCCAGAGTGCTAGTAGTGCAGGCAGAAGGAGGACCTGGTGCCGAGAGGCAGCTGCCCAGGACCTGTGTCTAGAAGGGCCAGGTAGAGATGATGCTTTGGGGCTGCCTCATATCCCCTACTCCCACTATCCCAGAGGGCCTCTGCTTACCTGCCCCAGGAAATTCTCTCAGCCCCAAGGCCCCTAGATTGGGAAAGGGGGTGGGGAACAAATCTCACTAGTTAGTTCTCCCATGCTTCCTCTTGCTCTCGCTTCTACCTAAAGACAGTCCACCCTGCTTCTCTTTGCCCACCCCCTCGCCACCCACCCACAGGCCTGCCTGCCAGGTCCCAGGCTGAGGAATGGCTATTAATTATTAAAGCAAACAAAAGCATTTCCTAGCAGGGAGGCTAGCCTGCAGCTACTTACAGGAAAGGCAGCCCCAGTTGGCTTCCCTTTCAGGGCGCTGCCAGTGTTCTGGGACCAGCTCACGGGGGAGGGCTAGCCTTGGTCCTCCAGGAGTCTACCCAGGCTGGGAGTGACATCAGGGGAGAACTGAATTGCTTCTGTGCTGAGCACCCCAGCAAGACCTTGTGGGTCTGCAGGGGAGTCCAGAGAAGGTGGGCTGGGGCTGGGGTATGGTCTCTGAGATAAAGCCCTGTTGGACCAGAGGAGGGATGGTCATGGCAATGGCCAGGGATTCTTGGGCAGAGTTCCCCACTGGGAAGACCCTGCCAGCCCAATGTTCCAGCCTTCCCTATCACCTCCAGGGTACGGTATGCAGCCTCTCTTTTCTCCTACCTCTCTTTCACTTAGAACTTTCCTTCCTGTTGGCAGATCTTCCCTCACTGATCTTAGCAGGCTCTGGGCCTTCTCCTCCTCCATCTTCTGAAAAACCTTGGTGCTGCAAAGCTGGGCAGCAGTAGCTGTTCCAGTACCTGGTTCCTGTGATCAGGTGGACCACCAGTGTGAACAGGGGACTCCAACCAAAACAGACTTGGTAACCTTCTAACACACGCTCCTGCTTCCTTCAGCAGATACTCATTACCCCCCTGACTGCTCGATCCTGGTGCCAAGGACCACCATCCAGGCCCTAAAGGAAGGTGTAGGCTGGCTGGGCAAGGAAGTCCAGGACAGCAGGGCACAGCTGACTCTGGACTGTGACAAGCATCCTCAGACAACACTTAGCACTACTCCCCTGGGCTGGGTGAGAGGGCAGAGAGAAGGTGCTGGGGGGAGGGGCCCAGAGGTTGTAAAACTTTATCCAGTGCGTGAATGGGTCCTGGGAGCAAAGGAACTGTTTCAGGAGACATTGCTGAATGCCGAGTGTCACATAGAGGCTGAGAGGCAGCTTGGGATCGGACTGTGATGGGCCTTGAATGCTGAGTGTCTGGGAGGAATTGGGGAGGTGGGGCGCGGGCGGTCACTGAAGTTTTTAATTGGGGAGGGACATGATCAGAGAAAAGTTCTTTGGAAATTTTCTTTGGCCCTCTGTGTGGCAGATGCTTTGGGGGGCGTGGTGAGAGGCCAGGGCAGTGGACTAGCAGGCTGAAGTGATACACTGGGGTAGGTTAACTTCAAGCCAGGGAGGAAAGTCTCGGAGGGCACGTCTTTGTGTTGAGTATGTGTCATGGCTAAGAGCTGGCAGTAGGCACTGTGATTAGGAATAGGATATGGAGGAACCATCCAGAAGCCCTGACAAACAGGCGGCTGTGGGGTGAAGGCATAGAACACATCAAAGACAGCTGTCAGACCCCAGGCAGCCTTGCAGGGAATGTTCCAGGGCAAGTTCTTCTGAGACAGAGGGAGTGGAGCCTGTGGAGGTAGAAGAAGATCAGGGCAGGGAAAGGAATTCCTGTCATTGCGGTTTTAGGATGAAAAGACCCAAACAGAGGACTGATGAAGGATTAAGAGCCAACCAGTGAGATGATGGCACCTTAGGAAGAGTGAGAAAGGAGTATCCCCCCCACCTCCTCCCCTTGGCGCCCAGAGGCAACCAAAGGTGTGGGGACTCCCAATCTGTGTTCTGAGACAGAGAAGTCTCTGGATTTAGAGATAAGCAGTCAGGTCTGAAGAAATGCCTCTCTTCAAATTGGGGGTGGGAGGGTGGGCATTCTTAGTCCTGGTGATGCGGCCCTGAGAACTCAGACTGGACACATCCCCCTTACTCAAGACCTCTTCCCTATGTGCAGACAACACTGCTAACGCTCCATCTTGTGGGAGGAGCCTCGTCACACTTCCTAAACCTACACAGGATACAAGTGCTTCCTCCTCATCAAACCTGCTGGCGGGGTCAGAGGGGAAGGTCAGAGACAAATAGGAACCAAAAACCCTGAGGCCCTAGTGGAACCCTCCATCCACTCCTACAAGCTCTCACCACACAGCCAGTGATGGAGAAAAAGAAAAGAAATTGACCACTTCAAATTAAATGAGGGCTTTCCTCATAGCTTAGTCAGTAAAGAATCTGTCTGCAATGCAGGACCTGGGTTCAATTCCTGGGTCAGGAAGATCCCCTGGAGAAGGAAATGGCAACCCACTCCAGTATTCTTGCCAGGAGAATCCCATAGACAGAAGAGCCTGGTAGGCTACAGTCCACGGGGTCAGAAGAGTTGGACATGACTTAGTGACTAAACCACCACAAGTTAAATGAAAGACCAGAACCAACAGAAAAACAAGCAGGATACAGAACTGTATGTATAACACAAGGGAAAAAAAATGTCAATGGGAAGGAAATACATTAAAATATTGACAGTTTGTTGTATTAGAGAGGTGGGGTTTTTGTTTTCTATTTTCATTTTTTCCCCCTGGAATATAGTTATATCAGGAGCGAAAGTATGGAAATTGAGTCAAAGACAAGATCCTTTCTCTTCCTGAAGAGGTGAGCCCGGCAGAGAAGCCCCAGGGCTCCCTCTGGACAGTCATGAAAGGACAGGAGTGCAGGAAAACCATTCAGTTTGAACTTGAAACAAAGTGTGTGTCTGTTAAGAGGTTAGGTTGGGGTTGGTGGTGAGGTGGTATCCCCTGAACAGGACTGGGGATGTGAATGTGTGGCTGGCGTTCAGATCTAGCCTGCCCTGAAACCTCCCAGCAGAATCCTTTCCAGCAGCTGGACAAGCAGTTGCTCAGACCTCTGGAAAGTTCAGCTCCCACGTGCCGCAGGTGTCTGCAGAGGCACCATCTCCTTAGTCCCAGCCACTGAGATCTCCAAGTAGGATGTCCGACCTCCCCTCCCCTTGTTCACAACTGGGGATACAAAAAGCCCGGAGCCCAGGTGTTGGTGGTGGTGGGGGGGGGGGGGGAAGGCAGGTCCATAAACCTTTATACTTCCTTTCTAAATCCAGGAGTCCATCCCCCACCCAGGCTCCTGCGCAGACTCCTGCAGAGGAGTCAGAAGAGATGGGCGTGGGTGCTGGGTTCCTAGGGACCCCTTGCCTTGGGTAGGACCCACCAGAAAAACATCTGGCGAACCTGCCCCATCCTCAGTCCCGATCATTCCACCAAGCCGATTGCCCACCTCATCCCTTCCCCACTCTTCAGCCTGCAGCCGTTTCGCCGGCTCCCGCACACCCCCATCCTCCAACTCTGAGGGATTAGAGAAAGCAGTAAGGTGGCTGGGTTTTGTGCCTTTCCTGGCAGAGATCCGTGGAACTGGACAAGGAGGGGCACTTAAGCTCCCTGAGAAGGAAGGGCCAGCAATTTCCTGATGACTGGTGGCTGGGGGACTGCGGGGAGCCGGGAGAATTCCTCCTCTTGAGCCACGGACCGCTGGGCACGCGAGCGATAGTCAGAAATCAGAGTCAGGACATCCAGGAGTGGAGGCAGAGGCCCCGCCCCGGCTGCCCCCTCCCCCCATCCTCTGGAAGAAGCAGACACTCAGGGCAGGGTGGGCGCAAGAGCTTGCTGGGACAGTGCAGAGTTAGGGCTCCGTCCAACCCTTCGCCCAGCAGTTCCGAAAGCTGAGCGAAGGCGGCGCGGAGCCGTCCAACCGGAGCGCGCCGAGTCGCGTCCGAACGCTTACCTCTGCGCCGCGGTGCTGGCGTCCAGGATGCCCGCGCCCTGCATCCAGGAGCGCACCGAGCCCAGGCCCGCGGGCAGCAGCGGCTCCTCCTTCAGGTTCAGCCCGCCGCGGGGCAGAGCGTCCTGAGCAGGGAACATAAGGGCGCGCAGTCAGTGGGGCGCCCTCACCGCCAGGGATCCGATCCCGCCGAGGCTGCGGGGCGTCCTAGCTCCGCGCGCCTAACGGCACCCGGCGACCGCAGGAGCGCAAGCAGCGCCCGTCCCGGCCACTCAGTGCGCGCCAGCCTCTTGGGCGCTCCCTCGGAGAAAGCGGGTCCGCGAGCGCTGTCCCCTCCCCTCCCCGGGCGCGGGGCGGGGAGATGGAGGGATTTCCCCGCGGCCTGAGCGCCAGCGGGCGGACTGCGCGCGGGGCGGGGAGGGCGGGGAGCGGAGCCGGCAGCCGGTCCGCGCAGAGGCGCGCTCTGGCGGCTGCCCAGGGCCGCGGTCGTCGGAGGGGGTGGGGGGCCCGAGGCCCCCGGGAACTGCCTCAGGCGAGGCGGGGGCGCGGGGCTGCCCGCCCTTTCCCCTCGCCGCCCCCACCCCCCGCTCGCCCGCCCGCCCGCCCGCGGCGCCGGCGCGGGGCGCTGATTACCATCCGGGAGGAGGAGGCTGCGGGCGCGGAGCTCGGCGGCGGCGGCGGTGGCGGCGGCAGGAACAGCAGCAGCCGCGCGTCCCGAGGAAAGGCAGGGGCAGCGCTGGGCCAGCAGACACCGCCGGCGCCCCGCGTGCCCCGGCGCCCCGGCCCTGCCGCAGCCCCGGGCGGCAGCACCTGGAGCAGCAGCAGTAGCAGCCCGGCCGACTCCCCCCGGGGCCCGGTTCCCGCGCTGCCCCGCCGCGGCCGCCGCCGCCCGCCGCTCCCCGGGGCCTGGCCGCGGGCCCGGGCCATCCCGCCGCCGCCGCCGCCGCCGCCGCCGCTCCCTGGGGAGCGGGAGCAGAAGGGAGGGAGCGCGGGCGGGAGGAGGGATGGCGGGAGCGGGCGGGCCCAGGGGACTGGGGGCCGGGGGAGGCGGGGGCGGGGCGGCGCGGCCGGCCGAGGGGCGGCCAGGGACGTGACATCATCGGGGGAGGAGCGGCCGGGCCCGGGCCGCCGCGGCGGGGCGGACCCTGGCGAGTCGGGAGACGGCGCTGGGGTCTGCGGCCTGGCCGAGGCCGCGGGAAGGCACTGGAGGGACCAGCGTGGACCCGGGAGGCCCAGGCAAGGAGCACACGGGCCTGCGCGGCGGGGGAGCCCGGCCGAAGCCGGAGGAGCGAGCGGCCCCGCGTTCAGAATCCGCCGCCGCCTCCAGGTCGCCACTGGACGAAGCCCGGGCTTGGTCTCCGCTATCTTCGTCTCCCAAGTACCCGCCGCACTCTCGGCGCTGACGCCCAGTTCCT
Source organism: Dama dama (assembly GCF_033118175.1). NCBI lineage: Eukaryota > Metazoa > Chordata > Mammalia > Artiodactyla > Cervidae > Dama > Dama dama. The sequence continues at coordinate 52,802,555 of NC_083703.1, forward strand.
GCACTTGCCGCTCAATTCGACGCCTTTCAGCTTTTACTGTTGATGTTCTTTGCTCTCCCGGGCCGTCCTTCCCGCCTTTCCCTGACCTCGGTTTCACCTCAGCCCGGCTCTCAAACCTCTCTCCCTTAGGCTGGGCCCCAGACGGGCAGAACGCAGTCGCTGCACCCATCACACTTAGTTCAATCCGTGACTTGCCTAAAACTAAAGCATTCTCGTTTCCAACCTCTGCCTTTCAAACCCCTCTTAGGTTTTGATGAGAGTTGGATCCTGAGTTAGGATTCACTTCCTCTTGCTCCCCAGCCAGAGAATTTTCCCTCTTAGATTTCATGCCTCTTAGTTCCCCGCCCAGAAATCATCTCACCCTTGACCCCAGGGCTGAGCCATTTCTACCCTTCTCCCCACATTTTGGCCTGGTGTGTCCTGGCCAAGCTTTGAACAAGCTCAGAAAGAGCCCAGCACTTTCCGGCAGAAGAGTATGGGGGTGGCCTGTCCAGCCTGCTGCTTCATTCAGACACCCCTGGAATATCTCTTTTCTGCCCCAGCTGACTCCCATCCTCTTTTGGGGAGCTTCCAAATGTGCAGTTAGTGGTCCACCCCAAAAGGATCCAAATGAGGTCCAGAGCCACTGCTGAGCTTCCTACCACCCTAGAGGCACACCCCTCCCCCTGTACCTCCTTTCCTGACCTCTATCCTCTACCATCTCTCTCTCTCCACGCTCCCTCACCTGCCTGGGCTGTCACTCCCACTCAGACTTCTCAAGGTCTCAATTTTTACCCCAGGTGAGATTAGCAAAGCTAGTCTCTCCTGAAGATGAATTCTTATGCCAGTCTTTTTCTCCATCTCCTTATCTGACTCTAAATCCTTGCTCCTTCCAATGTGGTCCTTCAACCAGCAGCTTCAGCATTAGTGAGAGCTTGTTAGAAATGCAGAATCCTTGCCCAGACCTGCTAAATCAGAACCTACTTTTTACCATGATCCCAGGTGACTGGCATGCATATTACACTTGAGAAGCAGTGCTCTAGAGAAACCCCCAAGGCTGTTCCGTACTTGCTCCAACCCTCTCCCCAATCTTCAAACCTGCCTCTGGCTCTAAATTTCCAGCAGACAGCCTACCTGTTATTTACTGGAGAGATTACAGGGAATCTTGGCAGAATCCTGCTGTCTTTCTCAGCTGTCTATGTTTTTCCTCCTTTCTCAGTCTTCTCACCCATCCTCTTTCCCTCTTTGTCCCAGAGAAGCATGTGGGCTTAGGGACCTCTTTGCTCAGTCCCTTCTTCTGCACCTCCTGATGTTCCATCTGATCTGTCTGACTGTTGATCCTCCTTCTTTCCTCTGCTCAGACCTCCTCATTCTTAAAAGAACCCTCCTTTTGTCCCCGCCTCCTCCTCCTCCAACTTGTGCCCCTCCTGTTTCTAAGAAAGTCCACAGGCTTACTCCACCAAGGCTGCCTTGTTAGCACCCAGCAAGCCACTCTTGAAACCCTCATAGTCTGGCTCCCTTCCAGCTTTGCTGCTGTTTGTTTCTCTCTCTGCCTCAGGCCCTCTGACCCCCGTGCAGCACTGGGCTCTGCGCACCTGCCTTGTTCACACACTTGAGAAGGCCATCCTGAGGACCAAAGCATACCACCTCTCCTCTTAGCCCTGGGTGTGCCCCAGCCTGCTGTGTGCTGCTCCCTTCTCCCTTTCTTCTTTCAGAGAACTCAGGCTTTTCCATAGTCTCAGAGGCCATCTTTGAGGAAATGATGTCCTAGTGTGGGCCTCCATCTGCTTCTGTTGGCCCTGAACACCCACTGGTGAGGACAGAGCTGGCCTTGACCCATGGAGAGGAGGGGCGCTCCTGCTTCCAGGGAGCGACCCTCTCCCAAGTAGATCTGCCCTTAGGCTGTAGTTGGGACCACTTCATCTCCACGTGCCCAGGCCACACTCATGCCCATTCCCCACAAACCAGCTCTTCCTCTGTGGCCCTAGGTGATGAGGGTACCAGTTGGACCCAGCAAGTAGAAAGCCACTGGGCAAATTCTGGGTCAGTTTTTGGAGTCAGAATTAGGTATTTCTGCTTTAGATCCAGAAAGTCTGTTTCTTGGAACTCTTTGTTTTTATTTTGTATTGTTTATCTTAGTTCCTTTGACAAAATTCTCTCAAACTGTTGTAGTTTCATGCGAAAGGGCTTTGGGGGCCTGTTGTAGCTGTGTTCACAGAGGGCTAGAGGGGTGGTGGTGATGGAAGATGCTGATCCAAGGCTGCCAGAGAATCTTCCCTTTAAGATTTCATTCCTCTTAGTTCCCGGCCCAGAAATCATCTTGCCCTTGACCCGATGGCTGAGACATTTATGCCCCTTTCCCCACAATCTGGCCTGGTGTGTCCTGGCCAGGCGTTGAACAAGCCCAAATTGATAGAGAATGTCTTTCTGGCCCAGGCAGAGGCTCACCATAGACCACCAGCCCAGAGCCTCTCACCTCATCCTTCTCCATCATGGACATCTGTGCTCATCCCACAGGGAGGGCTCTTGTCATGTGCCTGGTGCTTGATGATAAGCAAAGCCTAAAACACAGGCTGTATCCTTATGGGTACCACAGTGTAGTGGTGGGAGATGTGTAAATTCTCAGTGTCACTCCAGAGTGATCTGGGCTGCTGGAAAAGATGCAGGTGCAAGTACTCGGACCAGCACAGAAGGGCCTGAGCCTGAGAGGAGAGAAGCAGTCTGGGTCAGAGGATCACCATCTGTAAAGACTAGCAGAGTTGGTTTGTAGCACTTGCTTCAAACTAGAAGCTTTTAGCACCTGGAATATCACGCTTGTGCTTGGGATTCCATGCTGAGGAGCTTGGGCTTTTTCCTATAGGCGTGGGCCTTAAAACAATATTTTAAAAATCTGCAGAACCCCCTCCTTTCTCTAAAAGTTAGAGTGCAACACCATAGCAAACAAATCCAAAGTGGTGTTTTAGGCAGAAGTGCCCTTGACCAGACTGTGTTGGGCCATAGCGCCCCCTGGAGGCTCCAGAGTGTTAGCTCAGCACTTGGATCCACTTCATGTCAACTTCCCTTCCCTCATAGGAATTAAAATATAGGAAGAATTTAAAAACTAAAGCATGCACTAGATGTGACTGTTCACATAGTTCTAGGAAGAAACAAAAATGGCTAGGGCCATCACAAAAGGCTTCCCGGTGGGCATGCCCCAGCTCTTAGCCTTCCTCTGTTGTCTCCTGAGGTCTCTTCAACTGCTCTAGGGAAACCTGCACTACATGTGTTATTTGACCTTAGGATGATTCATCATTCTATCGCCCACACTGAGGCTGAGTTATTCAGTCTTATATAATGATAAAAGTACTGGTGGTTAGTTTGTCAGGAGTGTTGTACTCCCACCTTCGTTCAGTCTCTGGGCTGGAGCAAAGGCTGTGTGTCCCCTCAATATTCCAAGTTGTCCACATCTTTTCCAAACACAAACCATCTTGAAGACAACCAATCTCAATTTCAGTCCCCACTGAGGAAGAGGAATGGAACCATTCTCTTGTGGAGCAAGTTCTCCACAGGGCTGACCCTTTGTTCACCCTCCATCTTTCAGAGAAGGTTCAGGAACTGCAGGTTTCTAACCTAAAGCTGTATTTGCACTAGCAGTATCCCCGAAGGGCTGCCCCTTAGCTATCCACAAGCAGTGGTGGAAAATTTGAAATGATAGTGTGTGTGTATGTATGTGTGTGTGTATATATATGTATTGCCCACCCCCCCCCCCCCCAATTGTGTAAGCTTCAGTCAGCAGGGAGGAAGGCTACTAAATCTTCCCTTAGGATCTGGAGTTGAGTAGGAACAGGAATAGTTAGGTACTCACATACTCAGTCCCATAAAACTCTGTTTCTCTTTGGCCCTGACTCATCTTGACCACTTCTTCACCCCCAAAACATCTGCCATGCTCTTCGAACCCTTCTTTCTAATTAGCCAATTTCCTCACATTCTCACCATTTCTTTAAATGGTTTCTCTCATCACTAGCCTTAACTGAAACCTGATGTCACCTGTTATAGACTGAATGTTTATGTCCCTTGAAAACTCATATGTTGGAGCCCTAGCTTCCAATGTGACTATATTCAGAGACAGGCCCTGTGAGGAGAGGATAAAGGTCAAATGAGGTCATAAGGATGGTCCTGACTTGATAGGACTGTGCCATTATAAGAAGAGGAAGAAATAACAGAGTTTTCTGCCTCATGTGAAGACACAGCAAGAAAGCAGTCATTTGCAAGCCAGGAAGAGAGTCCTCATGTTATCAGATCGAACTCGGATTTGCTCTCCTGGTGTGCAGCAAAGCAAATCTACTGACATTCAAGTGTGGTGATGGAAAGTACAGCCTTTATTTGCACGGCACCAAGTAAGGAGAATGGGTAGCTAATGCTCAAAAGACCCAAACTCCTTGACGTTTTTTAGGGAAGAGTTTTTAAAGGCAACATTGGAGTGAGGGTTTCAAGGTGCATGATGTGCTCATGGAAATTCTTCTGATTGGTTAGTGGTGAGATAGCAGGGTGTTTCAAGAATCTTTGTCATTTATCTCCTGATTCTAACAAGTCTGAGGTCTTTATGCTTGTTGTCAGCAGTTTCTATGGAGGTGGGTGGTAAAACAACTTGAGTAAAACAACTCAAGAATATCTGTCAGATTGTTCCTCCTCCCTTGAGGTGGAACTAGGGGTCCTGTGACTGTTTTACGGCTGAACTATTGCTTAAGTTATAATCACTTTTCTTGTTTGACTGATTTTCCTTTATTCTCTGCATTCCCTCGCTTCTCTGACTAGTAACTACTTGAGTCTGCTCCTTGGAATTCAAGGAAGGCCTGGGTGACTAAAACCCTCTTCTTCTTCTTCTTCTATTTTTTTTTTTTACAAACAGGAACTGGGGAACACAGAGTGATTCTGCCACTGGGGAGGCTTTATAGGCTCCTGCTCAGTTTCACTCACCAGAAACTGAATAGACTAGTGCCTTGATCCTGAACTTCCTAGCCTCCAGCACTGTAAGAAAATAAATCTCTTTGGTTAAGCCACCAAGTCTTTGATATTTTCTTATGGCAGCCTGAGCAGACTAAAGCAACACCTTAAGACACCCTTTCTTCTAAGGCCCTTTCTAGCAGTTACTGTTTATTCTTTCACCTCACTACATGTAACTACTTGGAATTTGATTTTGCCCCACTTTCAAGATAATTGATTTACCTGTTACCATTTCATGACTGCTGGTAGAAAACATGAGATTCCTGGGTCAGAGACAAAGAACAAGGGAGTACTCAAAGCATAGCAAGTAGCAAAAGCATCATTTTCATCAGTTCCTCTTGCTCCCACTCCCAAGTCCCATAGGAACAACGTGAAGGAGACCTGTGGATGCCCTGTGGATGCCCTGTGGGTTTGTGTTGCATTTGAGGAACAAGAGAATGGGGAACCCACTTCTTTTATAGAAGACAATAAGCAAGCTCTCCTGAAGAGAGATATTACTTATTCCTCAAGATTACTGTCTGCACACACACCCTGAGAAATAGTGCAGGCAGAGTGCTCAGGACCTTATATTCTTGGCATGCCATGTAAAAATGTGCAGTGATGCCCAGGGTCTATGGCATCTAAACTGTTGGCTGAACTTGACTATTTACATGAATATGCCACTCCATTCATCACTCTCATTAATCTGATCAAATAGAGACTGAGACCAAATCTGCTCAATTTGTCTCAATCAGAATTTAATTAAGGCTACTATCAATAGACCTGGAGAAGGAAATGGTAACCCACTCCAGTATTCTTGCCTGGAGAATCCTGTGGACAGACGAACTTGGCAGGCTACAGTCCATATGGTCGCAAAGAGTCAGACATGACTGAAACGACTTAGCATGCACGCATGCACTATCAATAGAAACTCAAGGGACTTCCCTGGAGGTCCAGTGGTTAGGAGTCCTCCTGCCAATGCAGGGGGCACGGGTTTGATCCCTGGTCTGGGAAGATCCCACATGCCACGGAGCAACTCAGCCCATGCGCCACAATTACTGAGCCCACATACCTAGAGCTTGTGCTCTGCAACAAGAGAAACCATCACAACGAGAAGTCCAAACACTGCAATGAAGAGTCGCCCCCATTTGCTGCAACTAGAGAAAGCCTCAACGTGGCAACAAAGACTGAGCAGTAAGGTGTGTGGACCAAAAGGAGATGAAGGAAGTAGTCAGAAGTGTTTTGAGTTTATTTATTTTTAATTAATTTTTTATTGAAGGACAATTGATTTACAGAATTTTGTTGTATTCTGTCAAACCTCAACATGAATCAGCCATAGGTATACATATATCCCCTCCCTTTTGAACCTCCCTCCCACCTCCCTCCCCATCCCACCTCTCTAGGTTGATACAGAGCCCCTGTTTGAGTTTCCTGAGCCACACAGCAAATTCCCGTTGGCTATCTATTTTATATATGGTAATGTAAGTCTCCATGTTACTCTTTTCATACATCTCACCCTCTCCTCTTCTCTCCCCATGTCCATAAGTCTCTTCTCTATGTTTGTTTCTCCATTGTTGCCCTGTAAATAAATTCTTCAATACCATTTTTCTAGATTCTGTATATATGCTTTAATATGATATTTATCTTTCTCTTTATGACTTACTTCACTCTGTATAATAGGTTCTAGGTTCATCCACCTCATTAGAACTGACTCAAATGTGTTCCTTTTTATGGCTGAGTAGTATTCCATTGTGTATATGTACCACAACTTCTTTATCCATTAATCTGTTGATGGACATCTAGGTTGCTTCCATGTTCTAGCTATTGTAAATAGTGCTGCAATGAACATTGGGATACATGTGTCTTTTTCAATTTTGGTTTCCTCACAGTATATGCCTAGGAGTAGGATTGCTGGGTCATATGGTGGTTTTATTACTGGTTTTTTAAGGAATCTCCATACCATCTTCCATAGTGTCTGTATCAATTTACATTCCTACCAACAGTGCAAGAGTGTTCCATTTTCTCCACACCCTCTCCTGCATTTATTGTTTGTAGACTTTTTGATGAAGGCCATTCTGACTAGTATGAGGTGATATCTCATTGTAGTTTTGATTTGCATTTCTCTAATAATGAGCAATGCTGAGCATCTTTTTGTGTTTTTGTTAGCCATCTGTATGTCTTTTTTGGAGAAATGTCTGTTTAGGTCTTTTCCCCACTTTTTGATTAGTTTGTTTGTTTTTCTGGTATTGAGTTGTATGAGCTGCTTGTATATTTTGGAAATTAATCCTTTGTCAGTTGTTTTACTTGCTATTATTTTCTCCTGTTCTGAGGGTTGTCTTTTCACCTTGCTTATAATTTCCTTTGCTGTGCAAAAGCTTTTAAGTTTAATCAAGTCCCACTTGTTTACTTTTGTTTTTATTTCCATTACTCTAGGAGGTGGGTCATAGAGGATCTTGCTTTGATTTATGTCATCGAGTGTTCTGTCTGTTTTCCTCCAAGAGTTTTATAGTTTCTGGTCTTACATTTAGGTCTTTAATCCATTTTGAGTTTATCTTTGTGTATGATGTTAGGAAGTGTTCTAATTTCATTCTTTTACATGTAGCTGTCCAGTTTTCCCAGCACCATTTATTGAAGAGGCTCTCTTTGCCCCATTGTATATTCTTGCCTCCTTTGTTAAAAATAAGCTATCCATAGGTGCATGGGTTTATTTCTGGACTTTCTGTCTTGTTCTATTGGTCTATATTTCTGTTTTTGTGCCAGTACCATACTGTCTTGATGACTGTAGCTTTGTAGTATAATCTGAAGTCAGGAAGGTTGATTCCTCCAGCTCCATTCTTCTTTCTCAAGACTGCTTTGGCTATTTGGGGTATTTTGTGTTTCCATATGAATTGTGAAATTTTTGTTCTAGTTCTGTGAAAAATCCCACTGGTAATTTGCTAAAGGTCACATTGAATCTGTAGATTGCATATGGTAGTATAGTCATTTTTACAGTATTGATTCTTCTTACCCAGGAACATGGAATATCTCGCCATCTATTTATTGTCATCTTTGATTTCTCTCATTGGTGTCTTATAATTTTCTGTGTACAGTTCTTTTGTCTCCTTAGGTAAGTTTATTCCTAGATATTTAATTCTTTGTTGCAGTGATGAATGGGATTGATTCCTTAATTTCTCTTTCTCATTTTTCATTGTTGGTATGTAGAAATGCAGGCAATTTCTGTGTATTGATTTTGTATCCTGCAACTTTGCAAAACTCACTGATTAGCTCTAGTAATTCTCTGATGCTATCTTTAGGGTTTTCTATGTACAGTATCATGTCATCTACAAATAGTGAGAGCTTTACTTCTTCTTTTCTGACCTGGATTCCTTTTATTTCTTTTTCTTCTTTGATTGCTGTAGCTAGGACTTCCAGAACTATGTTGAATAATAGTGGCAAAAGTGGACACCCTTGTCTTGTTCCTGATCTTAGGGGAAATGCTTTCAGTTTTTCACCATTGAGAATAATGTTTGCTGTAGGCTTATCATATATGGCCTTTACTATGTTGAGGTAGGCTCCTTCTATGACCATTTTTTTAAAGAGTTTTAATCATAAATGGGTGCCAAATTTTGTCAAAGGCATTTTCTGCATCTATTGAGATTATCATATGGTTTTTATCTTTCAATTTGTTAATATGGTGTATCCCATTGATTGATTTGTGTATATTGAATAATCCTTGAATCCCTGGAATAAACCCAACTTGATCATGGTGTATGAGCTTTTTGATGTGTTGCTGAATTTTGTTTGCTGAAATTTTGTTGAGGATTTTTGCTTCTATGTTCATCAGTGATATTGGCTTGTAGTTTTCTTTTTGTGTGTTGTCTTTGTCTGGTTTTGGTATCAGGGTGATGGTGGCCTCATAGAATGAGTTTGGAAGTATTCCTTCCTCTGCAGTTTTTTGAAAGAGTTTTAGAAGGATAGGCATTAGCTCTTCTCTAAATGTTTGATAGAGTTCTCCTGTGAAGCCATCTGGTCCTGAGATTTTGTTTTTTGGGAGATTTTTTTTTACCACAGCTTCAATTTCAGTGCTTGTAATTGGGTTGTTCATAATTTCTATTTTTTCCTGGTTCAGTATTGGAAGATTGAACTTTTCTAAGAATCTGTCCATTTCTTTCAGGTTATCTATTTTATTGCCATATAGTTGTTCATAATAGCCTGTTACAATCCTTTGTGTTTCTGCACTGTCTGTTGTAACCTCTCCATTTTCAGTTCTAATTTTGTTGATTTGATTCTTCTCTTTTTTTTCTTCATGAGTCTGGCTGAAGGTTTGTCAATTTTGTTTATCTTTTAAAAGAACCAGCTTTTAGTTTGATTAATCTTTACTATTGTTTCTTTCATTTCTTTTTCATTTCTTTCTGCTCAAATCTTTATGATTTCTTTCCTTCTACTAATTTTGGGGTTTTTTTGTTCTTCTTTTTCCAGTTGTTTAAGGTATGAAATTAGGTTGTCTATTCAATGTTTTTCTTGTTTCTTGAGGTAGGATTACATTGCTATAAACTTCCCTCTTAGAACTGCTTTTGCTGCATCCCATAGGTTTTGATTGAGTATATTTTTGAGGAGGCCATTCCAGTGCTCAATAATACAGGACACTGGCAGATTGTAGGGAGTATGGCGGGCGTTGAATACCTTGACTACTGGCTCATTGTTGGGTGGCTTTTGCAACAAAGTGTGCATTTTTGGTAGGCTGTAGATGACCTGAAAGCCAAAAATAACATGGCTTAGTTACAAGGGCTACAATGGTGTGGCCATAGTCTCCTGATCAAACTAGAACAGCAACACTGTAACTTGAAAATGTGCCCCAGGGTAGTGAGGCACCAGCGTAGTCCAGAGGAGAGGTCAAAGGTCTGGGATAGTCAATCATTCAGGAGTAGGGGGAGCAATGCCCTGTGCAGTGTAGCCTCTTTACTATAAGACAAACAGCTTAACTATTGGGAGTCACAAGTCTGTTTGAAGTGGTGCTTTCTGCATCAGAAACATATAGGTCTTTACTTTGTGCCCCATTCATGCTGGTGGATGTGTTGCCACGTCTGGTGCAATGATGGATCCAGGCAGTCATGGTGGCGATATGGGTGGTACAGGCTGGATCAGCAGCATGATTTAAGTTGATCTTATTAAAGAAGGGCCCTTAACCATGGGCATCTCCATGAGAGACCCAGATTATCTGGTTGGCAGCTGAATTTGTTGCCACAGTTTGCAGTTCCAAAGAAGAATGTCTTCAACTTGCCAGTCTTGCAGACAAGACAGTTAGGCCATTGGCAACTGTAAAAAAGGCAGTAAAAATGTACTAAGTTTCATCAGGGGAGGTATTGGCCAGAACTATGAGCACTGCCTTGAGTGATGCCCATTGAACAGAATGACTATGCCTGGTTTTGATTCTGCATGGCTGGTGCTGAGGTTGAACATGGACATTGCTGGTGTCAGCTGAACCACCAATGAACCAAGCAGGCACTTAGCCAATCCTGTGAATTGAGGGCCCCATTGAGCTAGCAGTTATGCTTCAGGTGATGAAGTGAGGAATAAAGTTTTCCCCAAAGGGATTACTGCCACCCTTTCATGTAAAACCCAGATAATGTTAGAGCTAGGTCAGGTATACTCCTAAATACAGCAAATCTCCTACATACAAATGAGTTCCATTCTGATAGCACATTCACAAGTCCAATTTGTTTGTAAATCCAACAACGTTAGCCTTGGTATCCAACTAACACAATGCACTATATATATATACTGTATTACTGTAATGTAACACCACTACTGCATGACATGTAAGAGGTTTATAATACTTTTCACACAAATAATACATAAAATAACAAGCACAGAAAATAAAGAAAATATTTTGAATCATAAAACAGTACCTTGAAAGGTACAAAGTGTTAGCCAGTCAGTCGTGTCTGACTCTTTGTGACCCCATGGACATGTAGCCACCAGGTTCCTCTATCCGTGGAATTCTCCAGGCAAGAATACTGGAGTGGGTTGCCATTTCCTTCTCCAGGATACCTTCCCAATCCAGGGATTGAACCTGGGTCTCCTTCATTGCAGGCAGGATCTTTACCAACTGAGCCACCAGGGAAAATCTTGAAAGGTACAGTAGTACAGTATAACAGTGGGCACACAGTGGCTGGCATCGAGTGAACAGGCAAGATTTACTGACTGGAGGAGGGAGAGAAGGTGGGAGATGGTGGAGCTGAAGAGGGCAAGATGCAATTTCACTCACACCTGATACTGATGGCACAGGTTTGGGTTCTTTGCTGGATTCAGTTCAATCCACCCTCTTGAAAAAATGATTCAGGGATATCTGGATAGTAGCTTTTTTTTTTTTTCTCTCTTCATAGATGACTCTTTAGCACTGGATTGCATTCTGAATGGCTGCTGCAACCTTCATGTACCACTCTACATTTGGGTCCGGTGCCTCAAAAACTAACAGTGTCTCTTCAAATAAAGAAAATCCCCTTGCCATTTCCTGCATCATGAATCTCTTTGGTTCTTCAGTTACATCTTCTTCCTCTTGTCTCTCTTCATTCTTTCTTTAGGCCTCTGATTCCATCAGGTCTTCATTAGAAAGCTCCTCAGATTGCACACAAGGAATTTAATGAAGTCATCCTCTTGAACACCTAGCTCCAGCTTCTTGCTGAAGGTCACTAAGTTGCTGAAGACCTCTTTGGACTCCTCATCCACCTTCTCAAATCCACAAAAATTGTGAACAATCTTTGCACAAAGGTTCTTCCAAACCCCATTCATGGTGATGGTTGTAACCTCATGCTAAGCAAAGTCAATTTTTTTATGGCCTTGTAGATGCTATAGTTCTTTCAAAATTGGCACAAAGTTGTTCCTCATTCATCACTCACCCTCACTGCTTACTGATGAAAAGTGTGACATAAATTATATTTCTTGAAAGTCCCTATAACTCCTTGGTCCCTAGGTTGGATGAGCCACAATGTATTCAGTGGCACATGCACTACTTCAACATCAGGATGAAAGTCATCTGTGAATGGGGCTGACTCAAAGCATTGTTGAGTAGCAAAAGAATGTTGAATGGGATGTCCTTCTCCAAGTAATATTTCTGTACCCCAGGGATAATATCCTGGAAAATGGGATAAAGACCTGAAGAAAACCAGTCCTGAAAAAATGGCCTGTGTAACCCAGGCTTTGGCATTACTCTTCCACACAATAGGAAGTGCTCTTGAGTTCTCTGAAGGATGAAGTAAGAGAAAATTCAGCTTCATATCCCCAGCAGCATTGCCACCAAACAACAGAGTTAGCCTATCCTTTACTGCTTTAGAGCCTGGCATCATCTTTTCCTCCTTCCTTACTGATGTAACTTTGGTCTGGCATCCTCTTCCAGGACGGTCCCGTGTCATTCACATTAAAAGCTGGTCAGGTAAACACATACCTTCATCAGTAATTTCTCAAAGTGTTTCAGGAAATTCTTAGGCAGTTATCATATCTGCACTTGCTACCTTGCTACTTACTTGTGGTCAGCTCTAGCCTTGAACTGGTGAGAACAGTCATGGCTGGCAGGAAAAGATGTGCCCTCTGATTCTTCACCATGTTTCTTCTCCAGATCTTCATAAAAGTTTTTAGCCTTCTCTTGAATCAGCATTAAGCTGAGCAGGACTCGACACAGATGCTTATCCTGCATCCACACACCGAGAAGTTTCTCCATTTCCTTCATCACTTCCACACTTCTTCAATATTATTGTTGACAGCATTAGCACAGCAGACTTCACATGTTCCATGATCTGTCCCTGTCCTTTAGAATTGTGCCAGTGGTTGAATGATTCATGTTATAAGAATTAGCGATGTCTACCATCTTTCTGCCTTGCTCCATTCTCAACTATTTTCACTTCTGTTTCCACTGTTATCATTTGGCACTTCTTAGCACCAGCTACATCACTGCTGACTTTACACTTGCTTTTGGACATCCCGGCCTTGAAATACAGATATTGTACTACTGTACTCTATACATACTGTGCAGTAAAGTACACAAAGGCACAGCCACTCATAGAGGATCCCTGCACGTGACAGTGTACACCAGACGCATGATTGTACGTGGAGTGCATATTTGCACGTTTGAAAGTTTGCAACATGAAGGTTTGTATGTAGGGGACTTACTGTATGGCATTTCCATTTGACTCGCAAGGCCTTTGACTAAAAACAAACTGTGGAAAATTCTTCAAAAGATGGGAATACCAGACCCCCTGACCTGCCTCCTGAGAAATCTGTATGCAGGTCAAGAAGCCGCAGTTAGAACCTGACATGGAACAATGAACCGGTTCCAAATTGGAAAAGGGGTATGTCAAGGCTGTATATTGTCACCCTGCTTATTTAACTTAAATGCAGAATACATCATGTGAAATGCCAGGCAGGATGAAGCACAAGGTGGAATCATGATTGCTAGGAGAAATATCAATAACCTTAGATACACAGATGATACTGCCCTTACAGAAGAAAGTGAAGAGGAGCTGAAGAGCCTCTTGATGAAAGTGAAAGAGGAGAGTGAAAAAGTTGGCTTAAAACTCAACATTCAAAAAACTAAGACCATGGCATCTGGTCCCATCACTTCATGGCAAATAGATGGGGAAACAATGGAAATAGTGACAGACTATTTTTGGGGGCTCCAAAATCACTGCAGATGGTGACTACAACCATGACATTAAAAGACACTTGCTCCTTGGAAGAAAAGCTATGACCAACCTAGACAGCATATTAAAAAGCAGAGACATTGCTTTGCCAACAAAGGTCTGTCTAGTCAAAGCTATGGTCTTTCCAACAGTCAAGTGTGAATGTGGGAGTTGGACTATAAAGAAAGCTGAGCACCAAAGAACTGATGCTTTTGAACTGTGGTGCTGGAGAAGACTCTTGAGAATCCCTTGGATTGCAAGGAGATCCAACTAGTCAATACTAAAGGAAATGCAACTTCAATACTTTGGCTACCTGATGTGAAGGACTGACTCATTGGAAAAGACCCTGATGCTGGGATAGACTGAAGGCAGGAGGGGAAGAGGATGTCAGAGGATGAGAGGTTGGGTGGCATCGCCGACTCGATGTACATGAATTTGAGCAAGCTCTGGGAGTTGGTGATGGACAGGGAGGCCTGGTGTGTTGCAGTCCATGGGGTCACCAAGAGTCAGACATGACTGAGTGACTGAACTGTCTGAGTAAGGCCTTTTTTGTCCTTCCATGGATAGCCACCAAGTCACCAAGTGAGTGTATGTGTGTGTGTTAGTCACTCAGTTGTGTCCAACTCTTTGTGACCCCATAGACTGTAGCTTGCCAGGCTTCTCTGTCCATGGAATTCTCCAGGCAAGAATACTGGAGTGGGTTGCCATTTCCTTCTCCACGGGTTCTTCTCAACCCAGGGATTAAACCTGTATCTTTCATATTGCAGGCAGATTCTTTACCATCTGAGTCACCAGGGAAGCCCAGATCCAAGTTTACCCATCCCCAGTCACATAGACCTCTATGGAGCAGTTGAGCTTCCCTTGTGGCTCACACGGTAAAGAGTCTGCCTACAATGTGGGAGACCTGGGTTCCATCCCTGGGAGGAGACGATCCCCTGGAGGAGGGTACGGCAACCCAGTGCAGTATTTTTGCCTGGAGAATCCCCATGGAGAGAGGTGCCTGGCGGGCTACAGTCCATCGGGTTGCAAAGAGTTGGACACGACTGAGCATGGGTCAGGAAGCAAGAAATTAGTAGGTTCCAAAAAGAGAGACTTCTCTGGCAGTCAAGTGGTTAAGATTCCGCTGTCTCATTGCAGGGGACACAGATTCATTGGATTCCTGGTTGAGGAACTAAGATCCCGCATGCCGCAAGGCACAGCCAAAAAGGAAAAAAAAAGGCCAAAAGGGAGGTACCGAGTATGTCCGAAAGGTGATGCTGTTGTGCAGGAAACTGGTCTCCCTTGAGTAATTACAGCCATTGAATTGACTTTTTCCCATTTCCCTTTCTCTTCTTGGAAGCTTATGGGGTTTCTTCTGGGTTGTCTAGAGGATTCAGGAATCAACTCTGTACACTTAGCAGTCCCTGAATGAGTGAATCCCCTCTGACATTTATGGGCATTCACAGTACAGACCTGTACAAACTTCAGTACTAATTACACTTCCAGCAGTGGCAGCCCCAACAACAGTACATTAAGTTGACCTCAAAAGATCCACCTGTGGGGCTTCCCAGGTGGCGTTAGTGGTAAAGAACCCTCCTGCCAATGCAGGAGACTTAAGAGATGCAGGTTGGATCCCTGGGTTGGGAAGATCCCCTGGAGAAGGAAATGGCAACCCACTCTAGTATTCTTGCCTGGAAAATCCCATGGATGGAGGAACCTGGCAAGTTACAATCCATGGGGTCGCAGTGAGTTGGACATGACTGAGTGACTTCACTTTCTTTTCCTTTCTGAGGGGAGGGCATCTTATTACTTGCCCCTCCATGGACCTATAGGACCTGAGAGCAGGCGAGAAGAATGGAACGAGGCTGATAGAGCCAGAGTGGGACGAAGTCACACAGTTCCCCAGGCAGATGAGTCAAAACCTGGGCTTGGACTTCAGTCCCCCGTGGCCAGAACAGCATCTTTTCCTTTTGAAGAGGTCAGGTCACTTGAGCTCGCAGGACCGGAAATATCAGCTCTTTGGCCCGTCTTGATCCCGGGTTGTTGGGATTCCCTCGTGTCTCAAAAGCTTTGGAGCAATAAAGTTTCTCTCCAGTAATTTCTTTCCTAGTCAGCAAGCAACCGGCTCTCCTGGCAGAAATGTCCTTTTTGCCCAATCTGCCCCCCAGGAGGGTGGGAATGTGGCCAGTCCTCCGGAAGGGTCCCAGAGGCTCACATGGCCCCAGATGGAGAATGTGTACCTTCTTCATAGGCTTAGCACTCCCAGTCGTCCACCTCCAGCACTCCCAGTCGTCCACCTTCAGCTCCTCCAGCTCTACCAGGCCAAAGATTCCACTGTGATCTGGACACTAGCGGCCTTCAAAACTGGTTTTGGGGGTGACAGGATGAAGAAACTTAGGCAAAGCCTCTGAGGCATGTCACTTGATCTGCTTAAAGGAAGAATTGTTCATGAGGGAGCTGGCCCTTGGTCTTATATCCGGGTTGCACTGAATGCACTGGTCCACAAAGTGGAGGAGATGGGGTGAGAAGTTGTGGTGATAAGGGTGGGATGGCGAGTCGCCACTGGAGGTCCCGGGAGTGCTGGTGGCCAGGTTGTCACTCAGGTCATAATTGGCTGCTGAGTACGAGGTGCTCATGGTCAGCTCCTCAGGGAGGTTGGTGTTGGTGTCCAGCAGGCAGAGCACTGTGCTATTCAGCTTCTCCAGCAGCATCTAGGTGGCGGGCATATCTTTAAAGGAGACGTGGCCATCAGCCACTTCACAAGCCATGATTCTCACACTGCAGTGTCAAATTTGGCATCATAAACCTGAAGATTCTGCCAGAGGACTTACGAGCTGAGCCAAGGCAGAACCTTGATTCAGTACTTGAGAAAGTACTGTGCTGCTACTGCCAGTGACTGATTGTGCTGAGTTGCCGTGTAAGATCAGAACGTAAGTGGCTGGTTTTGACTCTCCTGTGCACGCATCCCATGTGGTGGGTGTAGTGGACCCTGAGCACCCCCTGCTGACTATAAGCAATTGCCAATTCATTCATGCCCTCCATGAAGTGTGTATAGATGAGGTCCTTTGCAGAGCCATATGCCATGAATGGTGTGACAGCCCACAGCTCATTATCTGCAATAAAAGTGGCTTGATATGGCAGGGTATCAGGATGGCTGAAGAACTTAGAGACACGGAGCTCCCCTTGCAAGAACATCGCGAGCTCATTGGAACGAGCTTCTAGGTTAATCCTTCGTACAGTCACATACTCTCCCATTGATTTGTACTTTGGTAGATTCAGTTATCAGGCTCAAATCCTTTGCCTGTAACAATGAGAAGTTCATAACACCCTCCCTCCGGCAGAAAGTTACTCATGATCTGTTTAGAGAAGGATGTTATCGACTCTGAACTCACCATATTGGTCTGCAATGGTTCCAAGTCTCTTAGGCCCTCAACAATGAACTTTTCAGAAACCTAACACCTAATTCTTTCTATTTACTTATAAGAAAAGACCTAACATGTAGACCCACTTTAATTTCAAAAATTTAAACCCAGTCTCAGCTCTGCCTCCTTGGTTTAAGGTCTACACCTCTGCCAGGCCTATTTCTGGGAGGCCAGAGTTATTGACTATATCTTCCATACTGTACATTTCATATCCCTGACTCATTTATTTTGCAACTGGAAATTTGTATCTCTTAATCTCCTTCACTTATTTCTTTTCTGCCTCCTCCCCTCTCCCCTCTGGCAACCACTTGTTTGTTCTGTGTATCTGTAACTCTGTTTCTGTTTTGTTATGTTTGTTCATTTGTTTTGTTTTTAGATTCCACATTTAAGGGAATTCATAGAGTATTTGTCTTTCTCTGTCTGACATTTCACTTTAGCATAATACCCTCTAGGTTCATACCTGTTGTTGCAAATTGCAAGATTTCATTCTTTTTATGGCTGAATAATATTCTATTTCTTACATATACCACATCTTCTTTATCCATTCATCTGTTAGTGGAATCTTAGATTGTTTCCATATCTTGGTTATTGTAAATAATTCTATAATGTACATAAGGGGACATATGTCTTTTTGAACTAGTGTTTTTGTTCCTTTCAGATAAATACTCAGGATGGAATTACTAGTTTATATGGTTTTTGTTGTTCAGTCATTCAGTCACTCAGTCACGTCTGATTCTTTGTGATCCCATGGACTGCAGCATGCCAGGCTTCCCTGTCCTTCACAGTCTCTTGGAGTTTGCTCAAACTCATGTTCATTGAGTCAGTGATGCCACCCAACCATCTCATCCTCTGCTGTTCCCTTCTCCTCTTTCCTTCAATCTTTCCCAACATCAGGGTCTTTTCTAATGAGTTGGCTCTTTGCATCACGTGGCCAAAGTATTGGAGCTTCAGCTTTAGCATCAGTCTTTCCGATGAGTATTCAGGGTTGATTTCCTTTAGGATTAACCGGTTTGATCTCCCTGCAGTCCAAGGGAATCTCAAGAGTCTTCTCCAACATCACAGTTCAAAAGTATCAGTTCTTCAGTGCTTAGCCTTCTTTATGGTCTAACTCTCAGACAGTTTATATGGTAGTTCTATTTTTAATTTTTTTAAGGATCTCTGTACTGTTTCCATAGTGGTTACACCAATTTATATTCCCAACAACAGTGTACAAGGGTTCCTTTTTCCCCACAACCTTACCAACAAGGTTATTTGTTGTCTTTTCTATAGAAGCCATTCTGATGGGTGTGAGGTGATATCTCACTGTGGTTTTGAATTGCATTTCCCTGATGATTAAGTGATGTTGAGCAAATATTCTCTCCTATCCAGTAGGTGACCTTTTTTTTGGTTGACATTTTCCTTCTCTGTGCAAAAGTTTCTTAGTTTGATGTAGTCCTAAATGTTTGTTTTTGCTTTTGTTTCCCTCACCTGAGGAAAAATATCCCCCCAAATATTAGTATGGCCTATGTCACAGTGTACTGCCTACATTTCCTTCTAGAAGTTTTATGGTTTCAGGTCTTATATATTTAAGTCTTTAATCCATTTTGAATTTATCTTTGGGCATGGTGTGAGACAGTAGTCCTGTTTGACTCTTTTGCACGTAGCTGTCCATTTTTCTCATACCATTTATTGAAGAGTCTTCCTCCATTGTATATTTTTATTTCTTTTGTGGTAGATTAACTGCCCATATAAGTGTGGGTTCGTTTCTGGGCTCTCTACTCTGTTCCATTGATCAGAATCTCTGTTTTTGTGCTGGTCTCAAACGATTTTGATGACACTAGCTTTTCTTTCTCAAGATTTTGGCTACCTGGGATCTTTTGTGTTTCCATGAAGACTTTAGAATTATTTTTTCTAATTCTGTGAAAAGTGTTATTGGTATTTTGTCAGGTATTGCACTGCATCTGTAGATTGTGTTGGGTAGTATGGTCATTTTAACAATATTAATTCTTCCAATACATAAACATGGTATATCTTTCCATTTATTTGTCTTATCTTCAGTTTCTTTCATCAGTGATTTATAGTTTTTTGAGAACAGGTCTTTTACCTCCTTAGTTAGAAATATGCCTAGGTATTTTATTCTTTTGGATGCAATTGTAAATAGGCTTATTTTTTCTTTTCTCTCCCTCTGAGTGTTCATTGTTAGTGTATAGAAAGGCAATAAGGACTTCCTTGGTGGTTCAGTGGCTAAGAATCTGCCTGCCAATGCAGGGTTTGATTCCTTATTTGGGAAGATTCCACAAGCCTAGGAGCAACTAATCCTATGCACCACAACTACTGAGCCTACACTCTAGAGCCTGCGCTTCCCAACAAGAGAAGCCACCACAATGAGAAGGCTGAACACCACAACTAGAGAGTAGCCCCCACTCACCACAACTAGAGAAAAACCTGTGCACAGCAACAGCCAAAAATAAAAATAATAAAACAAATTAATTTTTATAAATTTAAAAAAGAAATGCAACAGATATTTTCACCTTATGGGAAAACAGACTAAGGAATTTAGTATGTCTGGGCCAGGAGCTATCACAACAGCTTTAGGAGATCATGGTATTCCCGAAGGGAGAGCAGGGAGTGCTGGGTGGTAGGGGATGCTAGCTCATGGCAGGAGGCTGGGCAGCTGGAAGACTTTCATTTTCTCTTGCCTCTGATTTCAGGGTTGATGTGCCACTGCCTCCTTCCTCATGAGTCTCCAGCATCAGTCCAGAGAGAACCCAAGCACAGGACCATTTTGCCCCCACTTCACACTGCATCCCTTGGTGACTTCACCTTTGCCTGCATTCATCCACAGAACAGGGTAAGATGGTGACGTGGACATTGAGTCCTACAGAGCTGTAAGCATTTGACGTCCTCAGTTCCATGAAGTTCTCAGCATACTTCGCTTTTTCATCAAAACAGCTGAGTGTGGTGTGTGGATGGGACTGAAGGATGGGGAACATAGCATCAAAGGGCAGATTGATGCCAGTAAGCAAAGATTTTTGTTCACTTTGGATTTGAACGCCATCTGTCGGGCTCAATCAAATAAACTTGTCATGTTTTTGGCTCATCTAAAGCTCTGTTCCAAACATCCTAGCTGATACCATTAATTTCACATACTGGGACCCTTTGATTCAGCAGCCTCATCCACACCGACCTTTGGGTGGGGCTGTGCAGCTTTCTGCCCCATTGTCATAATATCCCTCCTCCTCCTGCATGGGGTTAGAGTGAGCAGGAACCAAAGCACCATTCAGGTGGCTTTTTTCAATCCTGCCTGCTTAGCCCCATTAATAGGTAGGACAATATGAGACCCTCACTCTAGCCACCCTCATCCTGCTCACCATTTGAGTGAGAGGATTCACTAACATGTGCCAGCGAGTCTTTGCATATACCCTGATATGGTCCACAGTGTCCTCGTCCTTCCTCTTCCACAAGCCATACCCCTGTTAGCACCCTATCCTCATTGCCAAAACTGTCAGGGTCTGGCATTTGAATTTACCCTGCTGATAAGTCAATAATTAGCCTCTTACTGTTTCACAGATGCTGGCCAAGAAACGATTCTAAGGACAGAGACAAAGCACTCTATTACTCACAGCAAGCGGCATAGGCATAACGTTTACATTGGCTCCCTTGCCCCCCAAGTCCCACAGGGGCAACATGAAGGTCCCGAGTAGATGCTGTGCATACAGTGGGTTTATGTCACATCTGAGGAACACCGAACTTGGAGAACCCACTTGCTTAATAGCAGGAAATAAGTAAGACTGCTTTTTGTCCTAGAGGGAGGTGTTAGTTCATCCCTCATTGCAAACACAAGCCTGAGAAATGGCAAAGAGCCATTAGGACCCTGCATCCTTGGCATACCCAGGAAGACTGCGCAGGGACACCCAGGGCTCATGGCCAGTTGCTCCTCCTAGTGGTTCCTACTCCATGTCTGCTTCCAGGCCATGCTCGTCTCTTTGAAAATCCCTGATTCTCAGTCCTAACACCCACATTGGAGTGTGGCAGCAGAAAACAAATAAAAGAGAAACCCAAGCTCTTTTAAGATCACAGATGCAAAGGACTTACATAAATTTTAACAGATCAAATAGAGCAGTATTCTTAAAGAATACTATATTATAACCAAGTTTTTCTAACATATAAGGATAGCTCAGTCATGAAAACATTTATCAATATATATTAACAAACATAGAGATACATTTCATTCACTCATTTAGCAGATACATATGAGCCCAGGGTTGACAAAAATGACAAAATTCCAGTCCTCACTGAACTTACATTCAAGCGGCAGACACAGACAAAAAACAAAGAAACAAAATATGACATCTAATAGTGACTGGTATAATTAAGAAAATAAAGCTCCAGTGAAGTGATAGATATCAGCAGTTTCACATGGTTTGACCTAATACATATGTGAGAATTTAATATTTGATAAAGGTAGAAGTTCTTATCTGGAGGAACAGATAAATGATACTGGGGCAATTAGCTAAACTTTCAGAAAAAAATAAAGTTAGATATTTATATTTCACATTTTATAGAAAACTACATTTCAGATAAATTAATGACCATTACAGCATTTAAAAAAAACATTGGAAAATATGCTTATCATCTTAAGGTAGAGGAGACCTTCTGAAATGAAAGCACAGAAGACTAAGACTGACACACTGCTTTCTGTATCATGTGGGAGGAGAGAAGAAGTGGTGTGTGCAACTGGCAGGAAGTGTCATTAAAGGACTGGGGCCTCTGCTTTCCTCCCTTGTCCTCCTTCTTGCTGGCTGGAATACATAAATGGTGGCTGGAACTGAAATAACTGTTTTGAATAAAGCTGGGAATGGAGGCCTTGCATGGTGGATCTACAAGATAATGAAGTCTGAGCCTCTGACAGGATGGAGGCCAATCTAGCCCTGAATCAACTATCATTGAACTTTTACCTGAGCAAGAAGTAAACCCCTTTCTTGTGTGGGTTGTGGTTATGTTGCACACGGTCACTTACACCCGAATCTAATCCTAACTAATAAATCTCAGCCCCAGGAGGAAGATCATGATTGGTGTGAGCTACTGGTTCTCAACTCTGAATGACTTTTTAGTCATACAGGGAGTTTTTAAAGAACACCAGTATCTGGAACTCACCCAGGACCAAATTACATCAAAACCTCTGGCAGCGGGGTCCAGACATGGATACTTTTAAATAGCAGCACCTATGAGGCTAGTAGGCTTCTCTGGTGGCTCAGATGATAAAGAATCTGCCTGCAACGTAGGAGACCCAGGTTCAATCCCTGGGTTGGGAAGATCTCCTGGAGAAGGAAATGGCATCCCACTTCAGTATTCTTGCTTAGAGGATTTCATGGACAGAGAAGCCTGGTGTGGTATATAGTCCATGGGGTTGCAAAGAATCAGACATGACTGAGTGACTAATATTTTCACTTTCGCATGAATCTAATATGCAAATCAGACTGTGAAGAATTGGTTTAAGCCAATCAGGACAAGCGTCTTCCCTCTTTCTGAGTCTCTATTACAGTAGAAGAGGTCAGGGACCTAGTTCTGGCCTGCGATACCTAAGTGGAAATTCATTGAGATTGTTTCTTGGACAGCATTTGTACTTCTGATAAGAAGGAACGTAAATGGCTATGATCTTTCTTTCTTCCCCTTTCTAGCTCTGATCCCAGAAGTGATGTCCAGAGCTGCTGCAACCATCTGGTGAGTATGAGGCACCAAGGATGATGATATTAGACAACATACTAAATTGGCAGAGTGAAAAGTTAGAGAGCCTGGATCTCAGGGTGCATTACCACACAACTAAAGCAATCCCAGTTACTCCTTACCTTCAGAAAAGAGGGGGGAAAAACCCAACAACCCTTATTTAACGAGTTTCTTGCTTATTGCAGCAGATCATATTCATAACAGAAACATATACATGGGTGTAGGCATTTTGGATGCACTTTGTAACATTTTTCATGTGTACAAAGAAAATCAAACAGGGTAAGCAGAGCATCATCACTGGTGATGGCCCAAACTAGAAATCACCTAAGGCTCCATCAACTTGAGAAAGGCTCAAGAAATTTAGTAAATTCACACTAGAGAATACTATGCAGCAAAATAAAACAATGAACCTGCCCATTTTCTAAAATGTGGTATCTTAGATCTCTAAGACATGGTTTTGAGGGAAAAAAGTAAATTACAACACAGTATGTGCTGAAAAAAAATAAGCAAATATATAGAGTATGAAACAATTTATTCTGAAACACACACCCATGCACTAAAAACAATACTTTATTCTGTGTGTGTAAGAGGGAGGGTATACACGCACAGTAAAAAGATTTCAAAGGAGACAACCAGCTGCTTATGGAGAAAGGGCAAAAGGATTGGGGCTGTGGCTGGGGTGGTAGGAAACTTTGGCCTTATTTATAATCTATAAAATGTTTAAAAAAGGAATGTGATCATTTACCTACTGTCCAATTAAAAATATTCAAGCAAAAGTTTATATTAACAGGAAGGGAGGTGTTGAAGATGGTGGAGGAGGAGTAAGATGTGGAGAACTTCTTCCTCCCCCAAAATACATGAAAAATGCAGCTGCACGTGGAACACATACTGAATGCTGCCAGAAGGCTTCAGACTTCCAAAAAGGCAAGCTAATCTCTATAGCTAATCTTGAATAAAGTGGTAGGGAAACAGCAATAAGAAAAAAAAGTAGACACAAGGAAAATGGGAGGAATCCTGCACTTCAGGGAGAGAGTTGTGAAGGAGGCAAAGTTCCTCTGAACCCCCTTCACAGGAGCTTTGGAACCTTAGAGGGGAATGCAACAGGTGCTCCGAAGGCAAATGGGAGAGAATTCAGCACAGAGATTGTTGCTGACCAGCACTTCCCAGCTGAGAAGCAGTTTGCATGCCCACTGCAGTGAGTGGGGGTTGGGTGCTGAGGCTCAGGCTTCAGGAATCAGACCCTAGGATGAGGACTGGAGTTGCCTGCCGTGAAGTTACTCTGAGGGGACTAGTACAACGTGCAGAAAGAGCCCAGGGAAAAACCTGGGCCTGCCAGAGAGGCAAGAGATCATCACCACTGGGACCATCTAACTCCAAGTGCTCACAGATCGCAGGACCATGCCTTGGTGAGTGTCATAAGGTGGGATGAGCTGGCTGTGGTCTGTGACCCCAGAGGTGGGCATGCCCATGGACCTACTGCCATCAAGGATGGCACGAGTGTCAAAGGAGGTGCGGGGTGGCACGAGGATTTGGTCTGCGACACCAGAGGTGGCTGTGATGGCTGTCACAGTGGCTGCCAAGCTGTGAGCGAGCGCAGGTCACTGTCCACAACTTCCTGGAAGACTATGTAGCTTGGTTCTTCCAAGAGACCCAGGGTCAGTTGGTCTGGGAGAGCACACGACACACCTCTGACTCTAGCAACTTCCAGCAGGTCTCTATTGCCACAGGTACTCCCTCATTGTGTTGCCCTACCCCTCGCACTCCCTAGTCCGACTGAGTGAGTGAGCCCTGATAAGCCTTGGCCTTATTAGGCCCCTCTTGTCTGTGGCCTACACGCAGAGGTGGGGCCAAAACCAAAGTGGAACACCAGGGGATGTGTGATCAAAGAAGAGGAAGGGAATTCACTGCTGCAGCAGCAGATGCAGGAGATTAAATCCCGGCAACTGGTTTAAGACTGTGAGCTTTGGGGGCAACTGTGGACTTTGGAAGCAAGTACAAGTTGGAGTAAGGCCAGATCTCAGTTGGAGCTGATCCTACATCACCAACAACAGGTCCAGAGACCTTCTGAGAACCTTGCAGTCTTTGGAAAGGAGACCCCAAACCCAGTAAATTAAACAAAATGAGGAGACAGAAAAACACACAGCAGATGAAGGAGCATGGTAAAAACCACCAGACCAAAAAAAGAAAGAGGAAGTAGGCCATCTACTTGAAAATGAATTCAGAGTAATGGTAGTAAAAATGATCCAAAACCTTGGAGATAAAATGGAGGCACAGATAAATAGAATGGAGGCAAGGATTGAGAAGATACAAGAAATAATTTACAAGGACCTAGAAGAACTAAAGAACAAGCAATCAACAATGAACAACATAATAAGTGAAATTTAAAATACACTAGAAGGAACCAATAGCAGAATAACTGGGTGAGCTGGAAAATAGAGTGGTGGAAATAACAGAAGCAGAGCAGAATAAAGAAAAAAGAATGAAAAGTAATGAGGACAGTCTCAGAGATCTCTGGTACAACATTAAATGCACCAACCTTTGACTTATAGGGATCCCAGAAGAAGAAGAGAAAAAGAAAGGGTATGAGAAAATATTCAAGGAATTATAGTTGAAAAATTCCCTAACATGGGAAAAGAAATAGCCACCCAAGTCCAGGAAGCCCAGAGAGTCCCATACAGGATAAATCCAAAAAGAGCAACATGCCAAGACACATATTAATCAAACTAACAAAAATTAAACACAAATAAAAAAATATTAAAAGCAGCAAGGGAAAAGCAACAAATAACATACAAGGGAATCCCTATAAGGTTAAAAGCTGATCTTTCAGCAGAAACTCTGAAGGCCATAAAGGAGTGGCAGGATATACTTAAAGTGATGAAAGGAAACACCTACAACCAACAAAACTCTACCCAGCAAGGATCTCATTCAGATTTGACAGAGAAATCAAAAGCTTTACAGACAAGCAAAAATTAAGTGAATTCAGCACCACCAAACCAGCTTTATAACAAATGCTGAAGGAACTTCTCTAGACAGGAAACAAAAGAGAAAGAAAAGACCTACAAAAACAAACCCAAGGCATTTGCCTTTTGCAGTGGCCCACACTCTGTCTGTGGAGTGTGCTTCTGAGTCTGAATAAATCCGTTTCTTACCTAAAAAACAACAACAAAAACCAAAATCAATAAAGTTAATCGTAGTAGGAGCATACATATCAATAGTTACCTTAAATGTAAATGTATTAAATGCTCCAACCAAAAGACACAGACTGGCTGAATTGGATTGAAAAAAATACAAGACCCATATATACTGTCTAAA
The DNA here is from genome assembly GCF_033118175.1 of Dama dama. Lineage (NCBI taxonomy): Eukaryota > Metazoa > Chordata > Mammalia > Artiodactyla > Cervidae > Dama > Dama dama. The sequence continues at coordinate 52,828,569 of NC_083703.1, forward strand.
AGAGATCCACTTCAGATCTAGGGACACATACAGACTGAAAGTCAGGTGCTGGAAAAAGATATACCATGCAAGTAGAAATCAAAGGAAAGTGGAAGAAGCAATACTAATATCAGATAAAATAGACTTCAAAATAAAGACAGTTACAAAAGGCAAGGAAGGACACTACATAATGATCAAAGGGTCAATCCAAAAAGATATAACAATTATATAATATGCACCAACATATGAGCACCTCAATAATAAGGCAAAGCTATTACCCATAAAAGAGGAAATAGCAACACAATAATAGTAGGGAATTTTAATATCCCACTCACAACAATGGACAGATCATCTGAACAGAAAATTAATAAGGTAACACAAGCCTTAAATGACACATTGGATGTGATAGACCTAATTGATATTTATAGGGCATTCCATCCCAAAACAGCAGAATACACTTTTTTTCTCAAGCCCACAGGAAACATTCTCCAGGATAGATCACATCTTGGGTCACAAATCAAGCCTTGGTAAGTTTAAGAAAATTTAAATTGTATCAAGCATTTTTTCTGACCACAATGCTATGAGATTAGATATCAGTTATAGGGGAAAAAACTGTAAAAAATACAAACACATGGAGGTTAAAAAGTATACTTCTTAATATCCAAGAGGTCACTGAAGAAATCAAGGAGGAAATCAAAATATACCTTCAAACAAATGACCATGAAAACATGACAACTCAAAACCTATGGGATGCAGTAAAAGCAATGCTAAGAGAGTTTATACCAGTACAAGTCTACCACAAAAAATGAGAAAAACATCAAATAACAAACCTAACCTTATATTTAAAGCAACTAGAAAAAGAAGAAAAAAACCCCCAAAGTTAGTAGAAGGAAAGAAATATAAATATCAGAGCAGAAATAAATGAAAAGAAATGAAAGAAACAATGACAAAGATCAATAAAACTAAAAGCTAGTTCTTTGAGAAGATAAACAAAATTAACAAGCCATTAATTAGCCAGACTCTTCAAGAAAAAAGGGGAGAAGATTCAAATTAATAAAATTAGAAGTGAAAAAGAAGTTACAACAGACAATGCAGAAATAAAAAGGATCATAAGAGATTACTATGTGCAACTATATGCCAATAAAATGAATAGCCTGGAAGAAATGGACAAGTTCTTAGCAATGTACAACCTTCTAAGACTGAACCAGGAAGAATTAGAAAATATGAACAGACCAATCACAAGCACTGAAATTGAAATTGTGATAAAAAAAAATCTATGCAGAGAAAGCTTTTGACAAAATTCATCACTCATTTATTATTAAAAAAAAAACTCTCCAAAAAATTGGCATAGAAGGAACATACCTCAACATAATAAAGGCCACATATGACAAACCCACAGAAAACATTATTATCAACAGTGAAAAACTGAAAGCATATCCTCCTAAGATCAGAAACAAGACAAGTGCTCTCACCACTACTATTTAAACATAGTTTTGGAAGTCTTAGCCACAGCAATCAGAGAAGAAAAAGAAATAAAAGGAATCCAGAATGGAAAAGAAGAGGTAAAACTCTCACTGTTTGGAGATGACATGATACTATACACCAAAATGCCACCAAATGCCACCAAAATGCTCACCAAAATGCCAAAATCACAAAAAATGCCACCAAAATGCAAGAAAACCCACCATCAAAACCACCAAAAATCCCACCAAAAAACTACTAGAGCTAATCAATGAATTTAGTAAAGTAGCAGAATATAAAATCAATACATAGAAATCACTTGCATTTGGATACACTAACAATAAAAAATCAGAAAGAGAAATTAAAGAAACAATCCCATTCACCACTGCAACATAATAACAAAATATCTGGGAATAAACCTACCTAGAGACAAAAGACCTGTATGCAGAAAACTATAAGACACTGGTGAAAGAAATTAAAGATGACACAAACAGATGGTGAGGTATACCATGTTCTTGGATTTAAAGAATCAATATTGTCAAAATGATCATAATACCAAATGCAATCCTCAGATTCAATGCAATCTTTATCAAATTACCAATGGCACTTTTCACAGAACCAGAACAAAAAAATTTCCAAATTTGTATGGAAACACAAAAGACCCCAAATAACCAAAGCAATCTTGAGAAAGAAAGATGGAGGGAGGAATCAACCTCCCTAACTTCAGACTATTCTACAAAGCTACAGTCATCAAGACAGTATGGTGCTGGCACAAAAACAGAAATATAGATCAATAAAACAAGATAGCCCAGAGATAAACACACACACATATGGACACCTTATTTTTCACAAAGAAGGCAAGAATATACAATGGAGAAAAGACAGCCTCTTCAAAAAGTGGTGCTGGGAAAACTGCACAGCTGCATGGAAAAGAATTAAATTAGAACACTTCCTAACACTATACACAAAAGTAAAATGGATTAAAGACTTACATGTAAGTCCAGAAACTCTGAAGCTCTTAGAAGAAAACATAGATAGTATACTCTTTGACATAAATCACAGGAAGATTCTCTCTGACCCACCTCCTAGATTAATGGAAATAAAAACAAAAATAAACAAATGGGACCTAATAAAATTGAAAAGCTTTTGCACAGCAAAGGAAATTATAAACAAGATGAAAAGACAATCCTCAGAATAGGAGAAAATAATTGCAAATGAAACAACTGACAAACGATTAATCTCCAAAATACATAAGCAGCTCACACAGCTCCATTTCAGATCAACAAATAATCCACTGAAAAAACGGGCAGATGATCTAAACAGACATTTCTCCAAAGAAGACATACAGATGGCCAATAAACACATCAAAAAGATGCTCAACATTGCTCATTATTAGAGAAATGTAAATCAAAACTACAAAGAAGTACCATATCACATCAGTCAGAATGGCTACCATCAAAAAAATCTACAAACAATAAATACTGGTGAAAATGTGGAGAAAAGGGAAACTTTTTGCACTGTTGGTGGGAATGTAAACTGATACAGCCATTATAGAAAACACTATTGAGATTCCTTTAAAAATTAGGAATAAATCTATCATATACCCCAGCAATTCCACTATTGGGCATATACCCTGGTGGTGGTTTGGTGGTTTAGTCGCTAAGTCTGACTCTTGCGACCCCAAAGACTGTAGCTCACAAGGCTCCTCTGTCCTCTGTCCAAGGGATTTCCCAGGCAAGAATACTGGAGTGGGTTGCCATTTCCTTCTATAGCGGATATTCCTGTTCCAGGGATTGAACCTGGGTATGCTACATTGCAGGCAGATTCTTTACCGACTGAGCCACCTTGCATGGACCATAGCCTGCCAGGCTCCTCTGTTTATGGAATTTGCCAAACAAGAATACTAGAGTGGGTGGCCATTTCCTCCTCTAGGGGATCTTCCCAACTGAGGGATTGAACCCAGGTCTCCTGTATTGTGGGCAGGTTCTTTACAGTCTGATCTACTAGGTAAGCCCTTTTCACTTTCTCATATACCTCGCTGCATGCTAAGTCGCTTCAGTTGTGTCTGACTCTTTGCAACCCCATGGACTGTAGTCCGCCAGGCTCCTCTGTCCACAGGATTCTCTAGGCAAGAATACTGGAGTGGGTTGCCCTTTTCTCGTCCAGGGGATCTTCCCAACCCAGGGATCGAACCCACCTCTCTTTACATCTCCTGCATTGGCAGGCAGGTTCTTTACCACAGGGCCACCTGGGAAGCTCTGAGAAAACCACAATCCTAAAAATCACATGTACCCCAATGTTCATTGCAGCAATATTTACAATAGCCAAAGGACACAGAAGTAATCTAGATGTCCATCAACAGATGAATGGATAAAGAAGATGTCCTACATATATAAAAAGGGATATTACTGAGCCATAAAAAGAAACAAATTTGAGGCAGCTGTAGTGAGGTAGATGAAATTAGAGCCTCTTATACAGAGTGAAATAAGTCAGAAAGAGAAAAACAAGTATCATATATTAACACATATACATGGAATTTTAGAAAAATGGTACTGGTGAGCCTAGTAAAGAATGGAGTTGTGGACTCAGCAGGGGAAGGTGAGAGTGGAATGAATTGAGAAATTAGCATTGACATACATACACTATCATGTGTAAAACAGATAATTAGTAGGAAGTTGCTTTGTAACACAAGGAGCCCAGCCTGGTGCTCTGTGAAGACCTAGGTGGGTGGGATGGGGGGTGAGAATGGAGGTTCCCGAGGGAGGGGATATGTATGTGTATATATATATAATTATGACTGATTTGTGTTGTTGTATGGCAGAAACCAACATAACATTGTAAAGTAATTTTCCACCAATTAAAAAAATTAACAGGAAAAAAGAAGTTCTACTTTGGGGGGCTCTTCTCACTGAAATCACCTTTCTTATTCTCTGCCGTCTCTGATCTCTTGGTGTCTCCTGCTCACCAAGAGCAGACCCTAGAACCTGGATCCCAGCCTTTTTCCTGCTTCTGCTGATGACATTATCCTAGGTGACTGTCATGGTGACACATTACCCATCCAATGTTGTGGGTCTGAGTCCTCTTCTGCTGGAGTCTTTTCAGGCTCTCTTCTGGATCCACTACCATAGTTCCATCTGGTACTTTTTTTATCACTGGCATCTGCTCCATTTCCAAAACAACTGGTGGAAACACCCTCTTCTCCTTCCAACTTACTTGCTCAGTGAGCTCTACAAGGTCTTCTCTGACTATTTGGGGGTCTTTGGTTCTTTTTTCCACCGGTCTATCCATTAGATCTCTTCTGAATGGCTTCACTTCCCTCCTGATCCCAATACCCTCAATGCTCTTGTACCTCTCTCTGGCGAAATACATCTTTAGATAAACCCAAGTTTGGCCTTCTTCATGAAATCACACATAATCATAACATGATAAATTCATGGTCACCATACCAACAGGGTCCTCAGTATTACTCACTAATTCCTCTTCATTTCTCTTAGCCCTAGAACTTGAACCAGTCTTACTCACTACTCCTGACGGTACCTCATCTCCTCAAACATACCTGTTCTCACTGGATCCCAGTGCACCATGGTCATTCTCATCTCCACAGAATAGCAGGTACCTTGTCCAGCTTTTCTTTGCCAGCTGATGCATCCAGTCCCCCAACTGCTTCAGGTGTTGGTCATTAACTGCTCACAACTAGCCCCTTCTCTGGGAAGGTTGTCTGTGGCCAATGGAGCCTCCAAGAGCCAAAGAGGCCTGGAAGATTAGGCAATGCAGGGCTGAAGCAGTTATTAAGCCTTGCTTCAAACTGGGACAACCCTGAGACATCATTCCTGCTCCAGGGCTCCCTAGAATAAGCTAAGGTAGACTCCAGCTGAGGTTATATCTTGCTGAGCTCCATCCCTTGTCTTCTTCTTAGGAAAGGATTCTAAATGCATAAACTAAAACAAATAGGGTTATAAATAAAACTTATTATGTTAATAATAATGTTAATTCAACCTTTTAATATAGTGCTATGCATGCTGCTTTGTTCATGCATTAAATAACAAAATCTCATATTAGGTCAAATAATATTAAAGTAGCGATCAGAGCAAATAATATTTCAAAATATCTGTGACAAATGAAATGCAGCATGAATTATAATTCCTGTTAGTGATAAAGTCAAGGGTACTACAAATAGCACTATACTATCACTCCACGTCCATTTAAAAAATGCATTTATTTATTTGGCTGAGCCAGGTCTTAGTTGTGGCATGCAGGATCTTTCTCTAGTTGCGGTGTTTAAACTCTGGAGCATGCAGGTTCAGTAGTTGTGGTGGTGGCCTTAGTTCCTCTGCGCATTCGAGATCTTAGTTTTCCAACCAGTGAATGGTACCAAGTGACTCATACCCCTGAATAGCAAGGCAGAGTCTTAACCACTGGACCACCAGGGCAATCCCTCACTTTACATTTGTAATGATAGGAAACACTAATTTTCAGTTAGAGGTTATTGAGAATAAAGAAGGGACTCTTTTAATTTTTCCCATCCAGGTTCATGGTACTGATTTCTGCTGATGGATACCTAGAGCTCTGGTTAGGACCCCTGAACTGGAGTATTTATAGGCCTAGGAAACTGACATTCATATCATCCAGCCTCACACTGAACACTAATGTATGCTTCATAACAACTCGAAGGAACAAGATGGTTTAACCCCTCTCACTTGTCCAAGAGTCTGGTTAGGGAACTTTTCAAGGGTCTGGACTGAACTTCCCTATTCTCAGGTAGTATCAGTAAGAGATGCTTTAATAGGAACTTAAAGTCCAGGAGAGCTCACCAAACTCACCGGAAGAATACAATGACCCGAAACAGTGATGATCACATTTCCTTGGCCTCAGTCATTTGGTACCATTCATCAATTCCTTTCACTCTTTTGACAGCCACACAGCTTGATATCAATGAGCAGATGTTGTTTGTCAGACTGGGCTCAGATTTGTGCAGAATTTAGGTATGGAAATAATGTTGTAGTTGCCCTCAAGGAAATTAATATTTTCTGGGATGAAAATTAGATTATCAGAGATTAGACTAAGATGGCACATCTCCTTTCCCGCCCTAAATTTCCTAAAGTGACAGAAAACATAGCTTTGAGAAATTGTAGATCTTCCACTTTTTCTCTACTAGAAAGAGCAATGTTTGGAAGAAAAAAATGGTGGTGAATGGCAAGAGCAGTGTGTAACTTGGGACTAGGGAGTCTATGAAGGCAAGATGGTGCTGTTCGCTGGTTTTGATTCTGGAGATGGAGGTGTTTGTCACATTAATGTTAACATTGATAATTATATTATCATTTATAATATCAACTAGCTATATTATTAACAGCCTTTTATCGACACAGAACCTTTCATGTGTTCATGTTTCTTACACATTTATTTTCTAATTTAAATCTTTTCACCTCACAACAGTAGAGAATGCCCTGCCTAAAGGAATGCAGAGAAGAGGCACAAAGCCTGTTCTTGGTCTCCAAGATTAGAACCACTGCATTCTTTCCCTTGGACTGGGAGAATGCCCTGCACATTTTTGGAAGGATTAGGTACATAAATCACAGGCAATCTAGTTAGTGGTTCTTAAATTTGTGTATCATCTGAGGGAGCCTGTTAAATATGCTTTCTGGGGTCCCAATCCTGAAATTTGGATTCAGCAAGTCTGGAGTGACATAATTCTGCATTTTAAACAAGGGCTCCATGTCCACTTGTGCCATGTGCTTTAGGCATGTACTTTATAAACAGCGTGTGACTGAAATTTAGAAAATCGATCTGAATTTTCGTTTTAGGGTCACACAAGGTTGAGATAATTTGTCTCTAATTACTATCCTGCTCAGGGGAGTTCAAGCCTAGGCTACACTATTAGGAAACAAAGGTCAGAGCAAAGAACACCACTACCTAGGAAAAAACAACGAGGAAACTTGATTAATACAGATTAATAACCGGGCAGGCTCGGAGACTGAAGAAGCCAGGCACACACACACCTTCTCCTATGCATTGTGTGGTGTTCATTAACGTCTTTAGTGTCAGACATACGACTGTTCAGGGAGAACTGAGGAAAAGAATAACAAATACGAGGACACAAAAACATTAAGACAGATTCTCCAGTATTGTTTTTCAACTTGCTATTAAATTTAGGTCCCCGTTTGATAGAAATGAAACCTCATATTCGACTTTAATGTTATTTTCAAGTTTCAACCTAAATACGGTGACTGAAAGTAAAGCAATAAACAACGCAGCTCTCTGCCGCATCAGGGGGTACCGGAAGAGGTGAGCCCAAGAGGATGCCAACAGAGGAAAACCACCGTGTAAGCTGTTTTGGTTGGAGGAAATAAGGGTACCGCCCAACATCCCTGCCGAACCGGAAATAGGGGCCCTAGGCCGCTCCAGCTTCCGGCGTCACTTCTCCGCGACTTCCTGCGAAGGACATGGCTGCCCTCGGCCGTGTCCGCTGGCTGACCCGAGTGAGGCCCGGGACACGAAAGGGCAGGCGGGAGGGCGGCGGGTTTGTACCGGGCTCACAGAAGTATTCGGGGCCAGAGGCGCCCAGATCCGACTTAAAAGGCTTGTGTGTCTGTCGCAGGCACTGGTCGCCGCTCCGAATCCCGGAGCATGGAGGAGCCTGTGTACCTCAACCGTGGCGCAAGCCTCCTCGCGGACCCAGGTAAGCGCAGGCCGGGCTCCGGTCTCGCCCACGCCCCTGACATCTCCTCTCCTGGCCATCCCCTCCACCCCGCCCCAGAACCCCTGTCCTCGCCCCAGCTCTAGCTTTGCTGCCCCTGCTCGCAGGGCGAGGACGTGAGGGTGGAAGGCGCCTTTCCCGTGACTATGCTGCCAGGAGACGGCGTGGGGCCTGAGCTGATGCACGCCGTCAAGGAGGTGTTCAAGGTGAGTGGCCTGGGGCGTGACAGGGACGATGGCTTGAGTTGGAAAGGACTTACTCGATTCTGATCCTGCGATGTTTGGCACCTGTTCTTGAAGGCGGCCTCTGTCCCAGTGGAGTTCCAGGAGCATCACTTGAGCGAGGTGCAGAATATGGCATCTGAGGAGAAGCTGGAGCAGGTGCTGAGTTCCATGAAGGAGAACAAAGTGGCCATCATTGGTATGTGTGTCGAATGGTCATTAAGCTTCCCTCAGCACACATTAGTACATTAACTCTTCTGAGTTCTCACCACTGATTGGTGACCATCAGTGGGAGCCCAGTTGGAAACCCAGGAGTTGAGAGATCATGTGCCTCATGCTCTATGCAGGAAGGCTTTATGAATCTGTAGTCTGTTGTGGGGCTACGTCATGGGTCATTGTGCTCAGGCCCGTCAGACTCTTTGCTTGGACTGTAGCTCGCCAGGCTCTTCTGTCCATGGAATTTTCCAGGCAAGAATACTGGAGTGGGTTGCCATTTCCTTCTCTAGGGAAATGGTCCTCAAGTCTTGTTAATTGTGTCTCAGAAATGCCATTTCTAGCTGCCTTTTTTCTGTCTTTCTGCTTTCCTACTGTAACTGCCTCATTAGACTTTTTGGCTTTCAGTTCTGCCCCTACAGTCCATTCTCTACAGCTCTTCTCTTGGAAAGACCACCATGACTTTGCCAGTCCCAGCCTTAGGGTAGGAAAGTAAGTTTGTTATGAGTTTTTCTGCCTCAGCTTTTCTGCCTTTGTTTCTGCAACATTTGTTCTGTTGTTTGGTCACTCTGGACTGTGTTAGTTTCCAAATAATGTGTACTGTCTTGACTTTTGCTGTTCCTTCTGCCCACAGTGTTCTCCTTTTGGTTCCTCCTGCCAGAATCTTCCTTACTCACTGTATTAGTTTCTGAATGCTGCCACAAATTACTGTAAACTTGGTGGCTTAAAATAATAGAAATTTTATTCTTTCCCAGTTCTGGAGGCCAGAATCCCAAAATTAAGGTGTTGGCAGAGCTTCACCTGAAGACTTGAGGAGAATTTTTCCTAGCCTCTTCCAGCTTCTCTGGTGGCTCCTGGTAGCTACTGGCATTCCTCAGTGTTTCTTGAGTTGTAGATGTGTCACTTCAGTCTCTGCCTCTGTCTTGATATGATTTTCTCCACTCTGTGTCTGTATCTGTTTCTCCTTCTTTTCTTGTATAAGGACTTGTTACTGGGTTTAGAACCTACAAGGATCCAGTGTGAATCCATCTCAAGATCCTTTACTTATTATATCTGCAGACACTGTCTTAACAAATAAGGTCACATTTACAGGTTCTGGGGGTTAAAACATGGGTATATCATTTTGGGGATCACTATTTAACCTGGTACACTAACTCAAACTAAGGTGCCAGATGTTCTGTGATACTTCCTGGTACTGCCAGAGGGAATTTCTTCTCTGCTCCTGTGCATGTTGGTAATACCTCTCCCATGGTATTTATCATGTCCTTCCTATTAACTTTCTTCCTCCAGTGCATTGTTTGCCCCTTGAAGACAGGAGTTTGTGTGTTTTTTGGTTGGTATTCCTAGTGCCTGACACATGATATGTGTTGGTTGAAAAGATGTCACATATGTAGACACAGAAACATCAAGAAAGGTCACAGATCTAAGTTGTTTCTCAACCTATTTAATCCAGGCCCTTTGAGAACATGAGAACTTTTTTTTCTGTTCTCTTAGGTCATTTTGAAGTTTCAACATACCTCTGGTGACTAGAAATGAAACAGTGGACACAATGTTTCTGGTTTTAACTACATTATTCTCCTTTGCCCCTTGCCTCCAGAGGCATTTAAGGGTCACTTATTTGGGAGTGTGAGGTGGGAGTCTGGATTGCATTATGTCACTGAGGAAACACCAATCCGGGTTTCCTTGAACTTGGCCTGTGCTTGATCCCGCCCCAACCTCTACTTTGTTTATGCAGGAAAGATCCACACCCCAATGGAGTATAAAGGGGAGCTAGCCTCCTATGATATGAGGCTGAGGTAGGTGATGGGAGGCTATTGGTGAGTGGGGTCCTGGGGCACCAGGCACAGTGTTTATGGCTCTACCCTATATCCCCAGGCGGAAGTTGGACTTGTTTGCCAATGTAGTCCATGTGAAGTCACTTCCTGGGTACAAGACTCGACACAACAATCTAGATTTGGTGATTATTCGAGAGCAGACGGAAGGGGAGTATAGTTCTCTGGAACATGAGGTGAGGTCCTAGAAACTGTGGGGAGCGGGGGTGAAGAGGGGAGAGAGGCATAGCTCCTTCTTCCCTTCTTTCCAGTGTCACTCATCTGCTTTTCTCTCATGCAGAGTGCAAGGGGTGTGATTGAGTGCTTGAAGATTGTCACTCGAACCAAATCACAGCGTATTGCAAAGTTCGCCTTTGACTATGCCACTAAGAAGGGGCGGGGCAAGGTCACGGCTGTCCACAAGGCCAATATCATGTGAGGGACATAACTTTGCATGGGGTAGGGTCCTGGGAAGGTAGCCCCCAGCACTCTCCCAGCTGAATCTGTTCCCTTTGGCCCATGAACAGGAAACTGGGGGATGGGTTGTTCCTGCAGTGCTGTGAGGAAGTTGCTGAACTGTATCCCAAGATCAAGTTTGAGAAAATGATCATAGACAACTGCTGCATGCAGGTAAGGCCCTCCCAGTGTCTCTGCTCTCAGTGAGGAGCAAGGCAGGGAGTTGGATTTATGTCTCTTCTCCATGCCCCCAGCTGGTGCAGAATCCTTACCAGTTTGATGTGTTGGTGATGCCCAATCTCTATGGGAACATTATTGACAATCTGGCTGCCGGCCTGGTTGGGGGCGCTGGTGTGGTTCCTGGTGAGAGCTACAGTGCAGAGTACGCGGTGTTTGAGACGGTGAGTGAGGTCACCTCCTCCCTCAGCCCTCTTGTGTGTGCCCTTCATCTGACCTCATATCCTCCAGTGTATCCCTCTGGCCTTCTCATGACCCTGGCCTACTCTTGTCCCCCCAACCCTTGCATCTTCTCAGTGTTCCCAGCCTGACCTCTCATGTAATGCCCTTCCCTGACTGCAGATTCTGCAGAATGTCTGCTGCTAGTGACTCTGGGCTGCTCATCTGTCCACAGGGTGCCCGGCATCCATTTGCCCAGGCAGTGGGCAGGAATATAGCCAACCCCACAGCAATGCTGCTGTCAGCTTCCAACATGCTGCGGCATCTCAAGTAGGTCACTGCCAGACTAGGATGGTGGCTGGGTGGTTTGGGGAACACAGTTGGGGAAATCAGGAAGATGATGTGGTGGTAATCTAGTTTTTCTGTCCACATTGACAGTCTCGAGCATCACTCCAACATGATTGCCGAGGCAGTGAAGAAGGTGATCAAAGTTGGCAAGGTGAGTTTAGAAAGGCTATGGGGTTTAGGGTCTTGGCACTAATTTCTGGGAACCTGAGTTGGGGCCTCCTTTCCCTCCAGGTCCCCAGAGCTTCTGCTCTTCCCCCAGTCCTGTCAGGGCTGTTCATTTCTCTTCTCTTGGCTGTCTCCTTCTCTTGATCATCTTTGCCTCCTAGTTTCCCATCTGCTATTTCCTCTTTCATCCACTGGCAGAACTTGTAGCTTCCTATCCAGTGTGGGGGGGAGATGGAGGAGCAGAGGGAGATAGCTGATAAGATGAGGCACCACTTTCTCCATACCTGGAAGCCTATCCTTATTTGCCACTCCCCTGCAGTTGTCTTTGCTCCCACCTGGTCTCCTTTACTTCCTCCAAGGTATCTTCCTACTGTCTGACTTGCCTTTCCCATCTCACTCACGCTGAGCTTCTTACCCTGCTGAGGCTGCAGCAGAGCACAAATAGTGGCTCTGGCCCTCAGACAGGAGCGCACAGGTTTGTGCTTTTCCAAACCTGGCTGCCTCCTTGCATCTCTGCTGCATTGCATCTTGTTTTCCTGGCCTTGTCACCCTCTTTTGGATTCCATTTCCATCACATTGCCCTGCCCCTCAGCTTCATGGGCTCTCTTCTCTTCTTCACCACGGTTATTGCCGGTGGTGGCTGTAGGTACGGACTCGAGACATGGGCGGCTACAGCACCACAACCGACTTCATCAAGTCTGTCATCGGCCACCTGCACCCCTATGGGGGCTAGAGCCCTTTATTCCCTCCAACCTCACAAGGACCATACACCTCCCTTCAGTACTGTGGACCAGAGAAGAGCCCTATACCTCTAGACCATAATTACCTTCTGGGCAGAGCCTAGGTTGTTGGGAGCTGGCTTCCTTAGGGAACAGTTAGGTGGTGGGGGGTTAGGGATGGGGCCCAGGCCACAGAGATGATAACAATTCTCCCCTACAGGTTCGAACTTCTGACATGGGTGGTTATGCCACCTGCCAAGACTTCACTGAGGCTGTCATTGGTGCCCTGTCCAACCCATAGGTCCCACCCACACCCATGTTAAGGTGTCCAATAAAACATGGTATGACTCTTGTGAATTTGTTTTTATTTTTATTGGGCTCTAGGGGATGGGGTGGGGAATACCTCTGTAAGTTATGTCCCACTAGGAAGATGTCCATTCTAACTTTCCTGGGAGAGCTTTCGGAGCTTTTTCTTTTTCTTGGAGCCACTGCTCTTGCTGGTAGCAGCCTCTTCAGGTCCACTGCTGAGTGGCTCCTCCTTGGACAATTTCCGCTTTTTCTTGGGGACCGTCTTGTTTTCTGACTCATCAGGGTCAGTAACTGTTTCCTCTTTGGGAAAAGATTTCTTCCTCTTGGGAAGACTTCCAGTACCGGCTGTCTCTTCAAGATCACTACTAACTAGCTCTTCCTTGGAAAAAGATTTCTTTTTTTTGGGTTTGGAAAAAGAGACAGATGGGTCTTCCATTCCATTCTCCTGAAGAGCCTCCTGGGGCTTTTGCTTTTTCTTCTTTTTGGGTCTTTCACTTGTCTCCTGATGGCAGAAAGGGAAAAATGGGTATGAAGTAGTGTCATCTGTTTTATGTACACATACTCATGTTAGAATTCCAGCTATTAAGCACTCAAGGAAGAAAGACTAGTGAAAATGGCATTAAAACTGCCTAGTGTTTCTGGGATGATTTTTAATAGAATGGCTTAGCTTTGGAAATCCATGTCAAATCAAAGGTAACCCCCGCCCCCCAATCACTTAAAAGGTAGACAGAACACACAATTATCCTTAGGTAATCAGACTATCCTTAGGTTTACAGAAAAACCTCACCATGCTGGTCACAAAAAAGAATCATGAAGCCAAGTGTCAGAGGGGACCCTGAAACACTGGCACTGCTGACAATCCTAGGGAGAATGATTCTACCATAGCAGCACACTGGAGCCCTCCCTGTTCCCCATTCCCAGTATGAGATGCTAGCATCTCTAGACACATCTGAATAAGCAGTGCAGTTTGCACCATCCCTGGTTAAGAACTCCTGGAAGGCAGCAGAGGCAGAACACACTCGCCCAGGGAATGAACAGGTGTTGCTACAAACGAGCTGTCTGGGCTCTTGAGTGAGTTTTCTCAGCACCTATCTCCTTCCTATAGAATCAAGAGGTAGATTTTGAGACTTCAAGTCTTTATTTCAATCCAAAAGCATGTACTGTAGACCCTGACTTGAGATGCTATATTCTCTGTTCTGCTGTTTTCTTGTCCTATATCCTAAGATCTTTACCTAGGGCTGAGGACTAACAATTTACTACTGACCTCACACTCCTCCAGGGCACTGCTATTTTCTGAAGCCAGGGCAATTGCAGCCAGCCTTTTCTTTTCCTTCTTCAAGCGTTTCTTCTCCTGTTTCTCCAGCTTCCTAGTAATCTCAGCAGCCGCTTCCTCTGCCTGGCCAAAGAAAGATGCTGAAAAGGCTTGAAGACCTCTGGTTCCCCAGGTCTCTCTCATGGTTTTGTTGGATCAGGCTCATTAAATCAGTTTTTTGCCTCCACCCTACAAGGTCAGGCTAAGACAGTTCATCACCTCCAACAGCCAGCTCTGATTCTACCCCACCTGACCTGACCCAGACTGACCTGAACCATTGCCTCCTTCATGACATCCAGATTCTTTCGGGGAATCTCTCCAGTCTCATAGAAGGACAGCCGCTCCTCAACTTGTTCTCGAAGCTTCTCCCCAAAAACACTGGTGGGCACCTCTGGATGTGTTTATATAAGTAAACAAAGCACATCAGCCCCTAGCAGGACAAACTACTAGCTCAACCTCCAGCATTCCCCCTACCCTCAGCTTTACTCAGACCCAAAGTATCAACACTCACTAGGTGAACTGCTGTTGACGAAAAATACTGCCATCATTGTAGAAGCTGCTAGGGTAGTCAGCCTCCCCACCCTCCCAACTGCCCACTCCCCCACCCATACCAGAGAAGCAATCGATTCGTGAGGCAATACTGCATTTGTTTGCCAGGTATCGGGAGATGCGACCTTTGTTCTTGGCAGCTGCTCGGCCAATGAAGGTAGAGTGGAAAATGAGTCCATATTTTGGGGTGTTACCCCTTGTCTTCAAGGCTCTGGGAGAAGAATATTCAGCGGAGACTTTTAAGACCAGAAATTTCAACCGTGTTAGCTAAGGCAGCGCCTCCCTTCCCTTTCCCCAGTTTCCAGAGTAAGCCTCAGGCCAGGTTGGGTTTCTACCCCACCTCATGCCAACCCACCGCTCCCAGAGGCAGAGGGAAGGCATCCAATGTCGCTGACCTGGTCACTTGGTCCCTTTGCTGGGCCCAGGGAATCACTCAGACACCAGGACTGGCCATCACCCCCATAGCAGAGGCCTGTATAGGTCAGGGAGCCCTGGTCAACCATCACTGTGATCCCCAAACAAGCAAGTGGGCACCAGAAGTGGCACCTGAGTGTGAGCAGGTGCCCTCACTGGTACCTGAACAGGGCCTTTTCAGCCCCAAGGATCTGCACTGTGGATGCTGGATACTTGGCCAGATTGGTGAGACTGCCAGCGTGAGCAATGAGACGTGCACCTACCTAGAGAAAGAGTCAAGGAGTCAAAGAAGCTGGAATTGCCAACGTACCAATTGCATAACTTGCTTCAACCTCCTCCCGATCAAGTTCAAGTGGGGAAGATATGACAGGTCACAAAATACGACAACAATATGACGAATATACATGGTAATCCCATAATCCCCCATATTTTGGTTTCCCATGACGCACCGCTTCCCCAATTAGGGCAGACAGGCTGGGGGCTACTTGGCTCATCTTGGATCGCAGGTAAGTGTGTAGACTTTGACGGTACTCTGACAAAGACACCACACGGCTGGAGAAGCTCTCGATGTTTATCAAGTCAATGGCCGATATGTCCATGCCTAAAGAAAGTCAAGTGTGAATGCAGAAGCCCCATATTCAGAGCCCCATACCTTATCTTCACTGCTAGGCTCTGTACTGACCCATGGAAGACCGTGAGGCATCCAGAATAGCCTTAGCCTTGGCTGCATCCATTGTCAGCTCCTCCAGCTTCTCCAACTTTTCTTCATTAAGCTCCTTCCGGTTTCCAATGAACTGAGCAAGGCGGCAGTACGTAGCATTGTCATTGATGATCTTTACCAGCTCAGGAAAGTGATACCCATACCACTCCCTGCAAAGAACCACAATCACTCCCTGGCCCAGCTGTCATGCCTCAAAGCTACACTTGGCCCTCTCCACATCTATTTTATGCCTGGAGGAAATGGGAACAAATCAGATCCAAAAACCTCCATGTCTCCCCATTCACAATACAGACCAGGTAAAGGGCCTGCCTGGGCTGAGGTGTATATGGGGTGGATTTACTCTGCCTCCTCTTTCTATACAGTCAGTGTAAGAACACAGCCTGTGGTAAGCATCGGGAGGCCCAGCTCTACCAGTCCTGATCTCAGGATTCAAAATTAGCTAACCCACAGACCCAAGACCTTGTTTCTCAGGTCACCCCTGCACTTTACCTGACACGCATGGAGAAGGTATTGATATCCTTATCCAGCTGGTCCAGGAGGCTAATGGACTGGATAATCATGTTGTCCACTCGGTTCACATTAAACTTAACTTTGGCACGAGAATAGCTGTGTCCCAGCCCCAGTTGGGCTTTACAAGCAGACAAATCAGTGAGACCTTTCACCAGGTTGTGGAAATGCAGACGAACTCCTAGAAGAGGGCGAGACTGTGAGTAAGTAAAGGCTCTGAGCTAGCTCCTGCATGCACAGGCACCAGACAAGCAGGAGGGCTTCTAAAAAGCAACCTGCTAGGTTTCCGACCCGCCCCCCCACTGGCTCCAGATTTCAAAAATGTCTCACCTCGAAGGATCTCGGCTATGACACCTCCAGTCTGGCAGTTGTACCCTAACTCCTCTTGTATAGCTGCACCTATCTTGGGGTCCCCAACCCCCAGAAGTACTTTCTTCTTTTTGGGTGGTAGGTGAGTCTCCAAGAGCAGGCGGAGGTCCTCATGAACAACACCTCAAGGCAAAAAACAGAGCTCCCATTAACATGCTGAAGGATGCTTAAATCATAAAAAGGGATCTTGTCCCCTCAACTGCTGATCAGTGACAGACTGATCTTACATTGGTCTTGCAAAGCATGCTAAGATGGCCTGTGCCTAGAGAGCCCTCCTCTTGCTCAGAGGCTTTGCTCAGAGATATGGTGACATCACTTATTACACTCACTCAGGGGATTGACAGACTCAAGTCATCACTGCAAAGCCAGCACCAACCATAGGAGGAACAGCACTCAGGCCCAATAACATAAGTGTAAAATATATTACTGAAAGCTTGAAACACCCTTGAGCACAATGGATGTATTTAGCATCAGATCTGTCTTCTGGGACTAAAACTCTTTCTCCAGGCTTTTAGCATCAAAATTACCCTTTGCAATCAGCTGAAGAAACCAGCAGGGAACCACATTTGATTAGATCTACCATTATACCAGCCCCTCAACCCCAGCCTGATTTCACTTAAAATCATTTATTACTACAGTGCCTACAGGAAATAAAGCCTACATTCTAGGTTGTTAAAGGATTAACAGTACCAAGAACTACATCTCGGGTCATCTCCCTACAATATTTAGTGGCCAACTCACCTTCAGACACAGCGTTGGCATTTTCCAAGGCAACCTGGGACGAGGAAAAGGGACAAAAGGCCACAAGACGAACGATGTTGTGGAATTTGCCCAGGTTCAGCACGCACTCCTCCACCTGGGGGGAGAAAGATGAGTGATTTCCTTCCCTCCCTCTTGCCTCTAGTAAAGCAGCAGCAGCTCTAGGAACTGAACGCACTTTTAAGACCAAGCGAACACTAAAGATGGACAGATCAAGGGCCCCAAATCTCGGTTCCGCTTCATCGGTAAGAGGTGGAGTCTGGAAAGCTTACTTTTTAATGCTTCAAACGCAATTCTAATCACGAATGCAGGTAAGGACCCCCTGCTTTGGAGCTGTCGGGCCCAGCGCACCTCCCAATGCGCGGCCAGCCACGTGGGAGCGCGCGGTGCATGCTGGGGCCCGCGCGCCCCAAGGGGCTGCGGAGCCGCCGGCTAGCCCACCATGTCCACCCACCTGCGGCAGCAGAAGGCTGATCTCCTCCACCTCCTTCAGCGCCAGCAGCGCGTAGCCGACCGCGTGCTCGAAAAGCACGTGCAGAAGCACCTGAAAAGGCAGCAGGGACGCCAAAGTAAGCACCGATCCCGCGTTTGCCCAGCCCCGTCCGCGGGGAAGGCCCTGGTCCCAGCCCACGCTCCGGCCCAAACCCAGGCCCAAGCCACGGCCTCCGACTCGCCCGCAACCTACAACCACTCCTCACCATGGCGCTCGCTCCGGGTCCGGCTAGCACTGCGGCGAGCGCGCTCTGGCGCGCGGAACCAGGCTCCTGAGGCCACGCCCCCGTCTCGTCGGCCAATCAGAGGCCGGGGACGGTACCTTCCCGCTCCTCGGGAGGGGTCGCCCGGGGTGGTACGGCCCGCAGGGCGGGGACTGGGGCGCGAGCGCCGGCAAGTCGGCCTTTTCCGGTGTCTGCTGCCGCATGGTTGTTTGGTACGCGCCGGCAGGAACGGGCCCAGCAGGCTGCAAAATGGTTTGGAAAGGCGCTTTTCTGGCTAACTGTCCATTCAGTCTTGTTTTCATCCTGTAAATTACAGAGAGCAGAGCTTAGTGGGATCCGGGCTGGAGGCCCCCGCGCGGATCGCGGCGACACTTCAGAGCAGAAACTGTTGCGGAGCCTGGTCTCTGCAGCGCTAGGCATCTCAGGACCTAGGCCCCGCCTCACGGCCCCAGGATAACCAGGACCCCCTGTGTCCCCACCCAGCAATAGGGGTCTACCCTCTCCCGGGCCAGGGTTCTGCGCGGGCTTTCTTCATCACTGGGGCGGAAGCTGGGCCTACGGCGCGCTGGCGCGGATTTTGAAGTCGTGATTCCCTTTGGCTGACTTCGTGCATTTCAGTTATAGTTTATTTTTAAAAATAAGTGCTTCAGGCGCTGAAGTAGGAAAGAAAGATGATCCCATCTTTTCCCGGTTCGGTTTATTGTTTCCTGCTTAGGCAGAACCTTCCTTTTGCGGGGCCACGTGTCAGGCCCTGGTGCACTGCCCAACTTCTCAGTACCTCGTTAGTTCCAAGTGGACGGGGCTGCTGTCGTGTCCTCTGGGTAGCTTTATGGCACTCAGGCGACTGTTTTGAAATTATTGATACTTTTGCTTTAATAATGTCTGAGTTACAAGTCCAAAACCTGGTTACCCCAAAATGGTATATATATATGTTGGTAAATTTAAAAATAAATCATCTTAAGGGGATTTTCACAACTTAAATTCCCACAACTAGCGTGCATTTATAAATTCAAGGTATTTTCTTAAGCAGTTCAGTTATTTGACAAGATTCAAGTACTGAGCTCTTAAAATCTAGTAGATTAAATTTTAATCATAAATCTTAAAATCTCATGGTCTTAATATTGCTTACAAATGTGCTTACATTTTGTTGCCTGTATCCACTTGTAATCCTGAGTTCAGACTCCATCTCATGTTTTAAAACGGAGTTGGATCAGTTACTCCATCTCATGTTTTAAAATGGAATTGCAAAATTAATCTGTTACATGAGAATGTTAAATTCTTAAGCATTATAAATGCCAAATTAAATAGAAGTTTCCAAAATGTATCAGAAAATAAGCTATGACTGATTTACTTGATTACTTCTATACTTAATCCTAAATATTCCTGGGGTTACAGGTGCTTGTCTACTAAAGTAGGGAATTTCAGAGGAGAGATTGGAATATGTTAATCAGTTTGCAGAGTTAATTTAGACATTCTTGGCCAGTATTAAAAAAGTAGGATGAAAAAATAAGGAAATAATAGTCCATCACATAGAATAAGGAGTATTGGTTTGTAAAATTTTTGTTTTAAACATGTATATATACATATGTGTAAACATACATATATACATGTATATACATATATATACACCGTATATATGTTATGTAAGTGCACATTTCTGTGGATTATATACTAAAAGCCTGAGAGTCACTGAGTTGAAAGTTTACTCCATGGCTTTAGATAGATTTGAGTCCTCTGGTTATAAAGGAACTGTGTTAAAGTAGTTTGCTAACTTAGAGGGGTAGCTGAAGAAAAGTGCACTTCAACTAGTGAGGTAGAAAAGCTTACAATTAGATAAGGATATGACATAAACACTCCTTTATTTCCCTCTCTTTGCTAAACTATCTCCCCTTGTGCTTCATAATCCTGACCTCCATGGGCATCTCTGCAGCATGTGATGTCAAAGATTACATCTCCTTTGCCTTTGAGCTGTTTGTTAAATTCACTGAATTTGGGGATAATTTTTTAAGTAGCAGTAAATATGAATCAGAGTCAACAAACCTGGGCTCAGGTCTGAGCTCTGCTGCTTAACAACATGACCTTAAGTTAATGACCCAACTTTCCTAAGCTTGCTTGCTTTCTTTTTTTTTTTCCAGAATGAAGATGGAGGATTCATTCATCCCTCAACAAACATTTTACTGAACATAGGCCAGGTGTGAGACAGGTGTGGTACCTGGCATGTAGTAGGAACTCAATGAATATTAGTGGACTTTTTTTTTTAATCCCCTTTATCAGTGAATAGTGATAATTTTTTATCACAATATTTCACTTTACCTGTTCTCAGTTGAGTCCCAGTTCTCCCATCACTTCTCATAGAATCTACTAAAACCCCAGTTTTTATAACCCAGCTACTCTGATTCATTTCTATCATTAACTTACACACATAGACAGAGCACTTGTAAAACTAAGTTTAGTTTCACTTGGTAAAACAGTTAGGCGTTCTGTTTTTCAACTTCCAGTGGCAGTAGATAGACGATTTACTGATTAAATGTTGTTGAAACCTGGAAAATATGTTCAGTATATAAACCTGCCAGTTATTGGTATCTCGGTTGTTTTCTATTTAAACAGGGTTGCTAAGAATCTTTCAGGCTTCCTCTGTCTTCTTTAGGTCTTTTCCAAATGGCAATGTGGAGCACTCTTATACCCTAGTTGCAGGGGAAGAGGGGGGATTTCTCAGTTCTCTGTGCTCAGGATCTGGTGCTGTGTCTTGGGACACCATCAATCCCTGCTATAAAATGGCTGCTTTGGACTGGCCCCCGGACCTGTACACTTATCCTCTGAGCCACACTGATCCTAGACAGATACTTGAAATCTCTGAGCTGTATCTTCTTACGTCAGGCCTCTATTGGTGGACATACTCCTCACTGAGGCGTGTGTGGTCTTTGGGGTCACCTGTCTGCAGTGTATAGGCTGGGAGGACCATGCTTATTACCAGAGGAACTTTTATCCTAACCCTTTCCTCATGAAGGACATCCCTGATGTCTCAGATAGTAAGGAATCTTCCTGCAATGCAGGAGACCTGGGTTTGATCCCTGGGTTGGAAAGATCCTTTGGAGAAGGGAATGGCAACTCATTCCTCATGAATGCTCTGTAAGCTTCCCTCTGCTGCACTGACCATTGCATTGGGTTGAGTGGGGGACCTCTAGAGCAGGGGTCAGCAAACCATGACCCTGGGGACCAAATCTGGCTTGTGGCTTATTTTTGTAGGACCTCAGAGCTAAGAATGATTTTCATGCTTTTAAAGGGTTTTAATTTTTTGGGGGGTGCGTGGCAGAGACTATTCGTGGCCCACAAAGTCTGAAATATTTATTATCTGACAATTTATGCAAAATGATTGCTAGTCCCTATTCTGAGCTCAGACGAGATTGGGCATTTTCAGGGTCGTATGGCTGTCGCTGTTCTTGGAGGTAGGCAGTTTCATCTGTGCCATGTTTGGGGAGCATGGCAGAAGTGAACAGATAATGATATTTGTAGAAATGAAAAACTCGTTGAAATTTAAAAGAAACGCATTGACTTATTAGCAAATTAGGCGTGGCTTGAGAGAGTATTAGTGAACTGGAAGAGCTGACCAAATAATTTATTGAGAATGCAGCAAAGATAAAGAGGTGAAAGAGCGGTTAGGAGATGTGGAGTAAGTCTAGCCCAGAAAGCAGGAAGGATATTAGTGAGGGTTCTCTTCAGAGAAACAGTAGCAATAGGATATAGCTATAGATACAATGAATGGGGCTTCCCTGGTGGCTCAGAATGGGGTAAAGAATTTGCCTGCAGTGCAGGAAACAGCAGGTTTGATCCCTGGAGGATCAAAGGATGGGGAAGATCCCCTGGAGGAGGGCATGGCAACCCACTCCAGTAGTCTTGCCTGGAGAATCCCATCGGCAGAGGAGCCTGGCTGGCTACAGTCCATAGGGTCACAAAGAGTCAGATGTGACTGAGCATGCACGCACATAGATACAGATATAGATAAGAGGAAATTTATTATAGGAAATGGCTCACATGTTTGTGGAAGCCAAGAAGTTCCTCAGTCTGTCATCTGTGGGCAGGAGAACCAGGGAAACTGATTATGTTAATTCAGTTTGAACCCGAAGGCCTGAGAATGGGGTTGAGGGCAGCTGATGTAGGCCCAAGTCTGACACTGAAAGCCTGAGAACCCAGAGTGTCCGAGGGACAGGAGGAAGTGGATGTCTCAGCTCAAGCAGAGATAGAACTAATTTGCCCTTCCTTCGCCTTTTAGTTCTATTCTGGTTCTCAGTGAATTGGTTGATGACCATCCATGTTTGGGAGGGCCATCTGCCTTACTCAGTTTACCATCTCAGATGCTAATCTCTTCCAGGAACACCCTCACAAACACTACTAGAAACAGTGTTTTACCAGCTCTCTGGGCGTCCCTCAGTCTAGTTGAGTTGACAGCGTAAAATTAACCATCATCAGGAGGAACAATATTTGAAGAGGTGGTACATGCAGTTTCCCCAGAACTGATGCAAAACATTGAGCCAAAGGTGCAGGAATGCATCTCAAACAGGATAAAAAGAAATCCAGGCTTGTACCCTTGTAATAAACCAGCAAAACACCAAGAACAAAGAGAAGATCTTTAAAGCATATTTTAAATAATTCAGATTTATAATGGTTACAAATCGTTCAGGGTTTCTACTTTCTTGTACAATTTTTGTTAGTTTTCTGGGAATTTGTTCATTTCATGTATTTTGTTGTTAACTCAGTCCTGTCTGAATCTTCATGACCCCTTTGACTGCAGCACACCAGGTTTCCCTGTCTTTTACTATCCCCTGTTTGCTCAAACTCTTGTCCATTGAGTTGGTGATGCCATCCATTTCATCCTCTGCTGTCCCCTTCTGCCTTCAGTCTTTCCCAGCATCGGGGTCTTTTCCAGTGAGTCGGCTCTTTGCATTAGGTGGGTAAAGCATGGGAGCTTTAGTTTCAGCATCAGTCCTTCCAATGAATGTTCAGGGTTGATTTCCTTTAGGATTGACTGGTTTGATCTCCTTGCTGTCCAAGGGACTCTCTCAAAAGTCTTCTCTGACACTACAGTTCAAAATCAGTTCTTCAGCACTCAGCCTTTTTTATGGTCCAGCTCACATCCATACATGACTACTGGAAAAACCATAGCTTTGAATATATGGACCTTTGTAGGCAAAGTAATGCCCCTGCTTTTTAGTATGCTGTCTAGGTTGGTCATAGTTTTTTTTTTTCAAGGAGCAAGCGTCTTAATTTCGTAGCTACATCTGCAGTGATTTTGGAGCCCAAGGAAAATACAGCATTTCATCTGTGGCTTCACATTTTCTAGTATAGATTTGAATAGATTTTTTTATGTTTTGTGTCGCATATATAGCTGTGATCTTTTTTATCTTTTATTTTTACTTTATTTTTATCATTCTCAGAAAAATGTTAATTTTATTTTCTTTTTCAAACATTAACTTTAGATTTTGTTGATTCTATTGTATGTTTTAGTTTTGTTCTTGTATTTATTATTTCCTTTCTTCGACTTGATGGCTTTATTTTGCTGTGTTTTGTTTCTTAATATGGAAGTTGGTTCTTTGGCTTAAAAATTTCTCCTTCAATATGCATTTCTCTCTAGATACTTCTTTAGCTGTGTTCACAAGTTTGGCATGCAATACTTTCATTATAATTCAAATCAGATTTATTCTAGTTTCCATTATGATTGCTTCAAGGACCCACACGTTGTTTAGATGGGTATTAAAGGATGAAGTCCTCCTTGCTTTCCATTGCTGATTTCTAAACATTATTTCCTCTTTCTCTGAGAAAACCCCCAGCCACCCATTACTGCCTGGTAGCATTCGATTTCGTACTGGGAAGGACTACTTTTTGGATGAGGAGGCAAGATACTATTGATCAAAACAGTTCTGGGGTGCTACAGGCTGTTGTACTTCCTCATCTCAGATTTACCATCCTGATTGTATTGTTCCAGCTTCTGTCAGTATCCACCTAGTTCTTTCCTTAAGTGCTGGTGTGGCCCTGACAGCTGGCATCATTTTACGTGTGTGAGGTCCAGGGACTCCTTTGTAGTCTGCAGACACCTCACAGACACGAAGCTTGAACTGGTGGGGGTGGTGGGAGGGTGGGTGGAGAAATGAGCCTAAAGCTGCATCTGTTCATCTCAGAACCCTAACTAAGTCTTGTATTTCAACTGGTCTTTTTTGGGCCCCTGAGAACATAGGTAAGTTTTGAGCTAGTGGGCATCTTGAAGACTATATGATCTAACATCTTTTGTGGATGAGGTATCAGCTGTAATGATGTTCGAGAAGCTACAGAATCAGTTTTTCCATAGAAGAAAAAAAAAAGGTTTTTATGTGCCTATTGTATGCCAAGTATCTTTGTAGATGCTGGGGGTACAGTATTATACAAAGTCAAGTCCCTTCCAACGTGGAGTTTACATCCTAGGAGACAGGAAATCAAGTAAATATGTAGTACATACTTGGTACCATAGATGTTGGTACATGTTAAGGAAGGTTGCATTGAGTCCCTCAGTGGAGGGGCAACATTTCGAGCAGAGATGTGGAAGGATGATGAAAGCATTGATAGTACTAACCCATGGCGTCTTCGTTCAGAGACTTCACTAGCCATGTGCTATGATGTAGCAGTGTGGGAGGCTGACCAGGGTGCTTGAGGAAGATTTCAGAGGCAGGAGGTAATTTAGGTATTCACAGAAGGATGTGTGGGTCATTTAGAGATGGAGGGTGGAAAGAGTTGAAAGCCCAATCCAGAGAGAAGAAACTCCTGAAGGTGTAAGAGATTCATCCTGCTCGGTAGTTGGACGAAAGACAGAAGGATCTAACGTGAAAGATTAGAATGTATGAAGCCTTGAATGAAGGCCAGGGTGAGGGGCTTGGGCCTGATGACTCTTAACTCTCCATAAAGCAGTGTTTGATAGCAGATTAGTTAGGTGATGTGCAAGACCTTTCCCACCAAGTTCCAGCTGGGAAAATGGCAGCAGGTCTGAAGGAGGCTACTGGCTTGCCAGGTGTGCTCCAGGCTCAGCTTTAAAAAGCCATGTGGGCCTTGTCTCTGTGTTCACCCATTGGGAAGGATAATACACTGCAGCATCTCTTCCTCTTTTATTTAGCTTGGTGTATGGCTTACTGTGTCATTTTGGTGTAATTAAACCGGAGTTTTTACTCTGAGCAGTGTTAATGGGGACTTAAGTAAACGAATGTGGACTAGGACTAGTCAGAGCATCAGGAAAGGAAATTACATGAAACAGCCACAGGATGGCGGCACTTAACACTCATTTTGTGAATTTTTCACATCAAATTTCAAAGGCGTCTGGCAATTCCCAGGCCAAATAAACATTCTTTGGTAATGCAACATTCTTTGGTAACAATTTATACATATTTGCAGCATTTCTTTGCAGAGACACAGAAGAATGGGAAGCCTTCTAGAAAGATCATTTAGGAATACTGGGTAAAAGTTTTAATCAGTCAGTGCTGCTTGTGTTCATGACCTGAGCCTGAGGATGTTTGATCTTACCCAGGCCTATGATAATATCTGTTACTTATTGAGCACTTGGTCTAATGCTTGGCGCTTAGTCTCATATATGTCAGCTTGTTGAATCTTCACAACAGAATCTGGGGGTCCCTGTACCCTGTCCTTAGGTTAATTCCTGATATATTTTATTTCTAGCATCTTATATGGTTTGTTTTTGTGCTATTTTTTGTTTCTTTGTCCTTCCTTTTTCTTAGAGGCACTAGTAACCTAAGATCACTTTATTTTTAATTTTTTAGTAACTAATGTGTTTTTTTTTTTATTGAGGTATAGTTGATTTACAGTGTTAGTTTCAAGTATACAGTAAAGTGATTCAGTTGTATATATATATATATTTCAGATTCTTTTCCATTAGAGTTTATTAGAAGATGTTGAATATAGTCCCCTGTGCTATACAGTAGATTCTTGTTTATAGCACTGTGTATCTGAAGCTCCAATACTTTGGCCACCTGTTGCGAAGAGCTGACTCATTGGAAAAGACCCTGATGCTGGGAAGGATTGAGGGCAGGAGGAGAAGGGGATGACAGAGAATGAGATGGTTGGATGGCATCACTGATTCAGTGGACATGAATCTGCGCAAACTCCGGGAGATAGTGAAGGACAGAGAAGCCTGGCGTGCTGCAGTCCATGGGGTTGCACCAGATGAACATCCCTCCTCTCTTACCCATACCTTCTTCCTCTACCCATCTCCCTAGCTCATTAGAAGTTTTCTTTTGCCTGATGGTCCCAGGATCCACCATTAATGAATCCACTGATGGATATCTTTCAAAAGAGCTTTAGTGTTTTCATGACAGAGATCTGGTAACTATTTGAATTAAGAAACCTGTTAAAATGTATCAAAAAATTCTTTGACCACTCTTCATTCAAGAGCTGGAGCCTAATTTCCATCTCTGAGTGTAAGCTAGACTTAGTGACTGTTCTAATGAACAGAAATTGGTGGAATTGATAGTATTACTTTTGAGAACAGGTTATAAATGGTGGTGTGGCTTCCTCCTTGCTGTCAGATCACTGGGGGGAAGTGAGTTGCTGTGTTGTGAGGGTACCCAAGCAGCCCTACGGAGAGGTCAGTGTAGGGAGTAAGCAAGTCTGTGGATGGCCAGCTAGGAACCAACACCTCCTGCTAGCAGCAACGAGTGAGCCACTTGTGACTGTATCTTCCAGCTCCCGACAAATGTTCTGATGACTGTAGCCCTGCCTCAGATTGTGACTGCAATATGCAGAACCAGAATTTCCTGGTGAAGCCAATCCCAAATTCTTGATCCACAGAAACTGTGTGAGATAACAAATGTTTGTTGTTTTAAGCTGTTAAGTTTGGGGGATAATTTATTATGTAACAATAGATAACATACATTCCTTCACATAAAGTTATGTGTCATCAGAACAGGATAATTTGTATTTGTGGTGGGTGAGTAGGGATATTGGTCAGCCTTGGAAGACTGAGGGTAACCTCTGGGAGTCCTGGACTGAGACTGGCACCCTGCCGACACTTGCCTCATGCTGGCAAGGCCTCCTCAGTGGTCTGGCCTCCAGGGCTGGTGCCCCCATGAGACTTCTGCACAGAACCAGGATGTGATCACCAGAGACAAGGCTCTACACTGTACCCTTTGCAGAACTCCACGCCCCCCCCCCCCAAACCTTTTACAGTAAACAATCATTCATTTTAGAATTTTGTGCATGAGAAAGAATTTTCTACCCTGAGCAATATTTTGTTTCACCAGGGCTTCCCTGATGGATCAGAATGTAAAGAATCCATCTATAATGCAGGAGACCCAGGTTTGATCCCTGGGTCAGGAAGATCCTCTGGAGAAGGAAATGGCAACCCACTCCAGTATTCTTGCCTGGAGAATTCCATGGACAGAGAAGCCTGGTGGGCCATAGTCCATGGGGTCTGGAGTCAGACACGACTGAGTGACTAATACCTTCAATTAGGTCAGAGGAACCATGCTGCTCTCTCTTTGCCTTGCTGCCAGGGAGACTCCAGTGCACTTTTGATGCTTGATGGCATCAGCTCTCCTCCAGCTAGTTTCTGGAGAATCACCATTTTCCCACTCACCAAGGCTGGACTTCATTTTACTTTTATTATCATTGGCTCCTTGAACCTTCTGTTTACACTGCATCACCCCCTTTGGAAGGAAGTGGTTGGTGGTCAGGAATGTGTGTCCCTCTTCAACCTCTTCCCAGTTGGTGGAGCTGGTAGAAACCTGTCCCCACGTGGGCTCCGTGCAAAAGTCTATGATGGTGATCATGGCCTTGCCCCCTCTCCCTGAGTCTGGAGCTGAGGGAATCTGCCGTGAATGCAGGGTCTAGAGCTGCCTGAGCCAGGACTCTGGGATGGGTAGTTTGTGGGGGGAAGGCTCAGCTCTCCAAAGAGGTGGGTGAAGCCAGTGTCCTCTTGGTAGCTAACAAGAGCCTGAGACTGAGTAATCAAAGTTCCCACATTCAGTGAGAGTAGAGAGAACATGAGTGTGTGTGAGAGAAGAGAGGAAGAGAATGATTTGGGGAGGTGGGGTGAGCTGGTGGGGCCTGAGGATCAGCCCCAGGACCATGCTCCATTAGTCCCAGCTGTCAGTGGGGTGGTCTCCAGGCCCGCTTTCCAGAGGTTGACCTCCAAGGATGAGCCTGAGGACGGGCTTGGCCAGACTCTGGTCTGACACCAGGGGCCCGAGATACAGGGAGGAGCTGGGAGGCAGGCAGCACAGTCTTGCTGGCAGAACTGGAGGCCCCAGGGCCCTGCGCCTTCTGGTCCAGGGTCTGGCTTTGGCTAGCAGGGTGATGTGCAGTCCCTGGGAAATGAACAAGACAAGAATGAGGATATGGGAGATTTCCCTACAGTGTCCTGGTGTGGAATTGGAGTTCTTGGAAGCTGCCCTGTGCTCTAGGTAGATTCCAGTCCTATTTGGTGATGTGAGAATGGTTGGATCACCTAGGGGCACCTTGGCCCATTCTTCGTATAAACAGCTGTGTTGGAGGAGTATGATCTACTGGATAAAGAGCTAGATTTTGAATGCTGGCCTTAGGCTAGACTCTCTGAGCCTGGTTTTGTTGAGAATAAAATCAGAGCTATAACAGCAGCTCACAGATGGCTACCAGGGTCAAATATGATAGAAAGGGTTGTGGAAACTGGATCAACCCCAGGACAGTGCCCTGCTAATCAGATCCATTTCCAGCTCTTTCACCTACTTGTTTCCCTCCTTTCCTTAACTCCGAGTTGGGGACAATTACTGGCTTGTTCTTCACCAAACCCAGTTCGAGGACATAGAAATAGACTAAATTTCCATTGTGGATAGTATGGCCTGTGGCCGAAGTCCAGACTTTGATGGGCACTGTATCCATGTGTGACCTCTAGGCTCTTCCCACTCCCAGCCTGATGCAGGTATAGTCACAGGATGAGCAGAGCCAGGGTTCCCCACATCACTACTTGGGAGGAGAGTGGCCATCAAATGGAAATACCCAATTTGGGCTTTATAGAGTGAGAAATTTTTATTGTGTTTGAGCCATTAGCTGTTAGGCCTGCTTGTTAGAGCAGTGTCATTTTAGTGAATACTTCAAGAAAGAGAGGGTTTCCCTGGTGGCTCAGATGGTAAAGAATCTGCAATGCGGGAGACCCAGGCTCAACTGGATTGGGAAGATTCCTTGGAGAAGGAAATGACAAGAGAAGTTAAATGAAGGCAGCGATAGATGCTGTTGGGAGTTTTCCAGGTGAAAGTTTAACACCCTTCCTCAGTTTCCCCACACATCCTAGTCCCACTGATGTGTTCTGATAGCCCGTTCATAAAAACAAAACAAAACAAAACACTGCAATATTGATTTAATCAGCATAAAATCAAAAGAGCTTCAGATCTGTAGTAAAAAATTCAAATTTGGAGAGGGGTAAACTTTAGATTAGCAGCCAATAAAGAAAGTAGGGGAAGGGAGTGGATAAGGGGTACAGGAACCTTGGGACACTGGGTCCATGAATGGACCACTGTCAAACCAATGTTAATTTCTTGCCTTATGGAAAATGTTCTATAAACCTATTTTTTCTCTTCCATTGATGTTCAAATACATCCATTCCATTTTTTGTCTTGTTTTTGTTGGTGATATGGCAACATAATGTCACATTTACTCCATTTCCTACCCCTTGTGAAAAAAATTAGGTGAATTCAAACACTTTCTTCAGCTCCATGATAAAAGCAACCACTTGCTCTGCTGCATTTCATTTCTGAACGGGCCTTCCAAGCTGTGGACAGACTGCAGCTGATTTTACTGAAGGCTGTAGCTCTGAGATGCCTTCCATACATTTTTGAGACTCACCAGGAATAGGTTCTATGTTCACACAGACTTCTTGTCCTCTTTTTGTAATACCCACTTGTTCATGACTTATTTTAATACCTGCTGCTATTTCAATATCAATGAGCGTTTGCTAGTAATATCCACACAGGTGCCCTTTTCCCTCCTGACTTGCTTCCACAGTCACTCTCTGCACTATTGCATCTGGAGAACTGAGGATTTTCACCTTCAGGGAAATACTGCTATGGGATTAGATTCTTCATGGTTCTGTTTGAAGTCTTGCCTACACGTTATAAAGGCATCAAATAAATGGTAAGTAATTTCCATACTATAAATTCTAACTGACTCCTAAACTCTCAGCCATTTCTTGTGCATCTCATGCAATTTCCACATGAAAGGTCAAAATTACTGCATGCTGATACTTTAATTTTGATACAGGGACAGTCCTTGGAAAACAAGAATAGCTCAGAGATGGTCTCTTTCAGTTTGCTTTCCTCACTGCCGAAGTAGAGGTGGTCGGTGATTAGTCCCCTTTGAAGCTCTGTCACACCTTTGGAATGTGTGTGGCCCTTCCTCACCATGTTATTCTAGCTGTTCTAGTGCTTCTTGTCTTTTAAGAGAATATAAATTGGTTCTGGTGGGATTTGCAGTGGCTAGATGCAAATGTCCCTATTTTTTCTCTTAAAAAACTGCACAGAAAACAAATAGCTCTTCCATCCCTGGCAGCTGCGATCCATATAAGCCAACCTCAGGGCATCTTAAAGGGATCTGCGTGAGACACCAGGCATGCTCCTACAGTAGTTTGAGTAGCCAGCTACTAAGAGGATATGACATGGGAAATGATAGATCTGGAGTGAGATGAAGGCAAAGTCACTTCAGAAATGAAGAAGAAATGAAGAACCATCACCATAGAAAGTGTGGCAAGAGACTCAGGATAGAAATGAAGGAAACAACCCTGGTATTTCCCCGTTTTACAGACATTCCTCCTCCCACTGGTTCCAGGAAGTCTGTAAAACACATGCATAATCCCACTGCATTTGCACCACCCTGCAAGGTTACCTATGATTTACTCTTGCTTCTTGCTTCTATTTGCCCAACTTCATACAGCTAGTTAGTAGTTGTCAGAATTCTGACTTCAGTCCCATATGCATCTCATTTCATAGCATTTGCTCTTTACACTTTCTTTGTCACCTTGTAAAAAGTAATCATCATGAAATAGAATATACCTTCTTTGGTGAGCTGGGTGCCATTTTTGGAGTTGCCTTTATCCGTGTCCTCTGAATCTTTGGGTGTGGCTCTGCCTTTGACAGATTTGTGGCTCTTCTCAATTTCACGGAGCTGCAGGGAAGAAATGAATCGTTGGTCCTGGCCAGGGAAATGGGTGTTTTGAGTTTTGGACCCCAGGATGGTGAGATCCAGAGGGCAGCCACCTTAAAACACCAGTTCTTGTTCTCACCGCTGGTCAGAGAGGCACCCAGAACTCAGGTTTGCATAGCATTTGAAGGAACATCTGGCCAGGGGAAGACAGACCCTCAGCCAATCCTGTATTTCAGTGGTTTCCTACACCTGGGCAGGAGGTCAGTGAGAGTGACAGAAGGAAGTGTGGATGGGGAACTGGCAGTGAGGCTGATGAGATTAGTTCCAGAAAAGAGGGTGAGAAAGCAAGGGGTAAATGGCTTAGGGAGGGTTGAAGTCCAGCTTTTTACACATTAAAGAGGTGGGGGTGGGTGTTGCAAGAGCAGGAGAGGAGTCAGGGTGTCATCAGATGTTGAGAGAGGCTGCGCTAGTGTGGAGGGGACTTACAGAGGCTCCTTAGGCCTTGGGGCACAAGTGCTATGTCGTTCTGACAATGCTGTTTTCTTTAGTATTTCTAGTACTCGTTTTAATCAGTAGGAGTTATTGTGGGTACTAGTTTTATTATGTTGGAACACTGGTTTAACCCATTGACTTTTTCCTGTTCTTTAGCAACTGCTCAAAATTTAAGTCATTACTGTTGAAAGAAAGTGAAGTGGTTTAGTCATGTCTGACTCTTTGCGACCCTATGGACTACTGCCTGCCAGGCTCCTCCATCCATGGGACTTTTCAGGCAAGAATACTGGAGTGGGTTGCCATTTCCTTCTCCAGGGTATCGTCCCGACCCAGGGATCGAACCCCGGTCTCCTGCATTGCAGCCAGACTCTTTACCGTCTGAGCCACCAGGGAATCATTACTATTATATATTCCCAAATACCCTCAGAATATAAATGGGTGCCACTGAATCTCTCAAGGCTGCTTCATACCATACAGATAACTTGGGGTTTGGTTTAGAAGAAGGCCATTTAAAGAATACAACCAACTGGGCTCAAAAGGTGAATCAGCAAAAGCCAAAAACATAACATTTTGTTTAATGAAAACTCCCGGCAGACTTACCGCTTGGATTTTCTTTCTCAGCTGGGCATTTGCTCGAGAAAGGCTTTTGGAAACTGAGTTCAAGTAGTAGATGGCCAGGCTGCAAGAGAAAAGAATGCTCCAGGGGTACTGTGATCTTGGAAAATGATGAGAGCTGGACACCTTACCTGAGGAATCATAGCTGGCTTCGGGAATAGGTGACCTACTTTGCCTCTGGGCAGTGTGGTGGGAAGTCTAACCATCCTAAGTTCCCCACCTAATATCAAGAAGGTCTTGGATATCCCTGTTCTATTTTATTGAACATATTTTTAGTTCTCTGAGTGTTTAATAAAGGTTAGCTAGAGGAATCAGTCCCCTTCCTGGAAATCTGAAGAAGCAGGGGAGAGGCAGTGTTTCTTGTCTGCAGGAGCAGCCTGGGTACCAGGCTCTGTGCTATGTGGATCCCACTCACATCTCCATGGTTTTGATGAAACCCTGTGTAGAAGAAATGATGACTTCCATCTTTAAGGGTCAGCATCCCGTAATGCAGAGAGTTAAATCATTTGCCCAAGGCCACCTTATCTGTTAGCACTTGTCAGAGGCCACATTTGATGCCAAAGCCCTTTCTACAATCTTCAGATGCGGAGGGAGGAGAGAGAGGTGCTAGGTGACCTGCTCCAAGTTTGCCTAGAAACACAACTGCATAGACCCTGAAGGCCCTCTCCCCAGGGTACATGGATAGGAATGCCTGGCCTGGACTTGTGCTTTTCAGAAGCCAGCCGCCGCTGGCTGACTAGGTGTCCTTAAAGCTGTAGCCTGGTTTCCCTTTCATAGGACCTGGGATTTGGAGTTATGACCTGGATGTACCACTTGAGAGGGGCCACAAAAGCCTGGGGTGCCTCCTGGACTAGGTGCTCTGACAGCTTGTCCTTATCTGTCACTTTTCTTCCTGCATTTCAAGCCTCAGCTGCCCAGCTTGGGTCTTCCGATCCTTGCCCTGAGGCCACCCTGAGCCACTTCAGCAGGGTCCTAGAGCTCTCTTGCAGGCAGAATGGAGGAACTACATTGCCTTTGGCAGAGTATAGGTCAGAGGTGTCCTGTGAGCCTCCTGAAGCAAAGACTTTAGAGGACTATGGGCGATGAGAGGCCAGAGGGAGGACAGGTGAAGGGACTACCATCTGTTGGGAAGGTGCCCAGCAGGCTTCACCTGCTGTCCTAATTCACAGCCCATTTTTTAGGGAGGAACTGGAAATGAGCGAGGATAAAATGCTCCTGGGTGGCTGTGTTTATTTTGAGGCTGCTTCCAAGCTTAGCGTTTTCCCGTGCAGCCTTCAAGTTCAGCTTTGGCATTTGGGTTGCAGAATTTCCTCAGGTGGTGGTCGCTACCATGTCAGCCTTCCCTCACATTCAGACTAGAAGCGGAGGCTATTTGAAATCAAGGATGTAAGGAAATATACCTATTTTGGAGAGCAATTCAGCACTGTCTACAAAGATTGAAGAAACACATGCCTATGACCCAGCCATTCCACTTCTGGAAGTCTGTTTTAGAGAAAACTCTTGTGTACAAGGAGACATATATAAGGAGAACATTTGCAATAGCAGAAAAGCAGAAACAACCTATCTCTATGCAGAGAAATGGGTAAATTATGGTTTATTCATACAACTGATAAAAGCAATTTTCACATATTGAGGTTTGGGGAAGTCATTCTGGCCTAAAGATGAGTTGACTTGAATTTTATGCTAACTGAAATAGCCTGTGTGTGGCCTATGAAGCATACATTGTACATCTGCTTTCTTTCTTTCTTTGTTTTCTCCTCTTGGCTTATAGGATCTCAGTTCCTGACCAGAGATTGAGCCAGGGCAATGAAAGTCCAGAATGTTAACTACTAGGCCGCCAGGGGATTCCTATATCAGCTTTAATTATGAAAGAAAAGGGTGCATTGACTAGAAGTAAAGAATGTCCATGTGAAAAATAAAGATTAAATGTCTCCTTTCCTAGGATTCCAATTCCAGTCCTCCTTCAATGATAAGACTCCCTGCCCAGGTGCCAAGGCCATACTGATTCATTGTGTATGTGCTGATCTATTTCTTGTTTTTGAAACTTTGAAGGAATGTATCCCTGATTTGTTTAATGTTCTTTGTTCTGACAAGATATAAAAGTGTGCTGAAAACCAGGATTCTCTGGAGCAGCTTCTCAGAGTTATCTAAGAGGCTGTCTTCTGGGATATAGTCTTCAGTTTGGCTCAAATAAAATCCTTTTCTCTTCCTATTATAGATTGTTTATTGATTATTTATGAGACAATGAAACACAGAAGAGTCATTAAAATGTATGTTCATGCATCCACATGAGAAAGTCCGCCAAACATAATGTGAGTGAGGAAAGCTGTGTAGTCTGAACCAGTCATGAAAAATTTTATAACTCAGAAGCAATAGTACATACATGTGATTAAATGGTTCAGATTGAAAATGATTAAAATTCAAATAGCGGTTACCTTTGGAGAGGGAGGGAGAGAGAAAGATTAGGTGGGCTGGAAGTGTAATGTTTATTTCTTTTAAAAAGAGACCAATTGGAAGCAAATATTGCTAAATGTTAACATCTGTTTAATCTTGTGATCTTGTACATGACTGTATATGTCTGTATGTTGGGAATATTTTATACTGCCCTCTTCCTTCCTTGAACATTCATTGTTTGCCTTCTATGCCCCAGCCATGGAGCTGGTACTGGGGACACGGAGATCACCAAGCCCACTCACATGTTCAGTCTGTGAGGATGATGGTGACAAATGTACTGAATGCTCTCATGCACAGGGTGCTCTGCAGAGAAACCCCATGAGCCCAGCCAGGGACAGGCTGCATCAGTCTCAGCTTTCTTGAGGGGTGGGTCTTTGATATTTCTGGTGGACGTTTTGGAGAGAGCTTCAGCGGCTGCCAGACTCCTCTTATCCTTGGGCCCTGTCTTCAGTGTGTTCCCTGAAAGACATGCAGTTGCCAGTGCCTGATGCCTCCTCTCCAGCCTGCACAGAAATCATTCCTGCCCATGGAAGCAGCTGGCCCAAACTACCGGGGAGTTAACCAACACCTCTCTCCTGCCATGTCTCCCAGCGGCACTCAACCTGTGATGGATGGGAACTGATCTAAAATGTCCCGATCTACAGCCACTATGGAGAACAGTGTGGAGATTCCTTAAAAAACTGGAAATAGAACTGCCATATGACCCAGCAATCCCACTCTTGGACATACACACCGAAGAAACCAGATCTGAAAGAGACACGTGTACCCCAATGTTCATCACAGCACTATTTATAATAGCCAGGACATGGAAGCAACCTAGATGCCCATCAGCAGATGAATGGATGAGAAAGCTATGGTACATATACACAATGGAACATTACCCAGCCATTAAAAAGAATACATTTGAATCAGTTCTAATGAGATGGATGAAACTGGAGCCCATTATACAGAGTGAAGTAAGCCAGAAAGATAAACACCAATACAGTATACTACTGCATATATATGGAATTTTAAAAGATGGTAACAATAACCCTATATGCAGGACAGAAAAAGAGACACAGATGTATAGAACAGACTTTTGGACTCTGTGGGAGAAGGTGAGGGTGGAATGATCTGAGAGAATAGCACTGAAACATGTATATTATCAAGTGTGAAACAGATCGCCAGCCCAGGTTGGATGCATGAGACAAGTGCTCAGGGATGGTGCATTGGGAGGACCCAGAGGGATGGGATGGGGAGGGTGGTGGGAGAGGGTATCAGGATGGGGAACACATGTAAATCCATGGCTGATTTATGTCAATGTATGGCAAAAACCACTACAATATTGTAAAATAATTAGCCTCCAAGTAATAACAATAAATGAAAAAAAAAAAAAGTCCTGATCTCTCACCCTTGAGCAGGATAACTCAGAGGCACACTGTTTCCCAGAACTTCCATCAGGATTAAAGTCACCGCAGGAGTTAGAATGCACCTTCCTGTCCCTTCTCTGTCTTACGTCCCTACACACACTGCCCCCTCCAGGAAACTACTTGCACTTAAATCCTTGTCGGAGGATCTACTTCTGGGAAATCTAGGTTGAGAGGGCAAGAAAGAAGGACCTGCCAAGGAAGTCTCAACTGCAAGGGGAGGTCTCCATGAGGCAGGGCCATGGCTCCCGGCGAACTTACAACATCAGCAGGATGGCTGGAATGATCAGGCCTGGATTGGCGAGGAAGGCAAAGATCTTGCCCAGGAAGGTTGGGAAATCATTTTCAACTGTCTCTTGGATGACGTCATACATTCTGTTTTTCCCACTGGAAAGAGGAGAGGATACATTATAGCATATTTCTTAGCTCATATGGTGTGAATGACTGTGTCCACACTTGGAGGGTCCAGGCTGCCACTCACCACTGCTCTCCTGGAAGAACAGAGTTCTTCTGCATAGGGACTGCAGTGAATTGACACATAGACACCACTATGTATGAAACAGATAACTAATGAGCACCTACTGTGTGACACAGGGAACTCTGCTCAATGCTCTGTGACCTAAATGGGAAGGAAATCCAGAAAAGAGGAAATACATGTATACAAACAGCTGATTCACTTTGCTGTACAGCAGAAAATAACACAACATTGTACTCCAATAGAAATGGAAAAAAGAAAAAAGGCCCCATGAGGGGATGTCGTGTAGGTGAGGGCTCAGGGCTGCCTCAGCATCCTGACTCCCCAGCCCACGATGCCTCATGATCTTTCAGACCTTGGTCTCCTGTGCCTGGCCCCTTCCTTGGCAAGATGAAGATGTTTGTTTTTTTTCCTTGTGTACTCTCATGGGAGAAAGTGGTCTGTGATGTGGCTTAGAGACCAACATGGAGGTTCCTCTGGGCCCCTGGACTTGGGGGTAGCTCTCCAGAGACTGATGTGATGGACACCCTCATGGTGACTCAAAGATACCTACAGTTAGTCTTCAGGTTGTAATTCTAGGAGATTGCTTGCCTAGGGTAGGCTCCTGGACAGTTTACAACAGTAATTTTGATATTCTTTGAATACCTAACAACCATTTTGTAGACTGCCTTCCACAAATACCCGCCCAGAGATTACTGACTGCTGTTGGTTTTTGATTGGTAGTTTGGTGCCAAGAAATGAAATTTGTGTTTTGAAATTCCTGATTTAAATCCTCACTCCTGCATTTATTAGCTGTGGGACACCACAGACAATTTTCTTACCTTCTGCCTGTATTCATACCCTCACTCTCCCTGGTAGACCTGTACTGTCCAAGGTGACTATTAAAACTAAATTAAAAATTCAATATATTAGTCACACATTCCAAGTGCTCAGTAGTCATGTAACAGCTCCTGTATTTGAGGAGCCAGTGTGGAGTTTTTCCCCTCATCTAGTTCTATTGGGTAGTGCTGCAGAGATTCGATATCTTTGGGTAAGATACTGAAAATTTCTCTGCCTTGGTTTCCTCATCTGTATAATATAGTGCAACAATGATGTAGTATAATATGGTATTATAAATATAATAACAGCATTTACCTCAGAAGATTGTTTGGAGAATA
Organism: Dama dama; assembly: GCF_033118175.1. Lineage (NCBI taxonomy): Eukaryota > Metazoa > Chordata > Mammalia > Artiodactyla > Cervidae > Dama > Dama dama. The sequence goes on from NC_083703.1 coordinate 52,866,427, forward strand.
TAGACATGAATTCATAGGAAATATTGAGGATGCAAAATGTTGCATCTAGAAGCTTTGCTTTTCTCTTATGTGTCAGTTAGGACTGGCCAGCAAAGGCCCATGGACCAAATTCTGCTTGCTACCTGATATTTTAAGGCCTGGGGGCTAAGAATGGTTTTTACATTTTTAAATAATTGGAAAAGATCAAAAGAAGAATAATATTTTGAGACTCATAAAAATTCAGTGTCTGTAAATAAGTTTTATTGGAACACAGCCGTGCTCATTTATTTGTGTATTGCCTGTGGCTGTTTTGTACTGTAATAGCAGAGATGAGTAGTTGTGTTAGAGATGGCATGGCCATCTCAATGTTTAGCACTGTTGCACGGCACACTATAAATTGCAATGATGTAGTTGTAACATGACAGCATTTCAAGTGCCATACATATCACCATATTATGACATTTAATTTCTTATTTTTAAAATTATCAGTGCATAGCCATTTTGTAAAAACAAGAAAAGTGGACTTCAAATGTTATGCTTAAGTCACAATAGAGTGTAGATTATTTTGTCATTGAATTACAATGTATTAGATGATGTAACAATTTTCAGTGATTACTGTATAACAAATTACCACATAGGTGGCTTAAAACAAGACAAACTATTCTCTTACAGTTCTGGAGCCCAAAAAGTCTGAAATGGTTTCACTGGACTGAAACCAAGGTGTTGGCAGGGCTGCTCCCCTTTCAGAGGGAGGCTGTAAGGAGGATGGTTTCCTTTCCTTTTTTAGCTTTTAGAGATTCATTCCTTGCATTCCTTGGCTCATGGCTCCTTTCTGTTTTCAAAGCTAGCAGCATAAAAGCTTCAAATCTCTTCCTGCTTTCAAAGTCACACCACTTACTGATCTTTTATAGTCAAATCTCCCTCTGCCTCCCTCTAATAAGGACAGTTGCTATTTAGGGCCCTTCAGGGCCTTCCCTGGTGGCTCAGAGGTTAAAGTGTCTGCCTGCAGTGCAGGAGACCTGGGTTTGATCCCTGAGTCAGGAAGATCCCCTGGAGAAGGAAATGGCAACCCACTCCAGTATTCTTGCCTGGAGAATCCCATGGAGGGAGGAGCCTGGTAGGCTATAGTACATGGGGTCCCAAAGAGTTGGACATCACTTCACTTCACTTTCACTTTAGGGCCTAATTCAGATAATCTCCCCATCTCAACATCCTTAATCAGATAACCAAAGGCCATTATGATATATAAAGTACCATTCCAGGAATTAGGATCTAGATATTTTGGGGAGCCATTATATAGCCTACCAGTCTGCTCTCTGGGTTCAAAGATTCATACTCATTCTACCTGCAAAATACATTCACCACCATCCTACATGGTGAAGTCTCATCTCATCTAAATATCATGGACTCAAAGTCCCAAATCTCATCATCTAAATCAGATGTAGATGAGACTCAAGAGTATGATACATTTTAGGGGCAAAATTCCTTTCTATCTCTAATGAGAGCTGTGAAGCTAGAAAGCAAGTTGTACATGCATGCTCAGTCACTTCAGTCATGTTATTTACTCTCAAAACACAATGGTGGACCAGCCATAGGATAGCAATTATAGACATTCCAATTCAAAAAGGAGAAAAAGAAAGGAAGAAAGGAATCACAAGTTCCTAGCAATTTTGAAATCCAATCAGCCAGATTCCATTAGATTTCAAAGACCTGAAAATAATCTTTCCTTGGCTTGACATACCTGCCTGCAGCTCTGCCCTCCAGGTCCAAAACTCTGGCCTTGGAGTTATCCTTCTTTGTTCTTGAAGAGTAGCACATGTTTCAGCTAAGGAGATTTAATTAGCCTGTTTACTGTCTGTAGAATATTTGGAGTCCAACAGCTTCCTTTGTTTTGTCTTTTTTCTTCCCCTTTCAGTCCAAGCTGTGTTACTGCTCATAACAACATCTCAAATACCTGGTGGATCTTCTACCCATGTGGTGGGAATTCAGTTCACTACACAAGAGAGTCCTACACAGATCATTCCTGGATATTCTATCTCTATTTCTAGCTTCTGCTGAGATGGTTGAGAGGATCTGAGTTAAACAACCTTCTTTAAAGATTCTTAAAAGAATCTTCTGTGTGAATGAATATTCAGATCTTATGATCCTTTAGAAGTGCTAGCAGAAGGTTATTCAGCCTCCCCCTTGACTTTCTGCTTAGAGCATACTTTCCTGACAGAGAATCTGCTCTTGGTGTCTTCTGCAATCTGACTAGGCTGAGAATTTCTAAAATCATCAAGTCCTGGTTCTTTTTTGCTTATCAGTTCTTTCCTCAATTTGTCTCTTTCTTACATTTTAGTATAAATGGCAAGAAGTAACCAGGCTGCACCTTCAACACTGCTCAGAAATATCCTCATCTATAATCTCCAAAACATACAAACAGCTTATAAACTCAACAACAGAAAAACAAACCACTCAGTTGAAAAATGGACAGAACATCTTAATAGACATTTCTCTAAAGAAGATATACAGATGACCAGTAGGAACATGAAAAGATGCTCACCATCACTAATTATTAGGGAAATGCAAATAAAAACTACAGTAAGGGATTTCCTTGGTGGTTCAGTGGATGGGAATCTGCCTGTCAGTACAGAGGACACAGGTTCAATCCTGTGAGCAGCTAAACTGATGCACCACAACTTCTGAAGCTCGTGTCCCTGGAGCCTGTGCTCCATAAGAAGAGGAGCCACCGCAGTGAGAAGCCTGAGCACCACAACTGGAGAGTAGCCCCCACTCTCAGCAACTAGAGAAAGCCTGCACACAGCAATGAAGACCCAGCACAAACAAAGATAAAATAAAAAATTAATTAAAGAAAACTACAATGAGGTACCACCTCACACTGATCAGAATGGCCATCATGAAAAAGTCTACAAATAAATGCTGGAGAGGGTGTGGAGAAAAGGAAACTCTCCTACACTGTTGGTGGGAATGTAAATTGGTGCAGCTACTATGGAGAATGTTATAGAGGTTCCTTAAAATAACTGAAAAATAGAACTACCATATAACCCAGCAATTCCACTCCTGGGCACATACCTGGACAAAACTGTCATTCAAAAATATACATGCAGCCTATGTACATAGCAGCAGTATTCACAATAGCTAACACATGGAAACAATCTAAGTATCCACTGACAGATAAAATGGATTCAGAAGATGTAGTACATATATACAAAGGAAAACTACTTAAAGAGAATGAAACTTAAAGAGAGTGAAACTTAAAGAGAATGAAATAATGCCATTTGCAGCAACATGGACACAATTAGAGATTATCATATTAAGTGAGTCAGAAAGAGAAAGAGAAATACCATATAATATCACTTATATGTGGAATCTAAAATATAACACAAATGAATTTATCCACAAATCAGAAACAGACTCACAGACAGAGAACAGACTTGTAGTTGACAAGGAGTGGGGGGTTGGGGGAAGAGTTTGGGGTTAGCAGACGCAAGCTATTACATTTAGAATGGATAAGCAAGGTGCTACTTATAGAACAGGAAGTTATATACAATCTCCTGGGATAAACTGTAATGGAAAAGAATATTTAAAAAAAGAATGTATGCATGTATATAACTGAGTTACTTTGCTGTACAACAGAAATTGGCTCAACATTGTAAATCAGCTATACTTCAATGAAAAACAGAGAAAAATAGTTTTTACTAAGATTGATCTTGAGAAAAACATTCTCAGCTAAACATTCAAGTTTATCATTTACAAATTTAATTTTCCATGTAACAGAAGGACATAGTTTAGCTAAACTTTCTGTCTCTATACAACAAGGATCCCCTTTCCTCTAGTTTCCAAAATCATGTTTCTCATTTACCAGTGATGAAGTAATTAAATTATAGGAGCTAAAGAAACGTATTCAGAGAAAATAAACTTAAAACTTCTAGATTTTCCACCAAGAGCAGCTGCTTGAGGAGTTGAAGACATTGAGAACAATGTCCTATTCAGACACAAGGCAAGTGATCTCAAGTGGCTTTCCTTGGCTTTTGATGAGTCAATAGATGTAACTGATACTGCTCAGTTGTTTATTTGAGGAGTTAACGCCAAGTCTGAGGTGACCGGAGAATTAACTCCTATGAATATTCTGTGCAGGACACATATGGGTGAAATTTTCTCAAAGAAATTGAGAAAACACTAATTTAGTACAACTGAATTGACTGGGATTTAGCACAACGGAAATGAAGTAGAATGTGCTACATGTAGAATTCTACAAGTAGAATTCTGCTATGATGTGCTACAACTGACAATGGTCAAACTATATACAGTGAAGAAGAAGGCACAACTGAACAAATTAACATAGCTTGTGAAATTTTCAGTTTGTGCAGACTATGGTTATTCTTATTCATCACTAAGTAATTTGCAGAAAACATTTGAATCTATCATGTACAACTGAATCAACAATGTCAATGGTAAACATTTTCTCTCATGACTTTTAATCATTTTAATATCTGTAAATTTTTATCAGAAATAGAAACTGAATATCCTGACTTGTCCTACTGCACAGCAGTTCAATGGCTTGGCAGTAATGAAGCTTGTGTCAATTTTTTTTCCTATGGTGGCGATGTGTTGCCATGTTACTAAAGTGGATCCAGGCAGCAAAGGCAGCAGTCTGGGCAGGACAATTGACTTTTTTTTTTTTTTTTTGGCTGCATGGCCTGTGGGATCTTAGTTCCCCAACCAGGGACTGAATACACACCCCCTGCAGTGGAAGTGCAGTCTTAACCACTGGACCACCAAGGAATCCCCTGATTTTTGACGATAGAGAATAGCAACTTTGACCTACTATTGTGTGAAATATCACCTCCTTTCCCTCAGAAGAATTCCATTCTTCTCATTCATAGCCCTGTATTACAAAAAATTATACTCTATTATTATCATATTTTTAATTTTGTCAATAAAAACTTTGTGGATGTTTGTTCCTCTCCTGTTATTATAGAAGTACCTACATAATAGTCTTGATTTTTGCCTCTTGATCCCCAAAGCCTAAAATATGTACTTTCAGGCTCTAAAAGAAAAAGTTAGCTGATCCCTGGTATAGAAAATGCTTACCACCTCATAGTATTGTTATGACTACCAGCTACCCTGGATTTTGGCAGGACTGAAACTAACAAACTTGTATATATGTCCTACTAAGGATTAGCACACTTCTCCAAGTACTTTATAGATTAATAGCCCACTAAATCCTTACAGCCACTCTATGAAGGAGGCACTACCATTGTTTCCATCTCAGAGGTGATGAACTTGCAGTGTAACTTGTTCAAGATGACCCAGCTGGCAAACGACAGATCAGGCTCTAGATGCTATGCTCTAAATCATGGAGGTGGCAATTTTTCTCTGAAAAGATTTTAGACTTTGTGAACCAGGTGGTCTCTGTTGGAGCTACTCAAATTTTGCTGTTGTAATTAGAAAGCAGCCATAGATTATATGCAAGCAAATGCATGAGGCTGTATCCCAATAAAACTTTATTTACAAAAACAAGGGGTGGTCTGGATTTGGCCCATGGCTATAGTTTGCCAACTCTTACTTTTAACTTCATGCTGTACAATGCTGTCCACCTCACTCATTTCTGTTGCCTGCCTGGATTTGGTCCAAACCCTAAGTCCCCCCCTGGAAAAGTGAATTTATGCAAGGTGAAGAGGCTGGTTAAAGCATTGACCATAAACCAGATGTTTTCTCCTAGATACTGGGTGTAAACCAGAGAGAAAGGAAGAAAAAGAAAATCACACCTTCATGGAGCTTATGATCTGGTGGGGAGATGGGCAACAAATAAGATTAAAAAAGGAAAAAGAGTGGCATGCTAGATGTTGATAAAGAGATGTGATAATCAGAAGTAATGATAAGGTGTATGTGTGTGTATGTATGTGTGATTTTAGTTACTGTCTCTCGGGAAGGCCTCACTGAAAATGAGAGCACTGAGTAAAGCTCTGAAGCAAGTGGCTTTCCTGACACCTCAGTTGGTAAAGAATCCCCCTGCAATGCAGCAGACCCTGGTTCAATTTTTGGGTCAGGAAGATCCCCTGGAGAAGGGATAGGCTACCCACTCCAGTATTCTTGGGCTTCCCTTGTGGCTTAGCTGGTAAAGAATCCACCCACAATGCGGGAGACCTGGGTTCGATCCCTGGGTTGGGAAGATCCCCTGGAGAAAGGAAAGGCTACCCACTCCAGTATTCTGGCCTGGAGAATCCCACGGACTGCATGGTCCATGAGGTCGTGAAGAGTCAGACAGGACTGAGCGACTTTCACTTTCACTGAAGCAAGTGAGAGAACAGCTGTGATGAATGTTCTAGCTGCTGGTGGGTTTTGATTAGAAGAGTGATAGGAAGGAGGTGGCAGCTATATGTTCTCCTAGGCTCTTCAGGTCCGTTTCTCTGCTATCTGGGGGTCGGCTGTCAAGGGCCTCAGGAAGCAGATGAAGCAAGAGTGGGGCAGGTGCTGAGGGCCAGACGTGGTGGGGGCCCACTCACTGACCTCCTGCCTGGGACAGGTGGGTGGTCTGGGAAAAGGGGCACCAGTGTTCACTTCCAGAGCCCAGCCTTCCAAACCTTGCTCAGGAAGAAGCCAAAAGAGGCTTCTGCCACTTCTGCCGCTGTGGTTGCCCCTCAGCCTGGCATCCAGGCCTCCTACTGCTCAGTGTGGCCCTCCACTCCGGATTCAGCCCCCCTTTTCCTCCTGTCTGGACCCCTTTGCAGCCCCATCACACTCTGCTGTGAGCCCTCCTGCCAAGGACTCCTCAGAACTCCAGGCCTTTGCTGTGGGGCACAACCACAGGCTTTCTCAAGGTCAGAACGTTATAAACCAAGTTCCAGCCCAGCATTTCCCAAAGCGTGTGGACCCATGTTAGCAGGCAGGGACGGGACTGGAGTGAGGGGGGTGAGGCCTTGGGGGCACAGTTTAAGGAGGTACTGCCCTCGGGGTTGTACAAGTGCAGGGTGGGCACCTTACTTGCCTCACCCTCCTCCTGGCCCTGGATGGTGTTCTGTGAAGCAAGGATCTGTGGTTAGTTGGGATAGAGGCACCAGCTTGCACACCATTTGTCACTGCACGCTACTGCAGAGCCTTGAATAAAGGAGTGTGCACTGCGCATTTCTAAGTAAGGAAGTGGCTGATAGCGGGGGCAGGATCCCAAACTCTTGAACCACAGAGTCTTTTTTTATGCAGGAAAGAAAGGGCTTTGTTTTCAGAGGGTGTTGCATTTGAAAACAGAATAGTGGATGCACATTACCTCTCCATCTACCTCCTTACATAATTATCTCTTTATACAGTGTCTCTGAACCTAGTCTGGCCCATAGTGCTCTGTAGAGCACGGGGACCAGGTCAAGGGTCTTGGCAGCTGCTTCACATTTCAATGGCACTTGTAAATGGATGGTCATTTCATTTTCAGAATACCCCCTGTTAACTCATCCTAAGGTAATCCAGGGCAGTAGATTATCCATATGTTAAAAAGTTAGAACTGCACTCTACAATATGAGTTGGAGAACCATAACCATACCATAACAAATATGGTAGCCATTAGCCACTGCTGGTTATTTACATTAAAATTAATTAAAATGAAATAAAATTAGGAATTGAACTTCTTGGTCCTCATTTTGAGTGCTTCACAGCCAGATGTGGCTGGTGTCTACCATGTTGGATAGCACAGACATAGAACATCTCCATCCTGCAGAAAGCTCTGTTGACAGTGTTAATAACTTGCCCAAAGCTCCACTCCATGGCCTTTTGCAGGCTGATGTGATATCAGAACTGGAATTCTGGGCCTGAGACCTCTGAGCAGACTGCCCCAGGAGAGGAGCTGCTCCCCTCCAACCGAGACTGTGCACCTGAATGGCCCGCAGTCGAAGGAGGGCGGAAGGGACATGATGGTGTAGGCCACGGGCAGGAGGCTGAGGAAGAGCACCAGCAGCAGGAGGCCCATGTAGAAGTTGTTGGAGCGGGAGGCCTTGAACACGCGTTCGTGGGGGACATTGCTGCTCATCACCGCCCAGCACTGGAAGTACATGGAGGTCAGCAGGCGCAGCACATTGATGCCCACCAGTCCTGGGGCGTAGAAGGAACCCATCCTGGAAGGGCAGAGATGGCACACCTGGTTGACTGGACAGCAGGAGAGGCCAGGGAAAGATGGCAGAAGGAAATGGGGCTGATGGGCTAGGGGCAGGAGGCCTTGCTGCTTTCCCTGTAGGTCCCAAGGGAAGGGATCTCACACTTAGCCAGGACATTTATCACTAAGCCATAGCCATCCATTCCTCAGGACAGGGATGCTCCAAGCATTACTGGCTTGGGTTCTGGCCAGGATTTTACCACTGCCCCACCTCCAGCCATGGAGCAAATTACATGGCCGCCTGTTACTCTGTGGTCTCCATTAAACTGCACTGCTGCTCAGAAAAGTATCTGAAGTCCTTAAATTAAAAGAATTGGATGTTGGCTTGCAATGAGCCCTTGAAAGCCTTTGCCAGGTCCCCTGGTGGGTCAGATGATAAAGAAACTGCCTGCAATGCAGGAGACCAGGGTTCAATCCTTGGGTCAGGAAGATCCCCTGGAGAAGGAAATGGCAACCGACTCCAGTATTCCTGCCTGGAGAATCCCATGGACAGAGGAGCCTGGCGGGCTACAGTTCATGGGGTCACAAAGAGTTGGACATGACTGAGCAACTAACACACTTGAAAGTCTTTGGCTGAAGTCAGGCAGCTTCCTTAGTTCATGTGTCTCCCTCTTTCCTATCTTTCCTCCCCACCACTTCCTTCTCCCTCCCTTTCTTTCTCTTCCTTCCTTCTCATCCTACTTTTTCCTTTTTCCTTTCTTGCTTCTCTCCTCTCTCCTTCCTCCTTCTTCCTTTTTTCCTTCTCTCTCCTTCACTCTTCTCTCTGCTTGCCATGTACATGGTAGCAACAGAGTGGGCCAGACACCGTTCTGGTTCAAATCTAGTCCTGCTCAAGTGAAGGAAAGGAGCTCAGAGAGGCCAGATGACTTGTCCAGCCTCTCTCCTGATGACTGAGAGGCTAAGCCTGGGATTCCAGCTTTTTGACTCCCCAGATGAGGTAATGCCCAGAGGAAATGTATAACTCACCAGATCATTCCTTGGTTGAAGATCAAACCAAGCACATTTCCACTAATATCAAACTCAGCATATGAGGGCTGAAGGGAAAGAGAGAAAGAGGGGAGAGAGAGAAAAAGTCTGTTAGGTGGTGTCAGCCAGATCCCACTACCAGCCAACTGACCAAGCCACTCCACTCCAAAGAGCCTGCTCTGGTGACCAGAGAGGAACCTTAGATTCAGGGTTCTATTTCTTTAACATGTTTTCAACTTTTTAAAAGGAGGTTTTATTTTTTTTTCCTTAAGATTTATTTATTATTTATTTTTGACTGTGCTGGGTCTTCATTGCTGCTCGCGGAGAGCTTGTTGCTGCTCTTCAGTTGTGGCAAGCAGGGGCTACTTTCCAGTTGCAGTGCGCAGGCTTCTCATTGCAGTGGTTTCTCTTGTTGCAGAGCACATGGCTTTGCAATGTGTCTGGGCTTTGGTACTTGCAGCTCACGGGCTCAGTAGCGCACAGGTTCAATACTTGTGGTTGAACCACAGGCTTAGTTGTCCCGTGGCATGTGGGATTTGCCCGGACTAGGGATCGAAACTGTGGTCCTGAACTGGCAGGCAGATTCCTTACCATTGAGCCAACAGGGAAGCCCCTAAAAAGAGTTTTAAATTTCTCAAGCTTGAAGAATTCTTCAATGTCTTCTTCAATTTAAATAATGAGAAATTTTTTTTGGAAATTCCAAGGTGGTCCAGGGATTAGGGCTCCACCCTTCTACTGCTGGGGGTCCAGCTTCAATCCCTGGTAAGAGAACTAAGATTCCACAAGCCACAAGGTGTAGTCAAATTTTAAAAAAATGAGAGAGAATTTTACCTTGTAGGGCCAGCAGGTTGACAGTGTGTTCTTGGGAGACCCCTTAAGAGAACATTTTATCAATGCTTTAATCAGAAATGTATGTTGAAATTATAATCAAGTAATCTAAGGTGTAAATATAATAAATAACAAAATGCAAATAATTAATCGAGGAGTCAAATGTAAAGAAAGCTTTAAAAGCAAACAAAATAAATCAATCACTCCTCCAATTCTCTTTTCTCCTTCTCATCTTCCTCTTGGAAAGGAGTGAGCTCAGACAGATTCCCATTTTCAACCTGACTCTTATTTTCAGAGTTTTGGAGGTCAGTCAACTGTTTGAAAGGACACAAAGCATGTGAGCACTGGGGAGCTGCAGTGGGGAGTTGGGGTCTTTCTGAGGCCAGCTTAAACCTGCTTCCTGATTTGTCTTCCAGATATGGAGATAAAAAGTGACAGGAATGAGGGAAGAAGAAAACAAAGTGAGGAGAGAGAAAAGGAAGGCCACATGAGTGTGGATCAAAGGAGGAAACATGCCAAATCCGAATACAGGAAGGTTAAATCTTGGGAATTTAAAATTTGAAAATATTAAAAAAAACAAACTTTTTTATCTATTGGATTTTGTCTTTCCTAGGAAAAAATGAAATACTTTACTACTTCACAGAGTAGAGATTAACACTAAATATCTAAAGAAAATAATAGAATGCATCTAACTGTATCAGAGAGAATGGTTGGAATGCCTTTCTGCAGAATGTTCAGGAAACAGTGACCTACAAATCCAGCCTCCAGGTCCCAGCACCAGCAGTAGTTCATGAACCGGACAAAACAAGCCCGCAGAAAGTCGCCCAGCAGGATGGTGATATATGTCACCAGCATGTCGGACACTGTCAGCCTCATGAATTCCTGCAAAAAGGAACAAAGCGAAAGGGGGTGGTCAGGGTTTGACCATACCCACTTCTCCCAACTGACTGCAGCCATGCCATGCCCCCCACACTCCATATTCTCTTTTGTGACTCTCTGATTGATGGTAGCAGAATGGTGGTACAGATAAGACTCCATGCTTTGAAAAATGTTTGCTATAGGTTCCAGTTAAATTAGTTACAAGTTACTAATTTATTGCTTTGAATAGTCCCTGAACATTTTGATGTTGACATTAACCTTGCAAGGTTATTGGGAAGCTTAGTGATTATGCATACAAATTTCCTGGCAGTTGGTAACACCCAGTATTTGGTACTTATCAGCACTATTGCACAAATGAAAGATCTGAAGGCTTACTCCTTGCTTCCCCCACCTGCTCTGAAGTACCATCTGTACCAACTAAGGCTGAATCTGACCACTGTCCTTGGGGACAGCTGCTGACATTCTTCACCCCTGCTGATTGAATTTTTTCTTTTTGGTATGTAGAGAAAATAATCTAGGTTTTTTACAGAGGCACATGGAAGAAGAGCTCAAAGCAAAGAAACAAAGTTTTCTCTGCTTTGCAGAGTACATATAATTTATTAATTTTTTAAAAAGTTGAAAAGATCTACCAGACATCATTAAAACCTTCAAGACATCCAAAAGACTTGGAGTTCCCAGGGGGCATAGGGCCTGCTTTATTCACTGTTGTATCTTCCAAGATGATTAATAAATGTTTGCTGGATGAACAGCTGATGAGTTTATATGGTTTTTCCTCAATACTAATGCTCTTAAGTAAAAGACAAACCAACTTGTATTTGGTCTCCACATCTGTGCAAGGTGATGCTCTGGGGCCTGGGGTGGAGATGAACATAGGTAAGCAGGGCATAACACTTCAAACCTATCATCACCAGCAAGCTCAGAAAGAAGCAAGCTTTAATCAGTGATGGGCATTCAGGGAGGAAGTCAAGAGAGATGCCCTCCAAGGATATGAAGTAGGAATAGAGAAATTCTACAGCAGAATATTCCAAAGGAATCACATGGGTAATGAACTCTTCTGTCTTCCAAAGAAGGTGGGTTTTACTCATGTGAAGACTTTCTCTGTTACACAACTATGATGGGTTTATAAATGTGAGTTGCTCTTCACATTAAAGATGAAGAGGATTTGATGAGAAGGCGGGAATCTGGGCCAGAGGAGATGAGAAGTGGTGAGTCTTAGTCCTCCATGAAGCAAGTAGAGAGAAAATCCCCCAGGACCCCGTGGGAAAGAGACTCTGCGGCAGGAAAATATCTGCTGATGGGCCTGTAGGCAGTGTTTGTCAGAGTGTGTGATGTAATCCGCTCTTCCACTGGACTTCATTACCCTCAGTTAAAAACATAATTTTCTAATGCTTTAGGGGAGTGGATTATTCAGCGGTGACAGGTGAATAGAAACCCCATGCAAGGAGGAGAAGGCAGCTGATCCCTATGTTACCTGTGAATACTTCAGATTTCTGCCTATGGAGGCAAAGAACACTAGCCTTAGAAACCTGCACTGTGTTAAGTACAAGGACAGTAGTGAAAGTAGGTAAGTGGAAATGGTTGTTAATTTCTGACTTTCTAATGAAAACCTTTAATTCTCTTTACAGAAAAATGCACAGATGCATATACACACAAAATCCTGTACCCAGTTTTAGGATTATCTATTTATCATTTCCAGGTGGAGAACCTCAGGCTTTTAGTGAAATCTGCAGTAAAACTAAATACATTCAAGTGGTATTAGATTGGCAGATGGAGGACATAGAGAAATGTGTGGGACACTGCAAAAAAGGGCAATGTGAAAAGGTGGAACTTTTCTAAGAAATGCTGGCTTGATATTTTGGAGACATGGAAACATCAGGGAAGGGATAACAAAGAGCTGAGAATAGGGACCACCTTTTCAGGAAAGTGTGATTACTCACAATGCCCACCGCCGTCTCCCAGCAAGAACCCCGGGGCACATCTGCAGGGTGCAGGGGGCGCCGGGGGACACTCTCATTCCAACCTGAGGAGTTGTAGTAGTGAAACAGAGTCCAGTGAGTGATGTTCTTTATCGTCTCTTCATTAGAAAGCTAGAAGGGAAGATGGAGATGTGGGGTTGGAAAGAGCCAGGGAAGGTCCAACAGTTTCTACAGAAAGAACAATTCAAGCCAGCATATGTCACAACCCTACCATCTAGCCTCTGCCCTATCCCTTAACAGGGTCTCTCCAGAACTGCCCTCCCCAGCCTTTGAGTCTATAGAGAAGAGGGGGGCAACTGGCTGAAGTCCCTGGGTCTTTTCCAGGAATTTTTCTTCTTTAAGTTATTATTCATCCATCCAAGTATTCATTCTTATTTAGAGGTTAATTTATTCTGGGCATGTAAGGCAATGGAGACACGTGAGTGACACAGGAGGGAACGGTTTACCTCAGAAAACTGCCAGTCTAGTAAGCGACACTTACACTTCCTCAGTCTAGTAGTAAGTTGTCAGGAAGCATTTAACAGGAGGCTTCCTGTGTGCTGTTTTGGATCTGTCATGAATCCTCTGTTCCTTATTAATTCCTGAATATTCAGGAATTAAGAGGAGAGGCAAGCCTCTCCCGGGGCTGAGGAATCCATGCATTTCCTTCATTAGGTTTTCTATACAGTGATAAGTACCCTCTTCGTTTTTACAAACCATATGGTAAAAGTGATTGTTTACAACTCTCTCTCTTTAATATGGATCACCTTAGGTTTTGTAAGTCTGGAAATTTAATCTTTATCTTTGCTGAGGATAGCTATCTTGTAAGACAGTATATATACCCACACCATGTTGAATAAAACACCTGGTACCATCAGAGCTTGGGTCCCCGTGTCTTTCTTTCCTTTTCTCTCTCTTTCTCGCTAATTCCTTGGAGCGCGGAAGCCCGCTGAGCTCTCTTTCTTTCCCGGGCTTCTAAGAGCCTCTCGCCTTAACCCCCTCGAGAGGGCGCCTGGTGCCTACGTGAAGCAGTGCAAGCTCTGTGCAAAGAGCTTTATTGGTTCTCTGTGTAAACCAGGGAATATCAACCTCTTTCTCTTTTACTTTCTTATTGTCGACTCCGGACCACCAGGTTCTGGTCCATTAAAGGACCAACAGTAAGTGACAGAGATAAACAGACACTTGCAGAACAGGGTGATAAAAGCTGTGGGAAATTTTCTCTGGGGACTGAGGAAATCCACTTCAGGCCATGAGGCCCATTCCTGGAGGTGGGGACCTGTGAGCCAAACTGCAGGAGGATAACTCAACTCCTCAAACAAGGGGAGGAGAGTGGAGAGTGAGGCAAGAGAGGAGGAAATGTGAGCTCGGAAGGGTGAAGCAGTTTTTTAGGGTAGGAGGGAAGTGAGAGGTGCAGGCTGCAGATGGAGGGTAGGCAAGGGCCAGATCTAGTCACTACTATGCTTAGAATCTTCCAGCAGCTTCTTGTTAATCTCAGGAAAATTCATGAGGAGGGAGGCATGGGAAAGAGGAGCATCACCATCTGACCCTTGCCCCAGTTTCATCTTTCACTTCCTGCCCTCCATGCTATTGTTCAGCTAACTCACAGTTCTCTATTTGCATAAATTCTTCCCTCTGATTTTTTCCAGTGTCCGCTAAGATCCCTCATGGTGGGGTCTGCAGCCCCCCTGAGCACTGTCCCACTGCCCTGGACTCACCCCCACTGAAGCACCTGGCCCAGAGTGCTGTGATGAATGAGTCTGTCTCCCCTGGAACAGAACTGTGTCTTGCTCTCAGCTGTACCCCCAGGGCCTGACTTGGTGGGTGCACCATAACTGGTGAGCAGGGATGAAAGGGTAACTCACCCATCACTTATTATTTCATTGGACACTTGTCAGCTGGTAAACACATATGGCAGCTAAGAAACAGTACTGGAAAGGCTGCAGACAAAATATTAAGGTTATCAAATGACAGGAGGAGGATGTGAAAAAAGATAGCCTAAGAAAAAGACAGTAAAGAACTGAAGCAAAATGTTAACAGTTGGGTCATAGGAATCTGGCAACATTTTTTCTTCATTTAATTTTTCTGATCTTTCTAAAATTTACTTAATATAAATCATACAAAAGGAAATTATTATATTTAAACAAGCAACATGGTGGACACTGGGAATTGGGAAGAAGTTTGTGGTCTCTACCTTCAGGTGGACGTCATCCATCAGGGCCAAGAGAAAGGTGTAGAGGTTTCCCAGGAAGAGTGCAAAGATGCGCCCCAGCTGCCACTTCAGTCCAATGCGTGGGTGGTAATTCTCCAGGGCGGCAATGGTTTCAAACAGAGGAGGACAAAACATCCCAAGCAGAGACATCACAATTTCTACCTGGGAAGTCAGGAGAGCTGGGCTAGTTTGTCATCAATGTCACTTGCTTGTCCACCATCTCTGTGCTCCCAGGGTCGTTCATCTCCATCTCCTGGTTGCCTGCCCCCTCCTCTGCCTCTAGAAATGCCCCACCTGGGGTCTCCACAACTTGCTCTGTGACCCTGACATAGGAGCCAACATGCTCTGGGACTGCTTGTCACAATGATTGTTACCAGTAGCATTGATAAAAATAGCAAACTATCTTTGAGAAGGAAATGAATTAACACATGGGACAGTGCTTTGTGTTTGGTAACAGTTGTGAATCATTAAGAGTCATCTCATCTCAGGAGAGTGGAAGACCAGAAGCTCAAATTATGGAACAGAACCAATGGTAGAGGCATGTGGTGTAGAGTGTGGCCTTTGGGGTCAGCTCTCTGGGTTTTAGACCCTGCTCTATTGATTGCTGACTTTGTAATTTAGGGAAAGTTACATAATTTCTCTGAGCTTCTTATTTCTTTGTGTGTAAAATGGTGATGGTGGACTTCCTTGTGAGAATCAGGAGATAAGTCATAAGCTGACAGCACAGAACCTGGTAAGAACTAAATTTTGGCTTCAACTTTGTTAAAATCCTGACTCGAATAATGGAACTGCCAGCCACAGTAGAATGTTTTCTCTGCCGCTGAGTCTGCTCACCTAGTGAAAGTATCCTGAACTGCTGATCAAAGTGCAGGTTGATCAGCTCTCTGGACTGTGGCTCACTCCCCTCTGCCTGCTCACACTGACCTTTGGGTTGGCTTCTCATGACCTTCATTCTTCCAGCCCTGCTCATGCGGTTCTTCCTGCCTAGAAAGCCATCCTGGCACCACATCCACCATGGCCCTTCTCTTAACATTTGTCTGATGCTCAGCTTGATTCCTGCCTTTGCCATAAAATCCCCTCAGTCTCTCTGGCTCACATGGGCTTTCCCACCTGCCACACATCTGAAATGCGAAACTTCTTATTTGATCACATTCTTCCTGCCTATTACTGGTTGTGCCAAAGTTTATTCTTGTCAAACCTGCTTCCTGAGGAGACTGACAATTCCATTAAAGGCAGAATTCATCTTGAGCATCTTTTGAATTCCTTTCATAGCTCAGGGTTTTAGAAATTAAGTGTAAATAGCATTTTTAAAAAACTCAATCTGATCACCACTGACTTTGAGCTATAGCTATCATTCATTCACATTCATTGAAATCACTGATACATTTATATTTAAATCTATCTGATTTTGTGCTTTATATTTGTCCTGCCAGTTCCACATTTCCTTTTTAATCCTTTCTTGCCTTATGATGGGAGGTAGATTCTTTCTTCTTTGGGTCAGTAATATTTTCTGGGCTTAGCAAGGTGGTTCTTCTGCTGGTCTCACCTGGGTTCATTCATGTATTAATATCTATAGTCAACTGATGGCTGATGTTTTCACTTATACATCTGGTGGTGGATCTACTATCACCTAGGGTGATGAGAAAATTGGGCCATGTGTCTGTCATCATTTAGGAGGTCAGCCTGGCATCATCCACATGAGGGATATTTCAGGTTCCCAAGAAAGCAAGTTGCAAAACACAAGCACTTTTCAAGTCTGCTTGTATCATGGTGATGGAAGCAAGGTCCAATGCTGTAAAGAGCAATATTGCATAGGAACATGGAATGTTAGGTCCATGAATCAAGGTAAATTGGAAGTGGTCAAATAGGAGATGGCAAGACTGAACGTCGACATTTTAGGAGTTAGCGAACTAAAATGGACTGAAATGAGTGAATTTAACTCAGATGACCATTATATCTACCACTGTGGGCAAGAATCCCTTAGAAGAAATGGAGTAGCCATCATAGTCAACAAAAGAGTCTGAAATGCAGTACTTGGATGCAATCTCAAAAACGACAGAATAATCTCTGTTCATGTCCAAGGCAAACCATTCAGTATCATGGTAATCCAAGTCTATGCCCCAATCATTAATGCTGAAGAAGCTGAAGTTGAACGGTTCTATGAAGACCTACAAGACCTTCTAGAACTAACACCCCAAAAGATGTCCTTTTCATTATAGAGGACTGGAATGCAAAAGTAGGAAGTCAAGAAACACCTGGAGTAACAGGCAAATTTGGCCTTGGAGTACAGAATAAAGCAGGGCAAAGGCTAACAGAGTTTTGCCAAGAGAATGCACTGGTCATAGCAAATACCCTCTTCCAACAACACAAGAGAAGACTCTACACATGGACATCACCAGATGGTCGATACTGAAATCAGACTGATTGTATTCTTTGCAATCAAAGATGGAGAAGCTCTATATAGTCAGCAAAAACAAGACCGGGAGCTGACTGGGGCTCAGATCATGAACTCCTTATTGTCAAATTCAGACTTACAGTGAAGAAAGTAGGGAAAACCACTAGACCATTCAGGTACGACCTAAATCAAATCCCTTATGAATATACAGTGGAAGTGAGAAATAGATTTAAGGGACTAGATCTGATAGACAGAGTGCCTGATGAACTATGGATGGAGATTTGTGACATTGTACAGGAGACAGGGATCAAGACCATCCCCAAGAAAAAAAAATGCAAAGAAGCAAAATGGCTGTCTGAGGAGGCGTTACAAGTAGCTGTGAAAAGAAGAGAAGCAAAAAGCAAAGGAGAAAAGGAAAGATATATCCATTTGAATGCAGAGTTCCAAAGAATAGTAAGGAGAGATAAGAAAGCCTTCCTCAGTGATCAGTGCAAAGAAATGGAGGAAAACAATAGAAAGGGAAAGACTAGAGATCTCTTCAAGAAAATTAGAGATACCAAGGGACATTTCTTGCAACGATGGACTCAATAAAGGACAGAAATGGTATGGACTTAACAGAAGCAGAAGATATTAAGAAGAGGTGGCAAGAATACACACAAGAACTGTACAAAAAAGATCTTCATGACCCAGATAATCACGATGGTGTGATTACTCACCTAGAGCCAGACATCCTGGAATGTGAAGTCAAGTGGGCCTTAGGAAGCATCACTATGAACAAAGCTAGTGGAGGTAATGGAATTCCAGTTGACCTATTTCAAATCCTAAAAGAAGATGCTGTGAAAGAGCTGCACTCATATGTCAGCAAATTTGGAAAACTCAGCAGTGGCCACAGGACTGGAATAGGTCAGTTTTCATTCCAATCCCAAAGAAAGGTAATGCTAAAGAATGCTCAAACTACCACACAATTGCATTCATCTCACATGCTAGTAAAGTAATGCTCAAAATTCTCCAAGCCAGGCTTCAACAATATGTAAACCATGAAATACCAGATGTTCAAGCTGGATTTAGAAAAGGCAGAGGAATCAGAGATCAAATTGCCAACATCCGCTGGATCATTGAAAAAGCAAGAGTTCCAGAAAAACATCTATTTCTGCTTTATTAACTATGCCAAAGCCTTTGACTGTGTGGATCACAATAAACTGTGGAAAATTCTGAAAGAGATGGGAATACAAGACCACCTGACCTGCCTCTTGAGAAATCTGTATGTAGGTCAGGAAGCAACAATTAGAACTGGACATGGAACAACAGACTGGTTCCAAATAGGCAAAGGAGTACGTCAAGGCTGTATATTGTCACCCTGCTTATTTAACTTATATGCAGAGTACATCATGAGAAATGCTGGGTTGGAAGAAGCACAAGCTAGAATAAAGATTGCTGGGAGAAATATCAATAACCTCAGATATGCAGATGACACCACCCTTATGGCAGAAAGTGAAGAAGAACTAAAGAGTCTCTTGATGAAAGTGAAAGAGGAGAATGAAAAAGTTGGCCTACAGCTCAATATTCAGAAAACTAAGATCATGGCATCTGGTTCCATCACTTCATGGCAAAGAGATGGGGAAACAGTGGAAACAGTGACGGACTTTATTTTTTGGGGCTCCAAAATCACTGCAGATGGTGATTGCAGCCATGAAATTAAAAGACGCTCACTCCTTGGAAGGAAAGTTATTACCAACCTAGACAGCACATTAAAAGTAGAGACATTACTTTGCCAACAAAGGTCCATCTAGTCAAGGCTATGGTTTTTCCAGTAGTCATGTATGATGTGAGAGTTGGACTATAAAGAAAGCTGAGTGCTGAAGAACTGACACTTTTGAACTGTGGTGTTGGAGAAGACTCTTGAGAGTCCCATGGACTGCAAGGAGATCAAACCAGTCCATCCTAAAGGAGATCAGTCCTGAATATTCATTGGAAGGACTGATGCTGAAGCTGAAACTCCAATACTTTGGCCACTTGAATAGAAGAAGTGACTCGTTGGAAAAGACCCTGATGCTGGGAAAGAGTGAAGGCGGGAGGAGAAGGGGATGACAGAGGATGAGATGGTTGGATGGTATCACTGACTCAATGGACACAAGTTTGAGTAAACTGTGGGAGCTGGTGATGGACAGGAAGGTCTGGCGTGCTGCAGCCCATGGGGTTGCAAAGAGTCGGTCACGACTGAGCAACTGAACTGAACTGAACTGTATCATGGTTGTTATTGTTTCATTGACTAAGGCAAGGGATTGGGAAACAGATTTTACCTCTTCATGGGTGGGGCCATAAAATCACATTGCAAAAAAATGTGCATATAAGGATAGGAAGAACTTGTAGCCATTTTTGCCAACTACCACAGATGTCAATTCCTGAGAGAGATTTATAGATTCAATACAATCACAATAAAACCTTAATGTGTTTTATTGTGAATCTTGATGAGAGAACTCAATCTATCAGGTATCAAGACATACTATAGAGTCACAGTTTATCAATACATTATTGGTACAGGAATAGACAAATAGAGCAGTGGAACAGAAATTACACCCATGCAGTACTAGACAACTGACTTATGATCTACAGCACTGTAGAGACCTGAGGAAAGGATCATCTTTTTTAAAAATTCATATTAAGACAACTGGCTATCTAGCTGACTGACATGTTAATTGAATCCAGCTTTATCCAGCTATGAAAGCCTAATAACAGGTGACTGTTCAAGACGTTCATATTATGTGACTTGAAAGCAGTGTAATTTCACTTTTTTAAATAAGTCCCATAGTCCAGAATTCAATAATTCAGCCGAATGGCATAGGAACAGGGTAATTTCAGGATATTCACTTCAGCAGTATACCATCTTACCTCATTTCTTTCATACCAGCTGACATTCTGCATTTTGGAAAATTCCTGGGATCGCTTCACCACAAAGTAAATGAGGTACCCACTTCCACACAAGCAGCAGATGATGAGAAAGTTGGCCAGGACACGGAGAAATCTTGTCAGATGGACATTTTCTTCTTTGTTACTCTCTTGTTCATCCACTATTGACTCCTGGATGTGTGAAAATGAGATGTGAATAATAACAAGGAATCATCGGTTCCTGAGATGACTATTTTTTATATTTTCAGAAACTAAATCATTGGGGTGGTAGAGAGCACTGCTGCCTTGTGGGGAGTTAGTTATTTTCTTTAAGAAAATATATTTTGTATAGGTGAGGGAGATTAAGAGGCATAAACTTCCACTTGCAAAATAAGTGAGTCATGAGCATGAAGTATACAAATGTACAAAATGTACAAATATCTTTGGTGACATTATAACTAGACTTACCATGATGACCATTTTGAATTGTATAGAAATATCGAATCATTATGCCGTACAACAAGAAATAACACTGAATTGTAGGTAAGTTATATTTAAACAAACAAAGTTATAGAAAAAGAGATCAGATTTGTGGTTACCAGAGGTAGGAGTTGGGTAGGCAGAGAGAGAACTGGATGAAGGTAGTCAAGAGATACAAACTTATAGTTATAAGATAAAGAAGTCCCAAAGTACAACATGATGAACCTAATTAACACTACTGTATATTATATATGAAAGTTGTTAAGAGAGTAAATCCTAAGTTCTCATTACAAGGAAAAATTTTTTGTTTAATTTTGTATCTGTATGAGATGATGGATGTTCACGAAACTGATTGTGTTAATCATTTCATGATGTAAGTCAAAGCATTATGCTGTACACCATAAACTTATACAGTGCTGTCTTTCAATTGTATTTCAATAAAACTGGAAGGAAAAAGAGGAATCTTAAAAAATTACATTTTTTGTTGTTACTGCTCTTTTGGTACATGTAATGACAAAAGCTTCGATTTATTGGAAACTTACTGTATGTCAGCTGCAGTGCTAAATGCTTTCCATGCATTATTCTTCTTAATCCCAACAACAAACCAATAGTAGTTACCTTTATTACCCACATTATAGATACTAATGCCCACGGAGATTTTTCTAACCCATTGGGATTATTTTAAATCTACAGATCAAATAGATTAAAACTGAATCTTAAAAATATCGAGTCTTCTAAGCCAGGGACTGGCTTTTTCTATAAAAAAAGTTCTGACCAAACTTTTTTCTATAAAAAATCAGAAAGTAAATAGTTTTGGTTTTGCAGGTCACATGGTGTCTCTCATAACTACTTAACTGTATTGCTGTAGCATGAAAGCAACTATAAATAATATATAATAAATAGGCATGACTCTATTTCAATAAAATCTTATTTATAAAAATAGACAGCAGGCTGGATTTGGACCCTGGGCTATAGTTTGCTGATCCCTGTTCTAATCCATATGCATGGTATATTCCTCCATTTACTTAGAGTTTATTAATTCCTTTCAGCAATGTTTTGTACTTTTTGGTGTAGGCAGCTTTGCACATTTGTGTGTGTGTGCGAAATCTATTCCTTGGAATTACTTTATGTCATTTTATTGTACTTCATGTCATTTTATTATAAATGGAATGAAATTACTTTCTAATTGTTTGCTGCTAGTGTATACAAATACAATGGATTTTTTATTATTAAACTTATATCCTGCATTAGTACATTTTTTATAGTATGTGAAACTAGAATGTGGCACAATTAGTATGTGGCAGAATCAGGGTGGAAAAACGAGGTCCCCTGGACACAAAAGTCCTGGAAGGAGATCTTTCTTTATGTTTTTTAAGTTGAATATAATCTACAATGTTGTGTTAATTACTACTGCACAGCAAAGTGATTCATTTATATATGTATTCATTCTTTTTTAAAAAAACATCCTTTCCATTCTTGTTTATCACAGGATATTGAATATAGTTCTCTAGGCTACACAGTAGGACCTTGTTGTTTATCTATTCCATATATAAAAGCTTACATCTGCTAAACCTGAGCCCCTACTCTACCCCCTCCCTCAGCCCCCTCCCCCTTGGAACCCCAAGTCTGTTCTCCATGTCTGTGAGTCTGTTTCTGTTTCATAGATAGGTTCATTTGTGTCATATTTTAGACTCCACATATAAGAGGTCTCATATGGTATTTGTCTTTCTCTTTCTGACTTTACTTAGTATGGTAATCTCTAGTTGCATCCATGTTGCTGCAAATGGCATTATTTAATTCTTTTTTATGACTAAGTAGTATGTGTGTATATATATACACATATTATAGTACATCTATTGGCTAATGTGACTAGTGCTTCTATGAATATAGTAATGCATGTATCTTTTTGAATTATAGTTTTGTCTGGCTATATGGCCAGGAGTGGGATGCTGGATCATATCATAATTCTACTTTTAGTTTTCTGAGGAACATCTATACTGTTTTCAGTAGTGGCTATACCAACTTACATTCCCACCAACAGTGAAGGAGGGTTCCCTTTTCTCCATATCCTCTCCAGCGTTTGTTATTTGTAGATTTTTTTCATGATGGCCACTCTAACTGGTGTGAGGTGACACCTCATTGTAGTTTTGATAGACATTACTTTGCCAACAAAGGTCTGTCTGGTCAAGGCTATGGTTTTTCCAGTGGTCACGTATGGATGTGAGAGTTGGACTATAAAGAAAGCTGAGCGCCGAAAAATTGATGCTTTTGAACTGTGGTGTTGGAGAAGACTCTTGAGAGTCCCTTGGACTGCAAGGGGATCCAGCCAGTCCATCCTAAAGGAGATCAGTCCTGGGTGTTCATTGGAAGGACTGATGCTGAAGCTGAAACTCCAATACTTTGGCCACCTCAGGAGAAGAGTTGACTTGTTGGAAAAGACCCTGATGCTGGGAGGGATTTGGGGCAGGAGGAGAAGGGGACGACAGAGGATGAGATGGCTGGATGGCATCACCAACTCGATGGACATGAGTTTGAGTAAATTGCGGGAGTTTGTGATGGACAGGGAGGCCTGGCGTGCTGCGATTCATGGGGTTGCAAAGAGTCGGACACGACTGAACGACTGGCTGAACTGAACTGAATAATTAGCAATGTTGAATATCTTTTTATGTGCCTGCTGGCCATCTGTATGTCTTCTTTGAAACCATTCAGAGTTCTTGATAGTCCAATGCTTCTGATCAGTCCAATGCTTCTGATCAGTCAGACTTTGTTACTCCAGGACTTTACAGGGGTCAGGTCTACACCACAGCAGTGCTTGATGGTCTTGTCTTCTTCCCTCTCCACTCTCTTGGCCCTTCTGGGAAGAGAATGGACTGCTTCCCACTGATACCAGTTGTTGCTTGCAGAAGGAAGGTACACCCACCAGGAACAGGGCTTGAGTCATGAGCCCCAGCGTCCTCTAGGCTTGGCAGTTGTTGGAGCAGGGAGCTGGCTCAGTTCTCCTGTTCTTCTCAGCAATGGGGAGCTGTGACGGAGCATCTAAGGGCAGGGTAGGGGTCAACAGGGGTTTTGACCTTTCCTCCAGGACTACTAGAGAGAGGCAAAGCAGGTCAATGTGTATGAAGCACTTTGAATATCTAGGAAGGAGGAGGCTTCTCCTCTGAATATGTTAAAAACCAAAATAATATACTTATATAACAGGGCACATGTTGTGAGAACTGTGTACATTAATGTATTTTAACTGCCTGATGAGTTAGTTGAAGCTGAATCTGAACACAATAACTGTTAGTTGATTGAAAAATCTCCTTCCTTCTCTTCAGGCAATAAAAATAACAAAACAAAAATAAATAAATGGGGCCTAATCAAACTTACAAGCTTTTGCACAGCAAAGGAAACCATAAAAACAAAAAACAAAAAGACAACCTACAGAATGGGAGAAAATAACAAATTTTGGAGAGGGTGTGGAGAAAAGGGAACCCTCCTACACTGTTGGTGGGAGTGTAAGTGGTTGCAGCCACTATATGCATGCATGCTAAGTTATTTCAGTCATGCCTGACTCTTCGTGAGTCTATGGACTGCAGCCCTCCAGGCTCCTCTGTCCTAGGGATTCTCCAGGCAAGAATACTGGAGTGGGTGGCCATGTCCTCCTCCAGGGGCTCTTCCTGACCCAGGGATCAAACCCACATCTCTTATGTCTCCTGCATTGGCAGGCGAGTTCTTTACTAGCGCTACCTGGGAAACTGTCACTATGGAGAACAGTAAAACTAAAAGTAGAACTACCACATGATCCAGCAATCCCACTCCTGGGCACATATTTGGAAAAGATGAAAACTCTAATTCTAAAAGATATAAGCATCCCAATGTTCAAAGCAGCACTATTTACAATAGCAAAGACAAGGAAGCAACCTGAGTCCATTCACAGATGAATGAATAAAGAAGATGGGGTACATATGGAAAATTATATATTAAAAAGGATGAAAATTTAAAAACCCATAAAAAAGAATGAAATAGTGCCATTTGCAGCAACATGGATGGATCCAGAGACTCTCATAGTAAGTGAAGTAAGTCAGAGACAGACAAATGTCATGATATTGTTTATATGTGGAGTCTAAAAAGTGGTACAAATAAACTTTTTTTTTTTCACAAAACAGAAACGACGCACAGACTTAGAAACAAACTTATGTTTACTAAAGGAGAGAGCAGAGGGATAAATTAGGAGTTTGGGACTAGTAGATGCAAACTACTATTGTATATAAAATACATAAACAACAAGGTCCTACTGTATAGCACAGGGAACCATATTCAATATCTTGTAATAACCTATAATGGAAAATAATATGAAAATGAATATATATGTATAATTGAATCACTTTGCTGTACAACAGAAACTAACACAATGTTGTAAATCAAATATACTTCAATTAAAAGTAAAGAACCCTGAGTGGTATATACAGTCATGGAGGGAAAAACTAAGATGTGCAGTGCTTTCCCCTTCATTCCAGCTGCTTACCCTCAGGCTTGTTTTTGTTCTATATTCTGTAGGCCACCTCACATCTCTCTTGTGAGCAAATTAATAAGATAATTAAGTGTGGAATTATACATTTAACTGATTCCTTTATTCCCACATCCCCAAACCAGGGTTCTCAACTCTCTGTGGGTGTTCTAATTGCCTGGGGAAATTTTTAAAAAAGTCAATGCCAGGACCCCACCCTAGACCAATTATGTGAGAATCTCTGGGGGTGGGGCCCAGAAGATTTTTTAAAGCTCCTCAGATCATGCAAATATGTGGAAAAGTTGAGAACAGCTGCCCCAAGTGAGTCCTTTCACTTCCTCCAGCAGAAAGCAGTTCTGAGAGGAAAGAGGCAGGACCCAGCATCCGTGATTCTCAACCATATTAAGGAACAGATGGTGGGTACCACTCATGAGCATTCTTTCTTGAAGGCTTGAGAGCTAGGCTCCCACTTCTGGGAAAGCTCTTATCACAAACGAGTTGGGGACCTTATTTCCCATGCCCCGCCTCGGAGAACTCTCCCAGTGACCGGAGGGACTCAGAGTTCCCCAGGAAGTGGGACTGGCCCTGAGGTGACTACCTTGAAGCTGGTGGTGATGGAGGCGTATTTGTTGTCAGCCGTGTCTGAATTCCCAATCAGGTAGTCCCAGCTGGTGAACATCTTGAAGCTGAAGGTGAAGTTGTCACTCTCCCCCTCGCTCGTGCTGCCCTGGTTGTTGCTGGCCATCCTGTTGGGCATAGACCGCTGTTGTTAGGTCTGCTCTGTGTCAGCCCAGTCTTGGGCACAGGTGGCAGATGTCCAGTGAAGGAAAAGAGCTGAGACGGATTTGAGTCAGGCTACTGACAGCCAGAGCACCATCCCCTCAAAGTCAGAGTGCCCTGTGAGCATACATGGTATCAGTTGGATAACAAGAAACCGGCATGGGTACACGACACAACCATGTTTTGTACTCTGACGTCTGATTTCTTGTGACTTGACTCACTTGCCGATGTTTTAGAACTCTTCTCACAGAGAACATCCCCTCCTTTTTTTTTTTTTAATTTATTGCCATTACTTCTTTGGACGTGTATTTTTTTATTTTTAAACTTTTCTGTCGGGGTATTCTATTGGGTTGGGATGACCCCTGGAGAAGGGAAAGGCTACCCACTCCAGTATTCTGGCCTGGAAAATTCCATGGACTGTACAGAGTCTTTGTGACATGGAGTCACAAAGAGTTGGATGCAACTGAGCAACTTTCACTTTCACTTTCCTCGGGGTATAGCCGATTAAAAATATGGTGATAGTTTCAGGTGAATAGCAAAGGGCCTCAGCCATATATATACATATACATGTATCCATTCTCCCTTAAACTCTCCTACCATCCAGGCTGCCATATAACAGTGAGCAGACTTCTCTGTGCTGTATACTTGTTCCTTGTTGGTTATCTGTTTTAAATATAGCAGTGTGTAGATGTCTATCTCCCTAACTCTCCCTTCCCCTCATTCTTCCCCCTAGCAACCATAAATTCAAGAACATCCCCTTCTAATTCATCTATTTTCTTGGATAAAAATTATATTTTTTCTGATATAAAATTCAATGAGCCCTGAGGCAGTTGGTATTGCAACCAGATCATGCACACATCCTTTTCTTAAGCAAGCTTGGAGGAAAGTACCTTGGACCTACCTTAGCAACCCCGTATTTCATCCTCCCTCTCCTCATTCTCTCTTTGTGCTTCCTGGAGATCCACCCTGGGAGAACCACAGAATCCCAGGCAGGGGCTCCATCAGATGCAATGGGGGGGTTTGCATCTCTCTGACTCTGTCTGATGTGTTGGCTTTTGGGATTTGCTGTTTCAGGGGCCTGGTTGCCTCAGTTAGCTTTTTGGTTTAACAGGGAAACATTCCATATCCTTATACTTCGCTGGGAAAAACGTAACAATGTCAGGGCTAAGAATAAAACCAAACCTGTCTCGCCTGCCCCCTTGTTTTTTTTTCCTTTTGCTTGATAGAGCTGGGTAGCCACATGTCACGTAGTGGTCACTGTCTCATGCCAGATAGACTCTCATGAACAGCAGCATTTTCCTCTGAGTGCATGAGATAGAAAACCCAGCTGGGCCCGCCCATCGCCTTGCGGGGGTTCTGGCTGGGCCTAAAGGGCACTCTGCTTCTGCTGCATACACAGCTGCTCTGCTCCTCCAGGAAATGTGACCTCCGGTGGCCCTGCTGAAGGGGGGCCTGGTGGTCAGGTCTGTGCACAGACTGTGCCCCATCCTGCACAGCCTGTGCTGACTGGGACCCCCTGACTTAGAAGAAGGCAATCCGGGGGGTAAGCCAAGCTTTTTTCTTCAGAGAATGTGAATTATGGGGCACAAACATATTAAAGTGCCATTTCTGATCACAGAGAAAAGCAGAGTTGGGGTGGGAGAGGACACCAACGTTAGTTACTGCCATAGACGTTGGTTTAGCCTCATTGTTGTATCTTTGTAAGTGAGCTTACTGCAGAGGGTTTTTCTGAGGAAGCCAGGCTCTGGCAAAACAGAAACAGGCCTCGAAAACTTCTCCAGCATTTCCTTACCAGGTACCATGTTCCCCCTTCAAGCCATACTGTTTTGTTTTGTTTTCTTAAGATTTTAATCATTTCTATTTATTTACTTATGGCTGTTCTGAGTCTTCATTGCTATGTGGGCTTTCTCTGGTTGTGGACAGCAGGGACTACTCTTTGCTGCAATTGCAGTGGTTTCTCTTGTGGAGCACGGGGCTAGGGCATGCGGGCTTCAGTCGTTGTGGCTTCCAGGGTCTGGAGTGCAGGTTCAATAGTTGTGGCACATGGGCTTCATATCCTGTAGGATATTCCTGGATCAGAGATCAAATCTGTGCTTCTTGAACTGGCAGACAGATTTTTTTTTTACCATTTAGTCACTAGGGAAGACCTACATTGGTTTTTTGACCACTTTAGGGGCCCAGTAGGATATTCACTGCCTCAAGGCCTTTGCTCATGCTCTTGCTTTGTCTAAAGGGATGTGCTAGCTTCTTCTAAAGGAGTGTCTATCCCATTTTCCAGAACTTCCCACATTAACCTGTATATATCTTTCATGCCGCATATGACAATCTGTATTTGCTTTATTTGTTTCCTTGTTTTTTCTCTAAATTCCTGAGAAGAAGCTAAGTAGGCACAGTGTGACCATAGGAGTGGGCTGTTTGTGGGAAGATTAAATGCCTGTAAATGAGATAATCATACTTACGATCTAATGACGATCATCAGACTGTAGCCGAACACGCTGACCCCCACCATGAAGTAAGCCATGGGCAACCTGTACCTCAGCCAACCGATGGTCCTCTGGTTGTTGTAGTAGCCATAGAAGAGAGCAGAATACTTGATGTAGCCCTGGGCGTCAGCAAAGCAAATGCCCTGAGTTAGTGAGCTTAGAGTGACAGTCATCAGACCCTCCTGTCTGACCTGGGGTTTCTTTCTCAGAGGTATGATGGGAGCTGGAGGGGAGGAAGGAAGGGCTCTGGACATTCTTGTTCTTCCCTTCACTCCCCTGGTTTGCTCCAGAGTCTGTGCAGGTCTCCACTCTCCCCTCTTTCCTTTCCCCTTCTATTTCTCCATCACACTGAGTACAGAATACACCGAGATACAGAATGGGGAAGAGATTATGGTTAACATTTGGGATAAGTCAGGGATAAGGGATGTGTGTGTGTGTGTGTGTGTGCACCTGCACACACCACTCCAAGTTCCCCTCCGCTCTGCCTCCTGTGCCCAGGGTCTTAATTTAACACTCTGGAACTAGATGGAAGTCCATGAACTTTCTCAGTGTCTCAAAACTTCTAAAGAAAACTGTGTGATAAAGCTCACAACCTAACCTGAGTTTTAATTTCAGTTTGGTTCTGGGTATAATTTACCTCCCTGGAGGAGGGCACGGCAAGCCACTCCAATATTCTTGCCTGGAGAATCCCCATGGACAAAGGAGCCCGGTGGGCTACAATCCATGGGGTCGCAAAGAGTCGGACATGACTGAGCGACTAAGCACAGAAGCACGAGTACATAATTGACTTCAAGTGTAATTAGCACACTTTTTAGGTGTAGTTGTTTAGGTATAATATTCACTTAGAATTTCAGCACTTCTTTTATATCTTTGCTGAACATAAAACATGGGATTATTCTGGCTTCACACAGATGTGTAGTTGGAGAGAGGAGCCAAATTTTTTTTTTTTTTTCTTCTTCTTCTTTTATTTATTTATTTATTTATTTATTTTTCCCTCACCGCACCCCTGAGGAGCCAAATTTTAATAGTATTTTTCATACACTTGTGACTATTTCTTCTTTGATATTTTACCTCAACCCCATAACTAGTTCCTAAAAGTTAGCGATCATGTGGAATATGAATCATATAATGAACTTTTTATATCTTAAGATCCATTGCTCTCCCCCAAATACTAAGTAATTGAAAAGGGAAAAATACTCACTTTACAGCAGAGAACTCTGGCAGATACCACTTTAACCAAGAGCTCAACATAATGTAACCCTGATTTGACACCCTGAGAAATGATAGCGTGATACCACGCTACCTCTGTGGTATCCTTCCCAATGATGCATAAACTTAATACGATCATGAGAGAACATCAGACAAACCCAAATTCAGGGGCATTTTCCAAAAACAACTGATCAGCTATTCAAATGTGTCAAGGTCACTGAAAGATAGAGAACAGTCACAGGTTGGAGGAGAGTAAAGAGACTTGACAAATCAATGTGAGATTTTGAATTGGGTCCTGGGACAGAAAAAGAACATTAGTGGAAAAACGGGTGAAATCCAAATAAATACAGTATTTCAGTTAACAATACTGGATGAAGATTAATTTCTTAGTTTTGATGATTGTTCTATGGGTATCATAAGGTGAATGGGTGAGCAGTATATGGGAACTCTCTGTACTATTTATGCAACTCTTCTATAAGTTTAAAGTTATCTCAAAATATAAAGTTTTAAAAAATCAATTGCTCTATCTTTTACTATCAAGATGTGGGATCTTTCACTGACATATCATTTTGTACTGGTCATCTGGAAAGTTCACTGAGTTATGAACATACGCCAAATGTCAACACATTTCTTATACAAGCAGTTTTCTCTTTTGTTTTAGCTTTGGCTGTGCCACATGGCATGTGGGATCTTTAGTTTCCTGACCAGGGATTGAACCTGTGCCCGCTGCAGTGGAGGCAGAGTCTTAACCATTGGACTCCTAAAAATCACATTGTTAACATCTCCATTGATCTCATCAGAAAAGTATTTAACTATTGAGAAACTGCCATTGTCATAGTGATGGATGTAAGTTTTCCAAAATTTCAATTTTTACTTGAAAAATTAATTTATCCTTGGCAGCAGCAACAACAAATACAATATAGGATTATTGCTGAATAAATTGTTGGTTTGGGGTGGATGGGACATTTCAACAAGGGATCTTGGGTGAAATAAAGAATAAAGAAGGGCTTTCCTGGTGGTCCAGTTGTTAAGAATCCTCCTGCCAATGCAGGGGATGTGGATTAGATTCTGGTCTGGGAAGATTCCACTTGTTTTGGGGCAACTAAGTCTGCGCACCACAACTGCTGAGCCTATGTGCCTGGAGCTTGTGCTCTGCAACAAGAGAGTGGAAGTTGCTCAGTCATATCCAACTCTTTGCAACTCCATGGACTAATACAGTCCATGGAATTCTCCTGGCCAGAACACTTTTCCTTCTCCAGGGGATCTTCCCAACCCAGGGATCGAACCCAGGTCTCCCTCATTGTAGGTGGATTCTTTACCAGCTGAGACACCAGGGAAGCCCGAGAATACTGGAGTGGGTAGCCTATCCCTTCTCCAGCGGATCTTTATGACCCAGGAATCAAACCGGGGTCTCCTGCATTGTAGGCGGATTCTTTACCAACTGAACTAACAAGAGAAGCCACCGCATGTAAGAAGCTTGGGCACCAGAACAAGAGAATAGCCCCCATTTGCTGCAGCTAGAGAAAGACTTCACACAACAAGGAAGACCCAGAGTAGCTAAAAATAAACAAATGAATAAATAAGTAAATATTTTTAAAAAAAGAATAAGGAAATTCTCAGTAGCAGCATATAGTAGTGGTGGCGGTATGTGTGTGTGCTCAGTTGCTAAAGTTGTGTCTGACTCTTGTGACCCCATGAACTGTAGCCTGCCAGGATCCTCTGTTTATGGGATTTCCCAGGCAAGAATACTGGAGTGGGTTGCTATTTCCTTCTCCAGAGGATCTTCCTGACCCAGGGATCAAACCCGGGTCTCCTGCATTGCAGGTGGATTCTTTACTGCTCAGTCACCAGGGAAACCCACATATAGTAGCAATAGTATGCAATTCTTAGTGGTATAGTAATTATTTGGAACACTCCTTTCCAAATAACTTGAAAAAAATACTCCAACTCACTTTCACACTTTTCTGAGGAAGGGATGGGCACAGGACCCTGAGCAAAGGCACAGGGCACTGGACTTCCCCCCAAGTTGATAATACTGGGGCATGAAATATGAGGTCTTAGACAGACTTGGGACTGGCAAGGTAGAGGGCAACTGGGTCATGAACAATTCTTTTGTAAACCCAATTCAGAACACTTGGTTTTATTCCAACTGGGAATGGGAATGAATGAATATTGACAATGGGGAGTCACAGGGTCAGGTTTGTATTTTAGAAAGGTCCCTGGCAGCAGAGGGAATGGAGATATGAGGAGCCAAGAAAAGGCTGGGATTCTGACAGTGACCTTGGTACAGTGTTATTTGGAGCAGAGGTCCAAGGGAAAGAGAAAAGGAGACTAAGAAATATTTAGTAGACAGGCTCAGATTTAGTGATCCGTTGGATATGAGGGGTGGTAGTGGTGACAGAAAAATGTGGGATGACTTTCAGGTTTCAGACTTGAATGACTGGATGACCGGTGGTTCCCATAAAAGAGATGAGAAAAGGTGATGTGAGTTTGGTTGGATAGCTGTTGAATTTGAGAAGCAAATTTGATACTTAGTTGAAGATGTCAAGTGAAGCTTGGGGAAAGGTTGGACTGGCAATAGCACTGGGGTCTTACTGGGTTACAGTGAGATAAAACCATCCTGCGAGATTGCCTTACATATATCTGGCAGAATGGGGGGAGCAGTGACCTCGTGGAGAACTTGTGCCCATCAGAATGTGTGATGGAAAGATCCATGAAGGGGACCTAGGTGGACATGGTTGGCTAGCTTATTCTGCACAGTGCCGGGATCCCACGGGTTGAAGCACTGGCTTTCCAATAATTAAACATTTCACACTTATCCACAATCACAACAATGTGCACACTGGCAATGGTACCTCAAAATCCCAAAGAACAGAAAAATCCATGGCTTTTTCTTCCTCAGCCCGAGGCACCGTCTTTCTGGGAATACTTCCATAGGGCATACCCATTAGCACCTTGTGTTGGGACAGAATGACAAAATTACATGTGGAGGAGATACAAACACACAGAAATGTGCACACAGTGGGTTAAATTCCTTCTCAGAGCAGGAACACTCATTAAAAAAAATAACATTAATCACTTTCTTGATCTAAAATAGTATATACTCATTGTAGAAAATGTGAAAAAGTATAGAAGAGTGTTCAAAAAATTACCTATCACTTTCACAGTCATCTTAAAGATGACTGATAGATATTCATATATTTTCTTTCAAAGTTTCTGAGTTTTATGTATGTTTTAGCTTGGTTATTTAGCTTAATATTATTTTATGACCAATTCCTTATGGCATATGGTATTTTTCAAAATAAAATGACTTCAAAATACCTAATCACATGTATGTACCCTAAACCTATTTTTTAAATCCCGTATTGTTGGATTAATGAGAGTATTTCAAGCTCTTTGTTGTTGTTGTTCTGTCACTAAATTCTGTCCCACTCTTTGAGACCCTATGGACTGCAGTGTGCCAGGAAACTGTCCTTCACTATCTCCTGGAGTTTGCTCAAACTCATGTCCACTGAGTCAGTGATGCCATCCAACCATCTCATCCCGTGTCGCCCCCTTCTCCTCCTGCCCTCAATCTTTCCCAGCATCAGGGTCTTTTCCAGTGAGTCAGCTCTTTGCATCAGGGGGCCAAAGTATTGGAGTTTCAGCTTCAGCAACAGTATTTCCAATGAGTATTCAGCACTGATTTCCTTTAGGATGGACTGGTTTGGTCTCCTTGCAGTCCAAGGGACTCACAAGAGTCTTCTCCAGCACCACAATTCAAAAGCATCAATTCTTCAGCGCTCAGCTTTCTTTATAGTCCAGCTCTCACATCCAAACATGACTACTGGAAAAACCATAGCTTTGACTAGACGGACCCACTACCCTAATTGAGGGCATTTTGAGATACCCCACATTCTCAACTGTGGTTGTCCAACCTGTCATCAAGTCCTCTTTGTTCTATTCTTTCCCTGTCTCTCTCTCTTCTTTCTTCCATCCTATTCCAATAAGCTTCCTAAACACCTGCCAATCAAATCAAGGTACTCTTGCCTGGACAGTTAAGGTCTTGCCTTCTTCACTGGAAAGCACCAATCACTAAATTTTCATTTTTTTCAAACAAATGTCCACTGGATATGAAATATTTATAAATTATTTTAATTTACATAAATTATACAAGATGTAAGGTTTTTTTGAGAAAAATAAATCCTCAGTATTTTTAAAATTATTCATCTTCCTTAACACACAGCCTTCTTGGACCATTGTATAGCAAAACTCTAGTGATGTCTCATAGGTTTACAGCATTTAAATGTACTCTCTTCTCATGGGAGTAAATCCGTTTGGAACCAAAAACTCCCAGGAAAAAAGCAAAGAGTCTGTGAAGATAAAATTCCTCACTGACTACTGCAGAAAACTCTCACTTCCTAGGTTATGGAGAGGAGAAGTGAAACTTAACTTCTGACAATATTTTCCACTTGAAGAGAACCAGATTTATTTCAAGAGCATTTGCATACATTTACCAGAAGGTTAAAATCCTTTTCTTTGTATGGGAGAGTGACAATGGCTTAAGGTTATAGGACAAAGTGGACTGACTCGTAATCCTTGATTTCCAGGTGTGCACTCTTTAGGTAACGTAGAAAAGAATTCAATGGTTTCGTAAGTAATATAACACTCCTTTGCTACCAAGTATTAATACTATTATAATAGATCCTCAGCCTTTTCTAACTAATTTGATTTAATTCACATTCTGTGGAAGTTTTTTAATTTCGTGAAAAATAGATATTCAGGAAAGTTTTCCAAGGGTGTGACTACAGATAGAATTGACTCTAATATTTTCATGGAATTATTTATAA
This sequence comes from Dama dama, assembly GCF_033118175.1. Taxonomy (NCBI): domain Eukaryota; kingdom Metazoa; phylum Chordata; class Mammalia; order Artiodactyla; family Cervidae; genus Dama; species Dama dama. The sequence continues at coordinate 52,900,934 of NC_083703.1, forward strand.
TAAAGTAAGAATCAGCAACCTATCATCAGTTCAGTTCAGTTCAGTTGCTCAGTCTTGTCCAACTCTTTGCAACCCCATGAATTCCAGCATGCCAGGCCTTCCTGTCCATCACCAACTCCCGCAATTTACTCAAACTCATGTCCATCGAGTCGGTGATGCCACCCAGCCATCTCATTCTCTGTCGTCCCCTTCTCCTCCTGCCCCCAATCCCTCCCAGCATCAGGGTCTTCTCCAACGAGTCAACTCTTCGCATGAGGTGGCCAAAGTATTGGAGTTTCAGCTTCAGCATCAGTCCTTCCAATGAACACCCAGGACTGATCTCCTTTAGGATGGACTGGCTGGATCTCCTTGCAGTCCAAGGGACTCTCAGGAGTCTTCGCCAACACCACACTTCAAAAGCATCAATTCTTCGGCACTCAGCTTTCTTCACAGTCCAACTCTCACATCCATACATGACCACTGGAAAAACCATAGCCTTGACTAGATGGACCTTTGTTGGCAAAGTAATGTCTCTACTTTTAATATGCTATCTAGGTTGGTCATAACTTTCCTTCCAAGGAGTAAGCGTCTTTTAATTCATGGTTGCAATCACCATCTGCAGTGATTTTGGAGCCCCCCAAAATAAAGTCTGCCACTGTTTCCATTGTTTCCCCATCTATTTGCCATGAGGAGATGGGACCAGATGCCATGATCTTAGTTCTCTGAATGTTGAGCTTTAAGCCAACTTTTTCACTCTTCTCTTTCACTTTCATCAAGAGGCTCTTTAGTTCCTCTTCACTTTCTGCCATAAGGGTGGTGTCATCTGCATGTCTGAGGTTATTGATATTTCTCCCGGCAATCTTGATTCCAGCTTGTGCTTCTTCCAGCCCAGCGTTTCTCATGATGTACTCTGCATATAAGTTAAATAAGCAGAGTGACAATATATAGCCTTGATGTACTCCTCTTCCTATTTGGAACCAGTCTGTTGTTCCATGTGCAGTTCTAACTGTTGTTTCCTGACCTGCATATAGGTTTCTCAAGAGGCAGGTCAGGTGGTCTGGTATGCCCATCTCTTTCAGAATCTTCCACAGTTTATTGTGATCCACACAGTCAAAGGCTTTGGCATAGTCAATAAAGCAGAAATAGATGTTTTTCTGGAACTCTCTTGCTTTTCTGATGATCCAGCGGATGTTGGCAATTTGATCTCTGGTTCCTCTGCCTTTTCTAAAACCAGCTTGAACATCTGGAAGTTCACGGTTCATGTATTGCTGAAGCCTGGCTTGGAGAATTTTGAGTATTACTTTATTAGTGTGTGAACCAGTTAATAAATCTGGAAGGAAAAACTACTAAATTCATAAATATCATTACCCTCTAAGCTGTAGAGGTAAATCCGCTGGTGTACCCAGCACTAGTGCCAGGAGGTTCAGACAGGACTACAGCAATTACTGTGCTGAGGGCTAGTGGACCACAGTCACCCCTGGAAAAGGTCCGAGGACAACACTCTGGAAACCTGGGATCTCATTCACCACAAGTTTATCATGCAGATTTTCACAGGTCATTTGTTCATTTTTTGTCTCTCTATTACTCATTTATAGGTGAGGATCTACCCACATCCATAATAAGATTGTATCTGGGAGAACAGTGAGGAGTGCTATTCAAATGCAGGGTTTCTTTGGGCTAATAAATTATAATGTAATGCATTCTATTTCTCTTTTTTTTCAGGGTAAAAGAAAATACCTCACTGAAGTATTAATTCTTGACTAATCTCAAAGTAAAATAAAAGGTAGAAAAATGTAGGGGCCACATATTCATTCAGACATGCAAGTATTCTGGTTCTATTCTTCGTACTGGGTTCTCTGGGCAATTGATGTGAGCATTGAGTTAAAAACAAATGATGGATTCTTTGTAAAACAGAGTATTTGTTTCATATAAATGAAGATGGAAGTCATTATAAGCCTCATAAACCTATCCAAAGTTATAGGCAGTTCTTTTCTTACCTCTGGGATTATGACTAGACCAAATATTAAGCCAAAAAGGACAAGGTTAACTCCATACATCCATCGGAGGAAGATGAAATATGATGCCACCGAGGAACCAAAGTGACCTGAAGAGAAGACGACGGTGGGTGTAAGTGTTGCAGGAGGAGGATGGTAACACTGCCAAGCACTATATGTGGGTGATGGATGCAATTTTCATGGCAGTCTGTGGAACACACATCTCTTTTTTTTTCTCCAAATAAAAAGGACTTAACTGATTTGCCTAAGTTCCTACAATCAGAAAGTGAAGAAGCACAATTTAAATTCTGGTCTAACTAGTCCAAAGCCCATTCCTTTTTCTAATACAACAGAACCTATGATAAACTAACCAGTTGGTCCAGAACACAGTCCAAACCCTTGGAAAACCTTTCAGCAAACCAACTAAAAACAGTGACACCAAAATACTCACTTTCAATGTCCTTGATCTTCATTTCCCAGGGGATACATTGAGTCTTGAAATTATCAAAGTCTCTTTTAAACTTGACCCATTTCTGAAATTAAACAGACAGCACCCTCAGTTCATTAACATGCTGCTTTGGGGCTTGGAGGTGCATGTGGATGTTGACAAGTCAACACAAGGTCAACAGGTGAGTGAGGCTGTCACGTTGGAGCTGTTGAGCCCAGGCTGTCTAAGGTGGATGCTCACATCATCACTTTCAAAGTTAGGTGTGAGTGAGAAAGAAGCCAGGGCAACACAACATCTTCTAATTTTCTATAATGCTGATAAAATTTCAGGTTTGGACAGTTTACATATGAACATAGAAAGTCTATGTATAATTTCTGATTTGGGGAATCAAATTGGTTTAGCAAACTTTTATATAACTTCATCTAAAACCAAAAATTCAAGGGAAAAAAAACCTCACACCTATAATTGGCAGACAGTCGAGTGCCTTAATCTGATAGGAACCATTGCTAAACTATAAGACTGAAAGCAGGGGTAAAGAGATCTCATCCCCAGGTTTCCCATTCTTCTTCCAGTTAAATGGCAGCCTGTTTGGTTTTTTTTTCCCCACTAAAATTAGTTAGGAAGGCATCATGCCCCTTTCCAGAGTCTACTCCAGCTCCAACACTCACTTTTTACCAGTCAGAAACCTGAGCAGCTGTCTGCATGAAAATCTGTCAACTCTTTCAGGGGATGCTCTTCAACAGTCCTACCCCCTGGAAATAAATCCATTTGGAATTTTTAAAAAAAACTTATAGAAAATATCAGGCAAAGATGAAGTAAAGAGAAAATTCTAAGATCAGTTTCTATTGTTACAAAGGTCTCAAAAGAACTTGTTCATGAAGGAAATGAGATTTTCTTTGTAAATTCACTAAAGCATAAAAGGGAAAATTTATCTGAAGGAACCAGATGGACTTCCAGATGTAAAGGTTTTGACTATATAGTTATTGGATAATTACTGTTTAAGGAAGGAAACCACCTGTCAGAAGGGAGATGGTCACAGATGCCAAGGAGAAGAGGGACCCATAAGCAAAGGACAGGTTCATAATAATGGCAAAGATCTTCCTAAGACAAGCAGGGATGTGGGGGCACTGGCTACCCCAATTCCATTGCTTCTTCTACCTTTCCTAGTTCTGATTCTGTGCTTGAAAACCATCTTTGGTTTATTTGGCTTCTTATGTAGGTCTGTCTATAAGGAAAGCATTTGCCCATCACCTGAGCTGTGAATATTTTGATTTCTATGGCAGTAATTTTTTTTCACTGCAAATTAGTAGATTGGAATTGGGATAATAATTCACGTGTGCATGTTAAGTCATGTCTGACAGCCCCATGGACAGTAGCCCACCAGGCTCCTCTGTCCATGGAACTTTCCAGGCAAGAATACTGGAGTGGGTTGCCATTTCCTACTCCAGGGGATCTTTCTGACCCAGGGATTGAACCCGCTTCTCCTCCAGTGGATTCTTTACCACTGAGCCACCTGGGAAGCCTGGGATTATTGTTTAGCTTCCCGTAAAACTGTACTGGGATTTCCTGGTGGCTCAGATGGTAAAGAATCCGCCTGCCATGTGGGAGACCTGGGTTCTATCCCTGGGTTGGGGAGGTCCCTGGGAGGAGGGCATGGCAACCCACTCCAGTATTCTTGCCTGGAGAATCCCCATGGACAGAGGAGACTGGAAGGCTACAGTCCATGGGGTCACAAAGAGTCAGACATGACTGAGTGACTAAGCACAGAACATAACTGTACTATCAAAAATAAGACACTGTTGCTTTCGGCTTTTGGCTAGGAGGAGGCCAAGGTGCAACTTTCTTCGGTCCCGGTCGTCCCGATCCGGGTCCATCCGACACCAGCCGCCTCCACCATGCCGCCTAAGTTCGACCCCAACGAAATCAAAGTCGTGTACCTGAGGTGCACCGGTGGGGAAGTCGGTGCCACGTCTGCCCTGGCCCCCAAGATCGGCCCCTTGGGCCTGTCTCCAAAAAAGGTTGGTGATGACATTGCCAAGGCAACTGGTGATTGGAAGGGTCTGAGGATTAGAGTGAAACTGACCATTCAGAACAGACAAGCCCAGATTGAGGTGGTACCTTCTGCTTCTGCCCTGATCATCAAAGCCCTCAAGGAACCACCAAGGGACAGAAAGAAGCAGAAAAACATTAAGCACAGTGGAAACATCACTTTTGATGAGATTGTCAACATTGCCCAGCAGATACGGCATCGGACTCTAGCTAGAGAACTTTCTGGAACCATTAAAGAGATCCTGGGGACTGCCCAGTCTGTGGGCTGCAATGTTGATGGCCACCACCCTCATGACATCATAGATGATATCAACAGTGGTGCAGTGGAGTGCCCAGCTAGTTAAGAACTCCAAAGGAAAAAGAAAAATTAAGGATCATTTGACAACCAAAAAAAAAAAAAAGACACTGTTGATATGGACTTCAAAATTTTCAGTTCTTGCATTGGTTATTCCTCCTTGTAAATTACTAATCTGGTATCTGATTTTATATATTGGTCTCATAAGCTTTACTAATGTGAATCCTCCCCTGAGAGACAGATCCTCTGTCAAGGTGCTGATAAAAATCAGTATAAAATATAGCCTGGCAAGGCTGAGGATCAATGGAGTAATGAATGTTGCCAAGGGAGACCCTTGAAGACACAGTCTGCCAGTTGGTCACTTGGCAACCACCTGCAGCCCCTCAAGGCTGAGGGAATCTCAGCCTGAAAAGTGATGCCTGGAGGTGGGGGGCAGAGGCAGAGAGAGGCCTGGGAGAAGCTCAGCATTGAAGCTCTTATCCTTCATTGATTTGGAGAATCAGAAAACTGAGCCTGGGCATGGGTGGGAGAAGACCTCAACTCTCTTCCTCAGAGCTGTGTGAGATGGTAGCTGCCCCCTTGGATGGGGTTCCTGGCTGTGCATGTCATCTTGCTCTTCAGTTATATAGGAGAAAAGATTTCAAACAGTGGTCAAACAAGACACAGGCACATCCTGCCTGTGGATGAGATCTGAATCTGAATAACCAAAAACAACCAGTGAAGCCTGAGAAATAGTGTGCAAAACAAGGAAAAAGGGACCACTTTCTTTGAGGTTTTTAGAAAGTATTTCATCCAGGATACATAATTCAATTTTGAGAGATGTTTCAATATTCTTGCTGTGTGTGTGCTCAGTCACTCAGTTGTGTCCAACTATTTTGTGACTGTAGCCCTCCAGGCTCCCCTGTCCATGAGATTTCCCAGGCAAGAATACTAGAGTGGGTTGCCATTTTCTACTCCATCAATATTCTTAGCAGGATACAAAAAACATGGCTTCTAAAGTACAGGGTAGCAATTAGAGTTTTAAAAAAGAATACGGCGTGTGTGTGGTGGGGCAGAATTCCTTGGCAGCCCAGTGGTTTAGGACTCTGCATTTTCACTGCTGAGGGAATGGGTTCAATCCTTGGTCTGGGGAACTAAGATCCCACAAGCCTTGTGGCTGGAAAATAAAAGAATACAGGTGAAGTATGGAAGAATTGATTACAAGATTGCTATAAGTCCAGTAATAGAATGAAAATAAACATTATAGTTTAATTGAGACAAAAGAAAATTGATCCAATAATATTGAAAGTAAACCTAAGAAATTTCTGAGATGTAAAGAGAGAGAAAGCAAAGAATTAAAAATCATGAGGGAAAGTAAATACAAAGAGTGAGGAATTGAGAGCCATCCTTCTAGTGAAGAAGCTGGAACTGTTTGAACAGAAACAAATTAGATCATTTATCAGACATATTTGAAGAACACATTCCTCAGTTGAGAAGAAAGTTCTGAGTGTTCATTGTTAAGTGACAAATGGTTTTTAGATAAAAATTCATGTGACCCATAGATAGTTGTCAGGTGACTATAACAGAAAAGGAAGAAAAAATAATACTAGGGATAAAAAAGATTTAAACTCAACATATATAAAATATAATTACAAAAATTATGAGACTATCTATATGCAATTTTCTGTTAATACATATGAAACTCTTAATGAAAGGATCAAGTCTGAGGAGATAAAAAAATATCAAAATGACCTCAAGAAGAAGTTAAAACTTGACTATCCCAATTGGAAAACCATTAAAAACTTATCAAGATATTCTATAAAATGCTTCCTGACCTTTATAGTTTTGAGGATTCCATCTTTCAATTAAAAAAAAAATCATGCTCCACAAGCTGATTTACAGCATAAAATGGAGGTAATGCTGTTTGTTTAATGTTACAAAGAAAGTGCAACCCTAATATTAAAATATGCCAAGACAGCATGCATGTGTGTGTGTGCACACATAAATTCAATCAATTTTGTGAAGATTTATGTAAAAATTATAAATAAAATACTTGAAAAATCAGATGTGCCTGATAAAACTAAGTTTATGAACAGAAGGGAAAGGTATTTAACAAAATCTAACATCTATTTATCTTAGGAAGCATCACTATGAACAAAGCTAGTGGAGGTGTTGAAATTCCAGCTGAGCTATTTCAAATCCTAAAAGATTATGCTATTAAAGTGCTGCATTCAATATGTCAGCAAATTTGGAAAAATCAGCAGTGGCCTCTGGACGGGAATAGGTCAGTTTTCATTCCAATCCCCAAGAAAGGCAATGCTGAAGAATGTTCAAACTATTGCACAATTGCACGCATCTCACATGCTAGCAAAGCAATGCTCAAAATTCTCCAAGCCAGGCTTCAGCAATACGTGAACTGAGAACTTCCAGATGTTCAAGCTGGTTTTAGAAAAGGCAGAAGAACCAGAGATCAAATTGCCAACATCCATTGGATCATTGAAAAAGCAAAAGAGTTCCAGAAAAACATCTATTTCTGCTTTATTGACTATACCAAAGCCTTTGACTGTGTGGATCACAACAAACTGTGGAACATTCTTAAAGAGATGGGAATACCAGACCACCTGACCTGCCTCCTGAGAAACCTGTAGGCAGGTCAAGAAGCAACAGTTAGAACCAGACATGGAACAATGGACAGGTTCCACATTGGGAAAGGAGTAGGTCAAGGCTGTATATTGTCACCCTGCTTATTTAACTTACGTGCAGAGTACATCATGCAAAATGTTGGGCTGGATGAAACACAAGCTGGAATCAAGATGGGCAGGAGAAATATCAATAACCTCAGATATGCAGATGACACCACCCTTATGGCAGAAGGTGAAGAGGAACTGAAGAGCCTCTTGATGATAGTGAAAGAGTAGAGTGAAAAAGCTGGTTTATAACTCAACACTCAAAAAACTAAGATCATGGCTTCTGGTCCCATACTTCATGGCAAATAGGTGGGGAAACAATGGAAACAGTGACAGACTTTATCTTCTTGGGCTCCAAAATCACTGCAGATGGTGACCACAACCATGAAATTAAAAGATGCTTGCTCCTTGGAAGAAAAGCTATGACTAACCTAGACAGCATATTAAAAAGCAGAGACATTACTTTGCTGACAAAGGAGGTATGTCTAGTCAAAGCTATGGTTTTTCCAGTAGTCATATAAGGATGTGAAAGTTTGACCATAAAGAAAGCTGATTGCGGGAGAATTGATGCTTTTGAACTGTGGTGTTTGAGAAGACTCTTGAAAGTCCCTTGGACTGCAAGGAAATCAAACCAGTCCATCCTAAAGAAAATCAGTCCTGAATATGCATTGGAAAGACTGTTGCTGAAGCTGAAGCTCCAATACTTTGGTCACCTGATGTGAAGAACTGACATTGGAAAAGACCCTGATGCTGGGAAAGATTGAAGGCAGGAGGAGAAGGGGATGACAGAGAATAAGATGGTTGGATGGCATCACTGACTCAATGGACATGAGTTTGAGCAAGCTCCAGGAGTTGGTGAGGGGCAGGGAAGCCTGGCATTTTGCAGTCTATGGGGTCGCAAATAGTCGGACATGACTGAGTGACTGAACTAAACTGAACTGAACATCTATTTGGATATTCCAATAAAATGGAAGTCTTATTAAACTAGAAATAAAAGGATAATTTCTTATTGTGAGAAAGAAAATCTACTTCAAGGTTGTCAAGGTAACAACTACCATCAACTTAATGTGAAACATTGGAGTCATTTTCATTAAAGTAATGGAAAAGCAAAGAGACCTATGATCACCATTATCAACTGAAACTGTTCTAGTATTGCTAATCTGCAGTTCAGGACAGAAATGATTTAGAACTCAAGAAAAATATCTTTACATACACAATTAGATGAAAGTGATTAAAACTAATAAGGAAGTACAATAGAGGAAACAGATTAAAAATGAATATTCAAATACACAGTTTTCCTGCATACCAGCATATCTAGTTATCTATCAAATAAATGGAAAAATGATCTCATTCACAAATGCAACCAAAACATAAATTTTGTAGAAATAACATATAACATAGAAAAGATCTTTATGAAGAAAATGACAAACTTTGCTGAAGGATAGAAAAAGAAAGCTTCAGAAATGTATGATATTTTTAGATGTAAAGACTGGATATTCTACAGATAAGTTTTCCCAAGTTAAACCAAAGATTAAAAAAATTTCCACTCTATTTTGTGGTTTAAGGAGAATAAAATTGACTATGTTTTAAAAAATTTTTTTTCAATCAAAATCTCAATGGACTATACTAGAAATTGGCAAAGTGATTTTAAAATTGCACATGGGAAAAAAACAATGCTAATAAAACATAACAAAATGCAAATGGAAACATAGGCAAGACTGGCCAAGACATTTTTGAGAAAGAAAGGTAAAAAGAGGAAGCCTTATGAGCCATTAGACTGAATCAATAGTTGAAATGATGAGTTCAAATAAAAGTTCCAAAAAAGGCCCTATAGAAGAATTAAGTGAATGAAAATGATAGCTTTTCAGATCAGTAGGTAAAGGACGGATACTTCCATAGTTTCACGTTAAATATCCAATTAGAGGTCATTACTTTAGCTTGAATCAGAAGCCCAGGTTATGACATAACACACCAGAGTTGTCCTTGACACCCTGTTGACACCACTTTTGTCTTCTGTATGACTCTGGGTCATGACTCTGTATGACTCATGGCCCTTCTGGGTCTCCACCAAACCAAAGTCTTGATTTGGAGGTTTGGAAAATAAGATCCCAGTAGATTCAACATCATTAATTCTGTGAGTTTAGTTCTTCAGTGGAGAGGAAACACGTCTCCAGTATATTGCAGCCCTCACAGGTAAGTAGAGAGAAATGGACAGCTGGTTTCATTCCTGGATAAATCAGAACGACTGACTGGACCTCACACTCAGGATTCTGGGGGAGGTGGACACAAGCTGTGAAACCAGGCAGGTGCCTGTGATGGTCACCCAGACTCAGGAATTGAGCAAGTCCTCCCATAGGTTTGCAGCCTCTGGACCACACACCTTAGCCATCAGCATCCTATAGGCGTAGAGTCGCTTGCCTTTGCCCTTTCCCAAGGCTCCTTCATACTTCTCCACAAATTCTTGGGCCTCCCTGGTTAGAGGGGGGGAAAAGGCAGAAATTTAATTAACACCCAAGCAACAGAAATCTGAACTATGAAGGCATATATGTGGCTGAGGGCTTTGAGTGTTTTAAACCCCTAGTTAGAATGTAAGTTCCACAAAGGCAGGGCATTTTGTCTGTTTTGTCCACTGAAGTCTCCCAAATGCCAAGGACAGTGATTGGTACATTGTTGGCACCTGTAGGCAGAATTTTGGCTTCCATGACCTTCAACCCCTTGTGAATAGCAAAAGGAATTTTGCAGATGTAATTAAGACTACTGACTTTAACCTAGGGAGATTACCCTGGATATCTGGAAGGGCCCAATATAATCACATGAGCCCTTAGAAAAAGAAGAGGAAGGCAGAAGAATCAGAGAGAGATGTGGCAGAAAAGGAAATTAGAGAAATTAGAATCAAAAGAATCCTCTGTCCTCTGTTGCTGGGGCCCTTCTGGAGGATGCCACGTTGAAAAACAAGAGAAGAAAATGACTTTCTATCAAAAGTCAGTGAACCTGGAAGAGAACCTCAAGTCCCAGGTGGCAGGGAACCACAGCCCTGCTGATACCTTGATTTTAGCCTAGTGAGAACCTGAGCAGAGAATCCAGCCACACTATGCTGAGCTTGGGACCAACAGGACTGTGAATTAATAAACTGTCTTAAGCCATTAAACTTGTAGTATTTTGTTAGAGCAGCAATAAAAAAAAAAAAAAACACCAAAAAACCAATACAGCATTCGTTAGATATTAGTAGAGTGCATGAACATTGGATGAGTGAGTGAAATTCCAAGGAAGGCTGCATGAGAAACACACGGAATAGGTCTCTCTGTTAAATACTTTGGGTCAAATGCTGGAGCTGGTGAGGGTTGGCTTCTGAGAACTGATTGTTAAATACTCAGAAAATTGACCAACCAATTATTAAACTATTGATAGCTTGAAACTGGCCATGGTGGGAGTATTTAGACTAATGGGAATTAGTAAGTGTTCCACATCAGGGCTCTCCCATCCCAACACCCAAAGAATCAGTTTATCAGCAACTACTGGATAAGACCATACAAGTAGATGAAGAATTAAATCCACCTCAGGGTGGGTGGAAGAAGACATTGGGTGTCTGGCTGCTGTTGTTCAGGCTCTCCTGCTGGGAACATAACCTACACCACCTCCAAAGTGCAAATGCAGGTAGTTGCTACCTGTCAAAGTTACATTCTAAACTGGGGTTAATCCCAAGACTGGTTTTATTAGGATGTCTCAATGATGTCCCAATGTTAATGAGGCCATCTGTGTAGCTTCTGGGTCCAGGGTCAAAAGCTGGGCTGTACAGGATTAAGGCTCCTTTGTGGGGTCAGCCCCTGTTTCCCCCAGGCTGCAGTCATTCTGGCAGTGAGTTATCTGTGACTACCAATGACTCCAGGACAACAAAGAATGTTTTCATGAAACTCCTATTTTTGTCCTCTTCCTATATTTCATGAGTGGGTAGGGACTCCTAAGCATTCAGGGTTTGTGAGTTTGAATGTGACAACATTTAAGATTTGGTGACTTTGGATAAAAATCTCAAAAGTAAGTACCAGATCTTATGCCTGAGCCATTGAACCTGGCACCAAATGCTTCTTTTCTTGATGTTCAGACTGTGTCCAGAAGCCCAGAGAGCCCTCAGAAGAAAAGAGGGCCCTGCTCAGAACTGGATACAAACACTAAGGATCATTCACTGCAAACAGATCAAGCAGTCTAACAATTTTGATGTATGCAGCAAGCTTTTTTGGATCAGTAAAAGTGTATAAATAATCACAACTAACATTTTTATAGCAAATCCTTTTACATCTGTTATCTGTGATCCATGTGCTTCCTTACTAGAAATAGTAGTTGGTTTATGGAAACACTGGCTCTTGCCCTGCACTTCCCAACTGTTGCAAATCCTCTTTTTTTTTTTTTTTTTTGGTCAGGCAGTGTGGCTTGCAGGATCTTAGTTCCAAAACCAGTGATTGAACCCATGCCCTTGGCAGTGAAATTGTGGAGGTCTAACCACTGGACCACCAGGGAAGTCCCTGCAAATCTTCCTTCTGTGGGGTGCTCCTGTCCCCTCCTTTTCCCCTCCTTTCAAATGGGGAACTTCATGCAAGCTCATCTCTCCTCTTCCTCAAACCAGATGGTGTGTGATAAATGAAGTGAAAAGGCAAGAGAGGTGGGATCCTTTGTGGAAACTTCTAGGGGCCTGAATCTCAAGGTCCCTTTTGACAGGTGGTTATCAACCCCTCAGGCCCCTCCAACACTCAGGAGAGGAGGAAGCCATTGTTGAGGCATGGCTTTCCTGGGTAGCCACCCACAGACAGCATTTCTGGAGCCCCTCACACTGCCCTAGAAAGACCCTCCTTGTTGATAAAGTGGCCCAAATAACAGTTTGAAAGACACAGTCAGGGTGGCCAGTGATTACTGCTGGGAGAAAAGGAGTATATTGTGTGGCTTTAGTGCCAGAGAGAGCCAGGCAAGATGCTGTGCCTCCTGGAGTGGCAGTTTTCATCTAGAAATGGGCATGATGTCATGAGATTTAAATGTGTGGATGCAGACCATGTGAGCACAGTGGTTTCATTTAGCAAGCAGTCACTCTTCTCCTTCTGGGGAAACAGCAGCTCCTAAAGTGGACAGCTGATAAAGAGTCTTTGCTAGCCCAGGGGGCTGCTGTGAAGGGCTTTCTGCTCCCCAGGGGCCTGGACAAGAGACTCAGCAATGCAGCCTTCTACAACAGGGATACTCTGAAGTTGACCCAAAGTATCTCTCAGAGAAACCACATACATCCAAAAACCCACTGCTGGTGAAGCAGATCAGATGCAAAATCACACTTAATTTTGCAATGCAGAGGTACAAGTAGACACAGGGCAGCTTGAGTTTGACAGCATCCTTACAGAGCTTTGCTGTCCCAAGCAGAACACTGGGAAAGTGTATCAGCCAGCCAGAAATCCAGAAGACATCTAGATTAAGGTAGGGGACACAGATGGCCAAAGAGAGGTGGCCAGAGGTTGGAGATGGCCAGATGTTGAAGGTAATTTGGGTTCTGCTGGTTTGGTGTTTCCCTTTGCCTCCAAGCAGTTTTTATTTTTCAGTTGTGGAGGCAAAGATCAAACAGATGTTGAGCTCACTCTGAGTGGAAACTCAGATAAGCCAGGCCTAGAGATGTCACTGAATCAATCTAAAGGCACTTGAGGCTAACCAAGCATACCTGACTTCCCATATGTGTTGGTTTTCAACTATGTCAACAGATTTCTTGACATTCCTCCCTTTAAAATGGAGAAATGAATTTTTCTCCCCTTGATTGTGGGCCAGACTTAGCAATGTGCCTCCAATGAATAGAAAGTGGTAAAAGTGACAACTTATGACTTCTGAGACTAGGACTTCTGAAACTAGGTTTTGTGACTTCCCCCTTGAAATCTCCCTCTTTTGGAGGAAGCTAGCTGTCAGGTTATGAGGATACTTAAGCAGCCCATGGAGAGGCCCATATGGAGAGAAACTGGGGACTAATAATCAGAACCACCTTGTCATCCATGTGTGTGAGCAACCTTGGGAGTGGCTTCACTAGCCCCAGTCATCTGAAGGCTGAAGCCCTGACCAACATCTTGATTCAACCTCATGAAAGGCTCCAAGTTAGAGCCACCAGCTAAGCTGATCCTGAATTTCTGACTGACAGAAGATAACACATGTTTATTACTGTTTTCAACTATTGAGTTTTGGGGTAATTTATTACATAGCACTGGAAAATTAATAACCTGTAGAATCCAAACCACTGATCTCTTTGGTGCACATACATTTAGGATTGTTCTGTTTGCTTGGTATATTGACCCTTTTATCATTATGCTGTTTTTTGTTGTTCAGCTGTGACCAACTCTTTGTGACCCCAGCGACTGCAGCATGCCAGGTTTCCCTGTCCTTCGCTATCTCCTGGAGTTTGCTCAAACTCATATTCACTGAATCAGTGATGCCATCCAACTATCTCATCCTCTGTTGTCTCCTTCTCCTCCTGCCTTTAATCTTTCCCAGCATCAGGGTCTTTTCCAATGAGTCGGCTCTTCATATCAAGTGGCCAATGTATTGGAGCTTCAGCTTCAGCAACAGTCCTTCCAATGAATATTCAGGGTTGATTTCCTTTAGGATAGACTGGTTTGATCTCTGTGCAGTCCAGGAACTCTCAAGAGTCTTCTCCAGCACCACAGTTCAAAAGCATCAGTTCTTCAGTGCTCAGCCTTCTTTATGGTCCAACTCTAACACCTTTACACGATTACTGGAAAAAACCATAGCTTTGACTATATGGACCTTTGTTGACAAAATAATATCTCTGCTTTTTAATATGCTGTCTAGGTTGGTCATAACTTTTCTTCTAAGGAGCAAGCGTCTTTTAATTTCATGGCTGCAGGCACCATCTGCAGTGATTTTGGAGCCCAAGAAAATAAAGTCTGTCACTGTTTCCATTGTTTCCCCATCTATTTGCCATGAAGTGATGGGACCAAAAGCCATGATTTTAGTTTTTTGAATGTTGAGTTTTAAGCCAGCTTTTTCACTCTACTCTTTCACTGTCATCAACAGACTCTTCAGTTCCTCTTCACTTTCGTAACAGTGGTGTCATCTGCATATCTGAGGTTATTGATATTTCTCCTAGCAGTCTTGATTCCAGCTTGTGCTTCATCCAGCCTGGCATTGCCCATGATGTACTCTGCATAGAAGTTAAATAAGCAGCGTGACAATATACAGCCTAGATGTTCTTTCCCAATTTGGAACCAGTCCATTGTTCCATGTCCGATTCTAACTGTTACTTCTTGAGCTGCCTACAGGTTTCTCAGGAGGCAGGAAGGGTAATCACTCAGTCGTGTACAACTCTTTGTGATCCTATGTACTGTAGTGCACTAGGCTCCTCTGTCCATGGAATTATCCAGGCAAGAATATTGGAGTGGGTTGCTGTTCCCTTCTCCTTGGGAGCTTCCTGACCCAGGGATCGATCCAAGGTCTCCTGCATTGCAGGCAGATACTTTACCATTTGAGCCACCTGGGAAGCCCAGGTAAGGTGGTATTCCCATCTCTTTAAGAATTTGTTATAATTTCTTGTGATCCACAAAGTCAAAGGCTTTAGTGTAGTCAATAAAGCAGATGTTTTTCTGGAATTCCCTTGCTTTTTCTATGATCCCACAGATGTTGGCAATTTGATATCTTGTTCTTTTGCCTTTTCTAAACTCAGCTTGTACATCTGGAAGTTCTCAGTTCGCATACTATTGAAGCCTAGCTTGGAGGATTTTGAGCATTACCTTGCTAGCATGTGAAATGAGTGCAATTGTGCAGTACTTTGAACATTCTGTGGCATTGCCCTTCTTTGAGATTGGGAATGAAAACTGACTTTTTCCAGTCCTGTGGCCAGTGCTAAATATTCCAAATTTAATGGCATATTGAGTGTAGCACTTTTATAACATCACCTTTTAGGATTTTAAATAGCTCAGCTGGAATTCCATCACCTCCACTAGCTTTGTTTATAGTGATGCTTCCTAAGGCCCACTTGACCTCACTCTCCAGGATGTCTGGTTCTAGGTGAGTGACCACATCATCACAGTTATCTGAATCATCAAGATCTTCTTTGTACAGTTCTTCTGTGTATTCTTGCCACCTCTTCTTAGTATCTTCTGCTTCTGTTAGGTCCATACCATTTCTGTCCTTTATTGAGCCCATCTTTGCATGAAATGTTCCCTTGGTATCGCTAACTTTCTTGAAGAGATCTCTATTCTTTCCCATTCTATTGTTTTCCTCTATTTCTTTGCATTGTTCACTTAAGAATGCTTTCTTATCTCCTTGTTATTCTTTAGAACTCTGCATTTAGATGGGTATATCTCTCCTTTTCCCCCTTTGCCTTTCACTTCTTTTCTCAGTTATTTGTAAGGCCTCCTCAGACAACCGTTTTTGCCTTGTTTGCGGATGGTTTTTGATCACTGACTCCAGTAATCTGTCCATAATTCTTTGGGCACTCTATCAGATCTAATCTCTTGAGTCTATCTGTCACTTCTAACTGTATAATCATAAGGGATTTTATTTAGGTCAAGTAGTTTTCCTGGACCAGTGGTTTTCCCTACTTTCTTCAATTTAAGTCTGAGTTTTGCAATAAGGAGTTCAGTCAGCCCCTGGTTTTGCTTTTGTTGACTGTATAGAGCTTATCCATCTTCAGCTGCAAAGAATATAATCAATCTGATTTTGGTATTGACCATCTGGTGACATCCCTGGGTAGAGTTGTCTCTTGTGTTTTTGGAAGAGGGTGTTTGCTATGACCAGTGCATTCTCTAGGTAAAAGTCTGTTAGTTTTTGCCCTGCTTTATTTTGTACTCCAAAGCCAAACTTGCCTTTTGCTTCAGGTATCTCTTGACTTCTTACTTTTGCATTCCAGTCCCCTATGATGAAAAGGACATCTTTTTTTTTTTTTTTTTGGTGTTGGTTCTAGAAGGTCTTGCAGGTCTTCATAGAATCATTCAACTTCAGCTTCTTTGGCATTAGTGGTTCGGGCATAGACTTGGATTACTGTTATTGAATGGCTTGCTTTGAAACGAATCAAGATCATTCTGTCATTTTTGAGATTGCACCCGAGTGCTGCATTTTGGACTCTTTTGTTGATTAGGAGGACTAGTCCATTTCTTCTAAGGGATTCTTGCCCACAGCTGTAGATATGGTCATCTGAATTAAATTTGCCCATTCCCGTCCATTTTAGTTCACTGATTACTAAAATGTTGATGTTCACCCTTGCCATCTCCTCATTATATAGTGTCCCTCTATATCCTTGGTGATTTTCTTTACTCTGAAATTGACTTTGACATTTACATAGCTTCTCTTACTTTCTTTTGGTTAATTTTTGCATGGTGTATTTTCTGCCATTCTTTACTTGCAACTTATGTATATCATATTTAAAGTGAGTTTCTTATAGACTGCATGTACTTGAGTTATCTTTTAAATCTAGTCTGCCGATCTCTGTCTTTTAATTGATATATTTAGACTACTAACATGTAGTAATTATTTACATGTGACAGTTTAAATACATCATTTTATTTCTTGTTTTCTGTTTTTCATTTCTACTTGCCTTCTTCCCTGTCTCCTGAACATTTTTTTTAGAATTCCATTTTGTTTAACCTGCAGTGTTTTAGAGTATATCAATTTGTATAGCCTTTTCAATAGTTGCTCTAGGCATTAATATGTGTCGAACTATATATATCATCCATCTATCTGTTATCTAACTATCTATATGTATTATCAAAACCTTCTGGTTCATTTTACTAGTTAGAGTGAAGTGTAGAGCCTTATTTCTCTTTATGTCACTGTATCCTACTCATTTATAATGGTCTTAACTATTTCCTTTGCATTTTTGAGAACCATATTAGGTGGTGTTTTCACTTTTGCTTCAACTGTCAAACATAATTTTAAAAATCAAGAGGAGAAGGAAAATGCATGGTATTTCCCAAGATTTTTTCTCTTACCATGTTCTTCCTTCCTGATGTTCCAAGATGCCTTCTTTTATCATTTCCTTTATGTCAGAGAACTTTCTTTAGTTATACTTTAGGGTAGACCTGGTGACAGATTCTACTAGCTTTCCTTCATCTGAGAATGTCTTGAGTTTTCATTTATTCTTGAAGGATGTTTGTGCTGGATATAGAATTCTGGACTGACAATTCTTTTCACTTAGTACTTCTGTTCTCATGGTTTCTGATGAGAAATTTGCTGTCTATTTGCTTTTTCTCTTTAGTAATGCACTGCTTCTCTCAGACTCTTAAAAGTATTCACAAGTTTGACCATGATGTGTATTAGCATGGATTTCTTTGGATTTATCTTACTGGGGTTTTGTTTAACTTCTTGAATACTTAAGTTTTGTCAAATTTGAAAAATTTTTAGTTCTTATATATTTGAAGACTTTTTTCTAGCCCCACTCTATCTTCTTTTGACACTCCCTTTTTTTCCTTTCATATCTAGGGATTTAGAGGAGACACCAAGGTAAGGTTTTTAAAAAATAATCCTACATGTCCCTGAGGCTCTATTCACTTTTCCCCCCAGACTGTTTTCTTGCTACTGTTCAGATTGAGTGACCTGTCTTGTTCTACCTTCACTGATAATCTATTCAGTTTTCTCTATTCTGCTGTTGAGCCCATTCAAAAATTTTTAGTCACTAGATTTTTTACTTCTAAAATTTCCAGTTCTCTTTTATATCTTCTATTCATTTTCTGAAACTATTTCTTTATTTGTATTGTGTGTTCATAATTGCTCACTGAAACATTTTTATGATGATTTCTTTAAAATCTTTGTCAGATAACTCTAACATCTGTATAATCTTGATGTTAGCATCTGTTGATTATCTTTTATCATTCAGTTTAAGATCTTTCTGGTTCTTGGTATGATGAGTGAGTTTTCAACTGAAGCCTAGACATTTGGGATTTTATGTTATGAGACTCTGGATCTTACTTAAATCTTGTGTTTTAGCAGGCCTCCTCTGACACTGCTTCAGTAGGTGAAGGGAGATGCTGCCCGGTTACTTCTAGGTAGAAGTCCAGATTACTCACTTGGCCTCCTTTGACACCTGGGACTGGGCTGGAGCTCCTTGTTACTAATGAGTCAGGGTGGGAGTTTGGGCTTCCACAAGCCTTCTACTCATATCATCCTGGCTTGAAGGTATAATTTGTTACTGCCTGGTTGTGGTGAAAGTTCATGCTCCCTATGTGGTCTCCAGTGACACCACAGGGAGAGGTAGGGCTTATTACTACAGTGGGTGTGAATGTCCCTGCTCCTCACTTGGCCTTTTCTGATAATTTATTGATGAGGGTGTTGGGGTACCATGTTAAATCCTGGCAACAGAGGAAATATAGGCTTCCCAACTTGACTTTTGCTGCCAGGAGTGGGCTAGAGATGTTTTTTGTTTATGGTGTTTGGTTGGAGTAGGATTGTTTTCATTGACAAGTATTCTGTCTTTTCTGGTCCTTTGGCTAGAGACAGCAGACTTTTCTTGAGGTGTTTTTGTGAGATGCCAGCTTCTCCAATATCTCTAGTATCCAGTTTGGATATATAGGCAAAAAGGAAACCTAGAACTTGATGCCCTGTCATTCACTTGACCCTGAGGTCCTTAGCCAGTCTGCTTTCTTCTCTCCACCTTTCTGAGTCTCTTATGTTTGCTTTACACATAATATCTGGGGTTTCAGTTGTGCTTCATGGGAAGATTATGGAGAAGTATGTCTATTGCATCTTTTTGGAAATGGAATTCTTCAGATCTCTCTGAAGAGAGCAAGCACTTTGGCTAATTTTCTAACACACTGGGTTTCTGACAAAGCTGAGTGATACACCTAATTAATTCTATGATTAAAGCAAACATCTCTGACTCAAGGGCACTAGAAACTCTTTTACCAACATCAACAGCCTGCCTTGTGCCATTATTAACGTGTATCACTAGTGAAGTTTCCTCTGATTCATCTTTGTTCCCCATCCTCATCTCTCAGGGTTTAGCACAGTGTCTGGTACAAGATGTTCAACCATTAATAACAGCAATAACTACTATCTATTAATTGTATATTACATGCTGGGCCCTTAAATAAATATTTTGAATTTGTCAAAACAACTCTGAAGGTAGATAATATTATTCCTAATTTACAAAAAAGGGCTATGAGGCTCAGAGAGGTTAAGGGAAGGAAGCCAGCCTGAGGGGGATTGAATAGCTAATTAAATCACCCAGATATGGTAGAAATGTGAATGCAGGCTTGCCCCAGTTCACTGCTGTTGCTTTTTATCCCTTACCACCCTTCTTCAATTGTCTACAACAAGTATGCCAAAGTCAGCCAGCTGCCTGAGTTGGCCAGAGACTGGGGTCCTCACACCATTACTTCTAAAAAAAGATGTAGTCTGGGGATGCTATCTGCAGATCTGTAGTTGAAGACTTTATTGCCAGAAGAGGAAATCATACAGGAGGCAAAGGGGTGTATTCTAGAATGTCTAGGAATTCTAGAGAGACAATTACAATTTAAGAGTGCAAGTTCTAGAGCCAGAATTCCTTAGTTCAAATTCTGGCCAGGCCTCTAAACTCACTGTGTGGCCTGGAAAAATTACTAGATTGCTCTGTGTCTCAGTTTGCCATCAGTAAAATGGGGGCAATAATAATAGTACCTACATCACAGGGTGATTAGGAAGATTAAATGAATTTTTACACATCCAGGCTCAGAACAATACCTGGCTCATAGGGAGCATGCAGCAAATGTTGGCAAAATATAAAAAAGAAAGAAATTAAAAGATGAATAAGACACAGCTTTGCAAACTAGAGCAGCCAGTCAAGTGAGGGATAGGGCCTTAAGGCTCAGAGAGGTGGTAACTAACTCAGCCTGAATGCAGGGAGGGGCAGTAGGGACTTCCCTGCAGAGGCAACACTTGGCCTGAGTCTCAAAAGGTAGGACCTAGCCAGGTGGGCAAGGCAGAGGCATCACTGGAGCAGAGACCAGAGGCTGGAGAGTCTGAGACTTGAGTCTGGGATAGGGAGCCTTGCAAGAGGGAAGAGGAAGGAGGGTGGGCTGGAGGGAAGAGATCACTGTTGTCAGGAAGACTTGCTCCAGTGGGAGAGATGAGAGTCCTTTCAGCTTCTCGGGCCTTAGCTACTTCCTACCCTGACCACGAGCAGGAACTCTGCCCCTAGGCCTGGAGGAGATGCAGACTTCTCCTCTGGGCAGCTCAGGGATTTTCATGGTCCTTGAGAGTTCCAGTCGGCTGGAGATCTCATTTCCATAAGCAGCAAGGTTGCTCTTTTTCCACTGTTAATAAAAGATGTGTCCTGGTGACACCTGAGTGGGGATGAGGTTCTATTAGAGTGACAGATGGAAGGAGGAAGAACTTGGCCCTGGGGGAGCAGGAAGAAGAGACTCAGAAAAAGGGAGCTGGAAAGGCAGACAGCCCACTGTCTGAAGCTCAAACTGTCACTACCTGTGACTACCTGCTGCTCCTGTCACTACCTGTGACTACCTGCTGCTGCTGCTAAGTCGCTTCAGTCGTGTCCAACTCTGTGCGACCCCATAGACGGCAGCCCACCAGGCTCCCCCGTCCCTGGGATTCTCCAGGCAGAACACTGGAGTGGGTTGCCATTTCCTTCTCCAATGCATGAAAGTAAAAAGTGAAAGGGAAGTCGCTCAGTCGTGTCTGACTCTCAGCAACCCCATGGACTGCAGCCTACCCAGCTCCTCCGTCCATGGGATTTCCCAGGCAAGAGTACCGGAGTGGGTTGCCATTGCCTTCTCCATGTGACTACCTAAGTTTAAATAAATTAAAATAAAACAGAAATTCAGTTTCTCAGTTGCACTATTTTCTAAGTGCTTACTAGCTACATGTGACTGGTGGCTACTCTATTAACATAGAGTTAGAATATTTCCATTATCTCAGAAAGTTCTGTTGGTCAGCACTGGCCTGGAGGCACTGCGGGGAGGCATTTCTTTCAGCGGCTGACTTTGAGAGAAGGTAATAATTCTCAGGGCAGTGGTGGGTGTGCTCAGTTGCTCAGTCATGTTTGACTCTTTGCAACCCCATGGACTGCCAGGCTCCTCTGTCCATGGAATTTTACAGGCAAGAATACTGGAGTGGGTTGCCATATCCCCCTTCAGGGGATCTCCTGACCCAGGGATAGAACCCACATCTCCTGCATTGGCAGGCAGACTCTTTATCATGGCACCACCTGGGAAGCACTCGACACAGTGGAGTAAGCTCTGTTTATCAGATTACTTGTCAGGGCCGGACCCCATTTGCACAGCCAGCATCTTTGCTGTTCCTTGGAGACACAAACAGAGAGGCTGAAGGTCAAAATATGGCTGCCGAATTGTTCTGTGATAAAGGGTGAGGCATTTGAGCAATGAGGAAACTCAGGTGTGAGAAGAGCTGAGGGAAATAGCTTTATACAGAAGGAAGGAGGGAGTCACCCAATCTTACGGCAGAAAGATCGAGGCAGGACTTGGGGGAAGATGGTAAAATCAGATTATAGTTTTCTAGTAAAAGCATCCTGCTCTTCTTTCAAAACTACAGCAGAGACTCAAGAGCCATAAAATGAGTGATGAGCTGGCCGGTCATATGGAAACCAGGGAAGCAGCTGAGCTGAAAATAGGATTCAGGGGCATGGGCACAAGGCCAGGCAATATTTATGGAGTGTCACTGCAAGCTTGGCCCCGTGTTAGGCCTCCGGGACACAAGTGAAGCTAAGACAGCCCATCCCCCTGCACTCCACACTGCAAGGGTGAGTGTGTGACAAGGGGAGAGATCCTGGCGCTTACGGAACACAAGAGAGGTAGGAACTTGTTAAGGTGGGGGATCATAACTGCCCCCCACCCCACCACCACCACCACCACAGAAGGCACGGGCTTCCCTGGTGGCTCAGATGGTAAAGAATCTGCTTGCAGTGAGGGAGACCCAGGTTCGATACCTGGGTCAGGAAGATCCCCTGGAGGAGGAAATGGCAACCCGCCCCAGTATTCTTGCCTGGAGGATTCCATGGATAGAGGAGCCTGGTGGGCTGCAGTCCATGGGGTCTCAAAGAGTTGGATACGACTGAGCAATTAACACACACACACATACAAAGAAGGCATGTCTGTTTGGTTGTGAGGGAAGTGCAGAGGCCACCGGATGGGGTGGGGTGTGAGACAAAGGGGTGACGAGGCAGTGGAGGCAGGGTGTAGCCCAAGGGCCATGATCCTCCTTGTCTCCTACTAGGCCTGGCTCGGTGCTAACCAACACCAGGGCCGGTGGCCAGTCGTGTGCTGGGGACAAGGGGACCGAAGCAGGGTGGAAGGGTGAACCCCCATTCTTGTTGAGCTCTTTTGGGTGGAGAGGAGGAAGGGATTCCCAAGCCCATCAGAGGAGCTGAGCCTTCTCAACTGGGAGTGCTCTGGCCAGCTGCCTCCACCCACCTGAGCTCCGCCAGCTTCCTCGCCATGGGCCAAGGCTTGCTCCGCATGCTGGCGATCAGCTTCTTCTTATCTTCCACCTGCTCCAAGATCCGGGCCAGTTCCTCCTCAGACAGAGACTCCCCACTGGAGGTACTGGAGGGCACGGAGGATGACCTGGAGCAGAGGCAGGGTGGAGTGGAGGAGGGTGGGAAGGAGGGCAGGGTCCTCGGGGATTCTGTGGGATGCAAGGAGCCCACTGGAGATGTTCCCAGCTGCCACCTTGCACAGGCCTGCCCTGCTCAGAACACTCTGTGACTTCACCCACCCGGCAGAGGAGGCCACTACTCTTTCTGCAGCCCAGGGTGCCTTGAGGGCTGCCTTCCCGAAATCTGTGCCTCTGAATCTACCCACACAGACATCCTCACTTGCATAGGGTTGCCCAATGGAAATGTATCATAATTTTAAATTTTCTAGTAGCTATATTATAAAATAACATGAATATACTATTAAAATTTTAATAATACACTTCATTTAACCCAATATATTAAAATTTTATAATTTCAACATATAATCAGTGAAAAAATGATTAATGAGACAGTTTACATCCTTTTTGTACTGTCTTCAAAAGCCAGTGTTCATCTTGTACTCACTGAGTGTCAATTCAGACATGAAATTTTCATTGAACATATTTAATCTGTATTCAGATTTCATAAAATTTAGTTGAAAGAGTAGAGTCACATATCTAAATTGTTTTAGACCTACTTAAAAGTTTCCTTATAAATGAATCAAGTAATAGAATATTATTTTCCTTTGATGTTCACATCTGCACTGACAAAACTGTCTTTTTTTGGGGGGAAGAAATGCTTTGGTTTCAAAATTAAATCAACCTCAAAACTACATCTGTCTGTCTAGGTAAATTTACTAATTCTTTTTTTTTTGTGGTCTAAATATTTACTTTATTTTTTTCCCCAATTATTTTTATTAATTGGAGGCTAATTACTTTAAAAAATATGGAATGCTTCACGAATTTGCATGTCATCCTTGCGCAGGGGCCAAGCTAATTTTCTCTGCATCATTCCAATTTTAGTATATGTGCTGCTGAAACGAGCACAATTTACTAATTCTTGTTGTGTGTGTGTGTGTGTGTGTTCGGTGTGTCCAACTCTTTGCAACTCTTTGGACTGTAGCCCACTAGGCTCCTCTGTCCATGTGATTTTTCAGGCAAGAATACAGGAGTAGGTTGCAATTTCCTCCTCCAGGGGATCTTCCTGACCCAGAATAGAACCTGCATCGCCTGCATCTCAGGAGGATTCTTTACCTGCTGAGCCATTCAGTTCAGTTCAGTTGCTTAGTCCTGTCCGACTCCTTGCGACCTCATGAATCGCAGCATGTCAGGCCTCCCCGTCCATCACCAACTCCCGGTGTCTACCCAAACCCATGTCCATCGAGTTGGTGATGCCATCCAGCCATCTCATCCTTTGTCGTCCCCTTCTCCTCCTGTCCCCAATCCTTCCCAGCATTAGGGTCTTTTCCAATGAGTCAACTCTTCGCATGAGGTGGCCAAAGTATTGGAGTTTCAGCTTCAACATCAGTCCTTCCAATGAACACCCAGGACTGATCTCCTTTAGGATGGACGGGTTGGATCTTCTTGCAGTCCAAGGGACTTTCAACAGTCTTCTCCAACACCACAGTTCAAAAGCATCAATTCTTCGGCACTCAGCTTTGTTCATTGGGCAAGGCTAATTCTTGTTTTAACTCAGTAGTATTAACACCAGATTAAAGTTAAATTGAATTAAAAGTTCAGTTCCTCAGTCATAGCAGCCACATTTCAAATGCCCAACATGTGGCTAGTGACAACTGTATGGGACAGCACAGCTGCAGAACCCTTCCAGGTGGAGGGTGTGATGACCCTCACCATCTCACAGACAAGACTGTGCACTCAGCTGCCACAAAATTGAAGTTCTTGCCTGTGTGGCCCAGAGCCTCCTTCACTCATAAAAACAGTGACTCAGCTGAGTTGGCAGCAACTGACAGTGGGTAAGGGAGGGGCTGGAGAAGGGTCCTCCTGGGCAGCCTGCTTAGCAAGCTTCATAATTGGAAATATCAGGATGTGGACTTGGGTTACCACGGGCTTTAGAGACCAGTTTGCAGCAGGCTCTGTGAGTTTAGCTTCTGATCAACTCCTGAGGAGCGAGAGGTCATAGGAATGGGTGGAGAGGAGGGACCCTAGCTCTTGAATGCTGGGAAGCCTAGAGCACAGGGACTTTCTGCCATGCCTCACGCACATCCCAGGACATCTGCCCTTGAGTCTCTGTATAAGGTGTTCCCTCAGTTTGGGTGGTGGCGGAGATGCGACATTCAGTCACTGTTCAAATTCCACCTGGTCTTCAAAGTCTTACTGAAATGCTCACCTTCTCCGTGGAGGAACCCCAGCCTCCACGGAGGCTGTACACTCCCAGCAGTATACCCTTCATCAAATCCTTTCTGGTATACATATTGCTTTCTGTTTTGTGCTATGATGATGGCTCAGACGGTAAAGAATCTGCCTGAAATATGCAGGAGACCCAGGTTTGAACGCTGGATCCGGAAGATCCCCTGGAGAAGGGAATGACTGCCCACTCCAGTATTCTTGCCTGGAGAAGTCCATGGACAGAGGAACCTGGCAGGTTATAGTCCGTGGGGTCTCAGAGAGTCGGACACAACCGAGCAACTAACACTTGTGCTATGATAGCTGATGCCCCTGCCTTATTTCCCATGTCAGACTGTCAGCCTCTGGGGAAGAAGGTTGGATATTTTTCATCTCTATGCCCTGTTACGCATGAAGCTGAAAATGGCACAATTGAGTCCTTATCGCTTACTTTGCATCTGCCCTCCAGACAGGATGGGACAGCCTCCTTCTAAAGTTCAGGACACTGGGACCTGCCAATGATGTATTCAAGTTCTCTCTACGTTGCTAGGGGCACCATGCAACCTTTATCTCATTAGCTCAGGGCTAGGGACAACCAGACAGTAGACAAGAGCCCCAAGGGAGCCAGGAATGGCTGGCAGGGGTGATGGAAGAAATCAGTGGCCCCTTTTGAGGGCCTTAATTTCCCCTCTGTAAAGCTGGAGATGTACAGTGGGACACCCGAGTGAGGGTGTGGGCAAATAAGGTTTATTAGAAATGGGTGGAAGGAGTATCAACTCTTTGCCATAATCCTAGTATCTCTGTTTCCAAAGCCTCTTCACCCATTATCAATGGGGATTCTTAAACCATCCTGAGAAGTGATGCAAAGTAAAGTGAAGAGGGAGGCAAAGAGAGGGAGATGATTCATCAAAATTGGTAGCAAAAAAAAAGATACTAAAACCCCATCTTGTTGGTTCCATACACTGACTCTATTAACTAATCCGCCGTGTGTCAATGCTAATGGAACAAAGGAAATATAGCAAATAAACCCCCCAATCCTGGAATTTCAGAGCTAGTGGGACTCTTGAAGTTCTTCTAGATCAAAACCATATTTCACAGAAGAGGATGCAGGTCAGGTTGGGAAATGGCATGCTTACGTCCTCTTATGACTCCTAAATTCAATTTTAATTTTTAACTTCCAATTTTAACTAGAAATTTAGAATTTTTAATTTTTAATAATTAATTTTAAACTTCTCTCAGCTCCTCTTCACGAGCTGTAGTGAGTCACCACTAGAGCTGAAATCCAGGAGATTTGGGATCTTGTCCCACCATGCCGCCGTGTCACCTCCCCATTCACAGCCTCCGCTTGCACCTGCCCTCATGGAGGGGTTTGGGACAACAGTGCGCAGGGCCACTCCACCAGGGATGAGTGTGATCCTCATCCCGGTTGGCCCCAGCGGCGAGCTGGGCAGGGAGGAAGGTAGAGGCAGAGGGAGGCTGGAGAGAGCAATTCGTGGGAAGGGGTAGGGAGGATGATGGCACCGACCCTTATCAAGGGAGGGAGCAGGGCTGGCAGGAGCGAGAGGGCGAATTGAAACGCGCCTGAAGTCGGGTCAAAACACACCTGTGTTTCTTCAGCTGCTTCCACATTTCTTCCTTCCTCCGGGCCTCCTTTTCCTTCTTTGAAGGAGCTCTCTGCTCCCTGAGGGAAGCCCTCCCATCCTTCTTCCTCCTCCCTCCGCAGGTCTTCTCTGCGGACCCCCGCTCGCGGTCCCCCAGCAGCTCCCGGCGTCCCCTGCGCTCTGCCTGCTTCCTCCGAGGAGACCCGGACCCCGGGCTGCCCCCGGCCAGCTCCTTCTGGCCTGGCTGGGCTCTGCGCCTGCCTGGCGCCTTCTCGGCTAGACCAGTCCGCTTCATCGAGGGGGTCCTCCTGGACCTGTCACCTGCAAGGGCAGAGAAAAAGTAGTTCTGGCCTCACGGGCCTCCTCCCCAGGAAAGTGCCCCCAGCTGTGAGAAATCAGATATTCAAGAGGCTCCCTTTGAACTTCTCTGGTGGTCCACTGTCTAAGACTCCTCGCTTGGGAGCCGGGTTGGATCCTTGGTCAGGGAACTAGATCTCACTTGTCACAACTAAGAGTTAGCATGGTAACTAAAAGATCTTTCATGCCCACAACTAAGACCTGGTACAGCCAAAATAAATAAATAAATAAGTTTTTTTTTTTGTTTAAAAAGATGCTTCCCGGAGCTTACTGGTTCCAAAGGCCCACTCTTTCAGATAGAGCCTCTGGTCTGGAGTGAGAGCTAAGGTCTCCCCCCTTGAATGGCAGGCACTCCCACACTCTTACCTAAACCTCAGCTAGAGACCCAGGCCTTCCTCTGCTTGGGGTGCAGTCCATGGGGGTCACCGCTGAGTCCTCTCCTGATGCCCAGGGCCAAGGCCAAGCGTGGGCCTCTGTTTGGTAAGGCTGGACCACTGGCCCACTGGCTGCATTCTCCAGGGGCTGTCCCCTTATGTGTCCTGCCTGACATGAGAGGCAGGACAGGAGTCGGAGACTGTCCTGTTCCTCAGCACTGCCCCAACCTTGATGCTGTTATTTTAAACCACTGCTTGATAACACTGGCAAAAGGCCTGGCTAAACAGAATCTGCTCTACAGTGTGATCTTTCTGCAACAGCTTGCCCAACCCCTTGTTTAAGCACAACTATCCTATCTGGGCATTTACAACATTAAACACAGGAAAAATTGTAATGAGGTTCTAGTATTAATAAGCAGCCTCTCCATCACTTACTAGCAGGATGTCTTTGAGCCAGTCACTTAACCTCTCTGGGTCTCAGCTCATCTCCAACATGGGGATGTTACCACTCCAACAGCTTGTTGAACATGACACTGGGACTGACATCTGAGAACAGACATCATTACTCTGATACTCTTATCCAGAAATAAGATCTTCTTACTTGTAAAAAGGACACAGGTTTGGAGCTAGGCCAGTCTGCATGAAAAGATCAGTTCTATCTTTTACTTATCTCTGTGACCACAGATAAACTACTTAGCTTTTCTGCACCTCAGTTTTCTCATCTGTAAAATGGCTCTAGTAGCTGCTATTTCCCTACGTGGTTGGGTTAATTTAAATAGGAATAAAGGATCTGACTCATGGGAGGTACACAACAAAGGCCTCCCCCTTACTGCCCCTTCAGCCTGCCTTGCCACTTTGGGGCTCTAGGTGGGCACCTGGAACCCGATTGGCTGCAGCGCACAGTTTCTCACTGTTCACAGTGGCTCCCCACCCAGGCTTTTCTGCCTGATTATGACCAGGCTGATTTTCCCAACAGAGCTGTGAGAGCCCCAGCTTTGGGCAAAACAGAACAGAGTGGAGTTTTGTCATCCAACATCCCCAGCGGCAGTCTCATCAGTGATGGAGTCCAGGACAAGGAGTCCCAAGTTCTCAAATGCTTGCCTCTGTCCCACTTCATTTCCAGCCTCTCAAGGCTGTGCATGTAATGTAGCAGCCAGAGAGTTTTCCTCATGGTCCCCTGACCCCTGAACTTTACATTCTGAGAAGCAAGCCACCCTGTGAAACAGTAACCAAAACTGGTCACTAGTGGATTTGGGCAGACTGAACTGGGAATTTAGAGTCTGGATATCTGAGTCTGAAGCCTTGTTCTGCTGGTTATTACCTGGGTAACTCTGGGAAGGTTGCCTATTCTGAGTTAGTTTCCTCGTGGGTATGCTGTTGGTGGTCTAACCAGATCTCCATTATCTGGCCACTGCATTGTTCCTTAGCTGCTCTGCATCTTGGCCCTGATGGTTCGTAGCTTCTACCTTCCCAAGGGAGCCTGAGGTTGATGGAAACCATCCTGCTGGGAAATGCCTGGGAGTTTACATCTGTCCCCTCTCCTCAAGTCAGCTGACAGACAATTGCTAACTGATATGGGATATAAACGTCCAGTCCTCTGGCCTCCAGGCAGAGCAAGGCTGGTGGTTCATTCATGTTCCAGGGCTCCCCATGGGATCGGGCAGATGCTAGACTCCAGCTGAACACACATCTTTGCTCAGCTTCTTCCCTGGATCTGTCCTGCTTCCCTTACTGCTTATATCCTGAGAACTGCCCTCAATAAATCATGGGCACAAGAATCCCTATCTCTTCCAGGGGACCTGATTTATTTATAGACACCTATCTCAAAGTGTGGTAGGTAAATTCAACTGAAAAAATGTCTACAAGTGTGACATAAGTTGGAACATGCTGGATTTAGCAAGCAGAATTTATGTTGAGTTTCAAAGGTAAACTACCAAAAATTCTCTTCTTGGATCTCAAGCAAGGATATTGGTAGGACTCAAGAAGTACAGTGGTGAGTTTTACCAGACCTGACGAAGATATTCTGGAGGAAGAAACTTCTAAACTAGGACCTGAAAACAGAGTTTGTGTGTGTTGGTGTGTGTGTGTGCACAGTGAGTGGGTATAGGGTAGGGTTAGGTAGTGATGGGGTGGGAAAGACACAGAAATATTTTAAGCAGAGATGATATGGTCAGTTCATGCTTTTATAAAGGTCCCATTCGGTATTCAAACCCCAATGGAGGGAGTTTATTGATAAAGATATTTGAAGAAACTATAACCACAAAGGATAGTGGAAAAAGAATTGTTCTGCCTTGGCTGAGAAGATAGAGAAAATAGGTAAGAAAATTAAATGATTGGGCTTCTGGGTTTCACTCCAGTGTGTAAAGAGCTCCATCCTAACAATATGAAAAAAAAAAAAAAAAAAACTGAATGAACTGGAAAAGAATTCTAAGTAGATCCATCAGAGAACTGGGTTTGTAGGGCAAGCTACTGTCCAGAAACTGGAGAGAGAGGCAGAGAATCATAGCTTATCTTGAGCAGAAGCCCTTCACGGGAGCCAGTACTTGTAGTGCTTAAAGGAAGAGTTGTTGTTGTCCCATTGCTAAGTCACATTCGACTCTTTTGTGACCCCATGGACTGGAGCCTGCTAGGCTCCTCTGTCCATGCGATTTCTCAGGCAAGAATACTGGAGTGGGTTGCCATTTCCTTTGCCAGGAAATCTTTCCAACCCAGGGACCGAAACCTTGTCTCCTGCATTGCAGGTGGATTCTTTACCACTGAGCCACCATGGAAGACCAAAGGAAGAGCATTCAGGGCTTATTTTAATTAGATATGGTAAGATACTCAAGACATGGAAGTGATCATCATGTACTTACAGATCCCAAGAGACGCCATGCCACAAAAGGCTACATGAGGCAGCACCAGGTTCAGTCAATGGCAAGGCAGAGAGGAAGATGTAGGGAAGAAATGTTATTATGGTTTCTAGGGAAAGGAAGGGGTGAGCCAGCATATGAAGAGCTGGGATTGGCTAGTTTGAATAATTTCAGTGGGCCCTGAAACATAGGGACTTTCCCTGGTTTTCTGGTACCAGATTCTAGGTTGAATAAGGTAGGTGGCTAGAAGTCCAGAGTATGAACTTGATAAGGAGGTGATTGAGTTTATAAGCTCTGGGTTGGTGGGTTTGCATATGAAAGGAAAGCTTGCAGCTGACTTGTCTGCTGTCTTTAAGAATCAGCTAAAACTGGGAAGGAGATCAGTCCTGGGTGTTCATTGGAAGGACTGATGCTGAAGCTGAAACTCCAATACTTTGGCCACCTCATGCTAAGAGTTGACTCATTGGAAAAGACCCTGATGCTGGGAGGCATTGAGGGCAGGAGGAGAAGGGGACGACAGAGGAGGAGATGGCTGGATGGCATCACCGACTCGATGGACATGAGTTTGGGTAAACTCTGGGAGTTGGTGATGGACAGGGAGGCCTGGCGTGCTGGGATTCATGGGGTTGCAAAGAATGGGATACGACTGAGAGACTGAACTGAACTGAACTGAACTGGGAGGGCTGTCTCTCCAGGGCCAGCAAAGCCTCAAGGTGCTACAGGATCAGACTTTAGAAGATAAAAAGCATGACTACTGCTGGTAGGAATACAAACTGTAATTGATGAAATGATGGAGGTTCAATGTGGACTAACTTGAGAGTTAAAAACGGCAGGGTCCAGTCTTTGGAGGAGGTTCAGTTCAATTCAGTTCAGTTCAGTCGCTCAGTTGTGTCTGACTCTTTGTGAACCCATGGACTGCAGCACACTAGGCTTTCCCGTCCATCACCAACTCCTGGAGATTTCTCAAATTCACGACCATTGAGCTGGTGAAGACATCCAACCACCTCATCCTGGGTCATCCCCTTCTCCTCCTGTCGTCAATCTTTCCCAGCATCAAGGTCTTTTCAAATAGGTTAGTTCTTTGCATCAGGTGGCTAAAGTATTGGAATTTCAGCTTCAGCATCAGTCCTTCCAATGAATATTCAGGACTGATTTTGTTTAGGATTGACTGGTAGGATCTCCTTGCTGTCCAAGGGACTCTCAAGAATCTTCTCCAACACCATAGTTCAAAAGCATCAATTCTTCGGCGCTCAGCTTTCTTTATAGTCCAACTCTCACATCCATACATGACTACTGGAAAAACCATAGCTTTGACTAGATGGACCTTTGTTGGAAAAGTAATGTCTCTGCTTTTTAATATTAAATATTAAATTAAATATTAATATTCTTTTAAATATGCTTTAAAATATTTTTTAGATATGCTATCTAGGTTGGTCATAACTTTTCTTCCAAGGAGCAAGCATCTTTTAATTTCATGGCTGCAGTCACCATCTGCAGTGATTTTGGAGCCCAAAAAATAAAGTCTGTCACTGTTTCCACTGTTTCACCATCTATTTGCCATGAAGTGATGCGACCAGATGCCATGATCTTAGTTTTCCGAACTTTGAGTTTTAAGCCAACTTTTTCACTTTCTTCTTTCACTTTCATCAAGAGGCTCTTTAGCTCTTCACTTTCTGCCATAAGGGTGGTGTCATCTGCATATCTGAGGTTATTGATATTTCTCCTGGCAATCTTGATTCCAGCTTGTGCTTCATCCAGCCCAGCGTTTCTCATGATGTACTCTGCATATAAGTTAAATAAGCAGGGTGACAATATACAGTCTTGATGTACTCCTTTTCCTATTTGGAACCAGTCTGTTGTTCCATGTCCAGTTCTAACTATTGCTTCTTGACTTGAATATAGATTTCTCAGGAGGCAGATCAGGTGGTCTGGTATTCCCATCTCTTTCAGAATTTTCCACAGTTTGTTTTGATACACACAGTCAAAGGCTTTGGCATAGTTAATAAACAGAAGTAGATGTTTTTCTGGAATCCTATCGCTTTTTCTATGATCCAGCGGATGTTGGCAATTTGATCTCTGGTTCCTCTGCCTTTTCTAAAGCCAGCTTGAACATCTGGAAGTTCATGGTTCATGTACTGTTGAAGCCTGGCTTGGAGAATTTTGAGCATTTACTTTGTTAGTGTGTGAGATGAGTGCAATTGTGTGGTAGTCTGAGCATTCTTTGGCATTGCCTTTCTTAGGGGTTGGAATGAAAACTGACCTTTTCCGGTCCTGTGGCCACTGCTGAGTTTTCCAAATTTGCTGGCATATGGAGTGCAGCACTTTCACAGCATCATCTTTTAGGATTTGAAATAGCTCAACTGGAATTCCATTACCTCCACTAGCTTTGTTTATAGTGATGCTTCCTAAGGCCCACTTGACTTCACATTCCAGGATGTCTGGCTGGAGGTGAGTGATCACACCATCATGGTTATCTGGGTCATGAAGATCTTTTTTGTATACTTCTGTGTATTCTTGCCACCTCTTCTTAATATCTTCTGCTTCTGTTAGGTCCATACCATTTCTGTCCTTTATTGAGCCCATCTTGGCATGAAATGTTCCCTTGGTATCTCTAATTTTCTTGAAGAGATCTCTATTCTTTCCCATTCTATTGTTTTCCTCTATTTCTTTGCATTGATCACTGAGGAAGGCTTTCTTATCTCTCCTTGCTCTTCTTTGGAACTCTGCATTCAAATGGGCGTATCTTTCTTTTTCTCCTTTGCCTAGGGGGGCACACTTAAATGAGTTTTACTTCCTGGAAGCCCTAACAGGTTCTCACTGTGGAGACTGGAGAAAAATCCCTGGTGCTTCCAGCAGGGAGAGGAGAAAGTTATCACTTTAAAATACGAAAAGTAACTCAGAGTGTCCTGTTCTCTTTAACAAAGGCCTATTGTGAGATAATGGAAAATGTGTATTGGTCTCTGTCCCCACTTTATGGCACAGAGGTCCTAAAATCTCTGTAAAACCCTAAAAGCACAAGGATCATCTATTGTTCTAAAGAGGTGACTCTGGTGGGCTTCTGAATGGCTGGATGGGGGCTGGTCACCAGAGAAACCACTCCTTGATTAGAAGCTTGGAATTGTCAGCCCCACCCCACTCCCATCCTCAAGAACTAGGAGAGGGGCTAGAAAGGAAGGTAAAAATTGCTAATGTCTATGTGAGGAAGGCTTCCAGTAACAGTGGATTTGGAGCGCTTCCAGATGGGTAAACACATCCACAGACGAGGAGGGTGACACACCCCAACTCCCAGACTTGCTGTCTGTTTCTCTTCATCTGTATTCTTCATCATGTGCATGCATGCTAAGTCACTTCAGCTGTGTCCAACTCTTTATGACCCTATAGACTGTAGCCTGCCAGGCTCCTCTGTCCATGGGATTCTCCAGGCAAGAATACTGGAGTGGGTGCCATGCCCTCCTCCAGGGGATCTTCTTGACATAGGGATCGAAACTGCGTCTCTTGTGTCTCCTGAATTAGCAGGCAGATTCTTTAGCAGGCTTTCCTGGTGGCTCAGATGGCAAAAAATCTGCCTGTAGTGTTGAAGAAGGAAATGGCAACCCACTCCAGTACTCTTGCCTGGAAAATCCCATGGATGGAGGATCCTGCTAGGCTACAGTCCATGGGGTCACAAAGAGTCAGACATGACAGAGCGACTTCACTTTCACTTTCAGTGTGGGAGACCTGGGTTCAGTCACAGGCTTGGGAAGATCTCTGGAGAAGGGAATGGCAATCCATTCCAGTATTCTTGCCTGGAGAATTCCATGGGTAGAGGAGCCTGGCGGGCTACAGTCCATGGGGTCACAAAGAGTTGGACATGACTGAGCAACTGACTTTTTCTTTACCATTAGTGAAGAAGGAATTCATAGGGCCTGGACTCCATCTCAGGCCTGTCCGTGCTGGTCGTGCGCGGCCACTTCTCCAGTGGACTCTGAACTCTGTGCTTAGCACCTGTGGGAATGACAATGGAAGGATAAGACCCTCTCTGGGCAGGGGAATCTTGAAGATCACATACAGGTTACTCATTGCCTAAGAGGAAACATACCATAATCACCCCTGCCTCTGGACAGGTCATAAATTTTTTCCGTATCTATTGGGATGTAATCACAGGCTTATCGATTATTAACTGGTTGGAATGTAACTGCGGGCTTATTGATTATTAACTGTTTGAACACATAACACATGAATGATGGGGTTACTGTAGTTGTATTTACCCTTCCTTTGTTTATGTAAGTTTCAAGGAATTTGGGCTGGTGGGTTTGGACACTTACACATGGGGTATAAAAGATTTTCACAAATGCTGGTCGAGGTCCTTGGCTAAGAGGAGACTCTGCCTTGGGCCCGCCGGTGTAATAAACTGCACTCCACTATCTGCATTGTCCTTCTGAGTGAGTTTGTTTCCCGGAGAGCGTGGCTATAACACTAGTACCCTGGAAAGCCCATTCTTTGTTATGTCGTTGTTGTGTTAGTTGCTCAGTCGTGTCTGATTCTTTGCAACCTCATAGACTGTAGCTCGCTAGGCTCTTCTGTCCATGGAATTCTCCAGGCAAGAATACTGGAATGGGTTGCCATTCCCTTCTCCAGGGGATCTTCCCGACTCAGGGATCAAACCCACATCTCCTGCATTTTCAGTCAGATTTACCATCTGAGCCACCAGGGAAGCCCATTCTTTATCATATCCCTTAGCAAATTAGTAAATGTAAATAAATATTTCTCTGAGTTCTGTGAGTTACACTAGCAAATTAACTGAACATGGTGAGGGGTGGTTCATCTTTGGAACCTTTGATCTATAGCTGCTTGGTCAGAAGCACTTGGGCTTGTGATTGGTGTCTGAAGTGGGTTGTAGTCTTGAGGAAATGAGTCTGTGGGGTCTGATGCTATCTTTGGGTAGGTAGTGTCAGAATTGACTTATATTGTGGGACACCCAGCTAATGTCATAGAGAATTGTTTATTATAAGGAAAAACATCCACACATCTGGTGAAATGTCAGAAGTGAACTATTCTGTGTAAGTGATAAAGGAGACACACAGGGAAGAAACTCACAGTAGGGAAGAATTGGGTATTTTCCTATGTGGGAAAGAAAAAACAGAGTTTTTCCTTTACACCTAGGCTCCAGGGAAACTATTTTCCCAGAGTGAGCCTAACTGACCAGAGTTTACCAGTTTAACTGACCTGGAGGAAGGGAAATACCCCACTCCAGACCTCTAGATATCTTGTCTCACTGAAGGCTAGGGGGAGAAGGCTGAGAAACATTTGTGAAGGTCACAGCCTAGAGGCACAGGCTCACGAAAGACTGAAATCTAGTCACAAGATTATAGAACTTTCCCTGCCCTGTACCTCACCACCACATCAACAGGGCTCTGGTATAATGACAGGAGATGACAATGGAAAGAATAGCAAGGCTCAGACAAAAAAAAAAAAGTAGTTCCCAAGTAAACTCAAAACAACTGGAGAGACAAGAACAAGAACACGAAAGGAACTTGAGTCCTCTTACACCTATAACTACAATGAATAGTGAACACGGTCTAACATCTAGCCAGACAAAAATAAAACCTCATGCTAAAGGTCTGTTTACCTCAATTCCTTTTACCCAGTACATCATGTTGACTTTCAACAAACATTACAAGGCACACTAACAGGCAAAAAAAAAAAAAAATTTTTTTTTTTTTTGTAGAGACAGAGAAAACATCAGAACCAGACTCAGATATGGCAGAGGTTTTAGAATTATCAGACCAAGATTTTAAAAATAACTATGATTAATATGCTAAAAAATCTAATGGAAAATGTGGACAGCATACAAAAACATATGGGTAATGTAAGCAGAGAGATTCAAACTTTTGAAAAGAATCAAAAGGAAACAATAGGAACAAAAAACACCGTACCAGAGATGAAGGATATCTTTGATGGGTTCAGTAGTAGACTGATCATAGTCAAGGGAAAAAATCAGTTGAGTGAAAGATATGTTGATAGAAACTTGCCAAACTGAAAAGCAAAGAGAAAAAAGGATAAAAATATAGAACAGCATATCACAAGAACTATGAGACAATTACAAAATGTGTAACATAGAGTAATGGGGATTCCAGAAGGAGAAGAAAGAGAGAAAAAATGGAAATATTTGAAGCAATAATGGCTGAAAAATGTCCAAAATCAATGACAACCACCAAACCACAGATGCAGGAAGCTCAGAGAATAATAGGAAGCACAAATGCCAACAAGTGCAAATATGCTTTAATATAAAAGCATATTGTATTAAAACTACAGAGAATCAAAGACAAAGAGAAAATCTTGAAAGAAGCCAGAGGGGGGAAGAAAAAAACTCATTTTACCTATAGAGGAAGAAAGATAAGAATTACATTAGATTTCTCTTCAGAAACCACACAAGCAAGAAGAAAGTGAGGTGAAATATTGTAAAGCAATAAAAGGAAAAAAAGTCCCACAGCCTAATCTTGTATTAAAGAAAATTATTCTTCAAACATAAAGGAGAAATAGACTTTCTCAGACAAACAAAAGTTGAGTCAACTTACCTTGCAAAAAATGCTAAGTTTTTCAGAGAGAAAGAAAATGACGTAGGTCATAAAGAAAGAGCATTCAAGAAGGAACCAAGGACATGTAAAATGTTTTATTTTTCTTATTCTTAATCTAACAGATGAGTTTGTTTAAAATAATAATAGCACAATATATTAGATGATTATAGCTAATAGGTAAGCAAAATGAGTGACAACAATGTTAGAGAGATGAGAAGGAGGAATTGGGAACACTGTCATAAAGTACCTGTACTACCCATGAAGAGGTATAGTTTTGTTTGAAAGTGGGCTTGACTTTGTTCTAACTGTATATTGCAAACTCTACTGTAATCACTAAAAAAAAGTGAAAAGGAGTATGATTGATATGCTACAAAGGAAAGAAACTGGAGTAATATAAAATGCTCAGACAAAACCACAAAATGCAGGAAAAAGAGTGGAAGACAAGAATAGGAACAAAAAACAAGGGCAATGAATAGAAAAAAGCAACAAATATGGTCAATGTTAATAATTTCAAATGTCACTGGTCTAAATAGAGCAATTAAAGACACAGATTGTCAGAGTGAATCTTTCTTTTGGATTGTCAGAGTGAATTAAAAAAGACAAATGTATGTTGTCTATAAGAAATTCACTTAAGTGGGTGGGGGGCGCGAAAGAAAAAAAAAAAAGAAATTCACTTAATATAAAGACACATATAGACTAAAAGTAAAGGAATGGAGAAAAAATATCATGCTAACAGTAACCAAAATAAAGCTAGAATAACTGTACTAATTTCAGACAAAACAGATTCCAGAGCAGGGAAAGTTACTAGGGATAAAGTTGGGCATTAGGGGGACTTGGGGGAGAATGGATATATGTATATGTATGGCTGAGTCCCTTTGCTGTTCATCTGAAACTGTGACAACACTGTTTATAGTTAATTGACTATACCCCAATACAAAATAAAAAGTTTAAAAAACTAATAAACAGGTAGATTCTCCAAGACGACATAACACTTTCATATCTATGCACTTAACAACAGAGCACCCAAATATGTGAGGCAAAATCTGATAAAACTGCAAAGAGAATGGACAAATCCACTACTATGGCTGGAGACTTCAACACACATCTATCAGTAACTGAAAGATATAGCAGGCAGAAAATCAGTAAGGGCATAATTGAACTGAACAGCACCACCAGTCAAGTGGATCTAACCGACATTTATAAAACATTTCATCCAACAACAGCAGAACACACACTCATCTTGAAGAATTTACCAAGATAGACAACATTCTGGCCCATAAAACATAAGTTAACAAATTTAAAAGGATAGAAATTATTCAAAATATGCTGTCAGATCACAATGGAATTAAATTAGAAATCTCTAAGAGAAAGATAACTTAAAAAAAACACCAAAATGGGGATTTCCCTGGTGGCCCAGTGGCAAAGACTCCATGCTCTCAGTTCAGGAGTCCTGGGTTTGATCCCTGGTCAGGGAACTAGTTCCCACATGCCGCAGTTAAGACCTGGCAGAGCCAAATAAATAAATAAATGTTAAAAAAAAAAACCACACCAAAATGACTGAAGATAGAACAACACACTTTTAAATAACACATGGGATAAAGAAGTCCCAAGAGAAATTTTAAAATACTTTGAACTAAATTTAAATGAAAATAAAACTTATCAAAATTTGTAGGAGGGACTTTCCTGGTGGTCCAGTGGTTAAGAATCCACCTGCCAATGCAAGTGAGATGAGTTTGATCCCTGATCTAGGAAGATTCCACTTGCCACCGGGCAACTAAGCCTGTGCATCACTACTCAGCCTGCTCTCTAGAGCCTGTAAGCCCCAACTACTGAAGCCTGCAAGCCTTAGAGTTCAGGCACCACAACTAGAGAAAGTGTACAAGCAGCATCGAAGATGCAGTGCAGTCATAAATAAATAACTGAATAATAATAAAATAAAGAAGCTCATTTGATTGGTTCATAAGATATCAATGTGTTTATATA
This sequence comes from Dama dama, assembly GCF_033118175.1. NCBI lineage: Eukaryota > Metazoa > Chordata > Mammalia > Artiodactyla > Cervidae > Dama > Dama dama. The sequence goes on from NC_083703.1 coordinate 52,939,861, forward strand.
AATTAAATATTCCAGAAAATCCTAGGAATTTGATAAGCATTTGGCAAATGAATTAGTTTAATGCATGTGTGTGTGCATTCTCAGCCACTGAGTTGTGTCCAACTTGTTGCAATTCCATGGACTGTGGCCTGCCAGATTCTTCTCTCCATAGAATTTTCCAGGCAAGAATACTGGAGTGGGTTGCCATTTCCTACTCCAGAGGAATTAGTTTAATACTTCTGGTTTAATAACAACAAACATGTCTCCTTTGATTTTTCAGCATTAATATAATACAATATTGTAGTTTTATTCTACTTAGTTTATTCCTAAATTTACATTGGTTCATTGATTAAATACACTAGCATTATTTCTGTTGTTGTTCAAGCACTAAGCTGTGTCCAACTCTTTGCGACCCCATGGACTGCCGCACGCTAGGCTTCCCTGTCCCTCACTATTTCCTGGAGTTTGCCCAGGTTCATGCCATTGAGTTGGTGATGCTATCCAACCTTCTCATCCTTGCTGCCTTCTCCTTTTGCCTTCAATCTTTCCCAGCATCAGGGTCTTTTCCAGTGAGTCAGCTCTTCATCAGGTGACCAAAGTACTGGAGCTTCAGCTTCAGCATCAGTCCTTCCAATGAGTATTCAGGGTTGATTTCCTCTAAGATTGACTAGTTTGATCTCCTTGATATCCACGGGACTCTAAAAAGTCTTCTCCAGCACCACAATTTGAAAGCATCAATTCTTTGGCACTCAGCCTTCTTTATGGTCCTACTCTCACTCCTACATGACTACTGGAAAAAAGTGTAGCTTTGATTATATGGACCTTTGTTGGCAAAGTGCTATCTTTGCTTTTTAATACACTGTCCAGGTTTGTCATAGCTTTCCTTCTAAGAAGCAAGCATCTTTTAATTTCATAGCTGCATTTACCATCTGCAGTGATTTTGGAGCCCAAGAAGAGAAAATATGTCATAGCTTCTACTTTTCCCCCTTCTATTTGCCATGAAGTCATGGGACTGGATGCCATGATCTTTGTTTTTTGAATGGTGAATTTCAAGCCAGCTTTTTCACTCTCCTCTTTCACCCTCATCAAGAGGCACTTTTGTGCCTCTTCACTTTCTGCCATTAGAGTGCTATCATCTGCATATCTGAGGTTGTTCATATTTCTTCCAGCAGTCTTGATTCCAGCTTGTGATTCATCCAGCCCAGCATTTCATATGATATACTCTGTATAGAAGTTAAACAGAGTGACAATATACAGACTTGTTGTACTCTTTTCCTGATTTTGAACCAGTCCATCCCATGTAAGTTTCTTACTGTTGCTTCTTGATCCTCATATAGGTTTCTCAGGAGATAGGTAAAATAGGTCTCTTAAGAATTTTCCACAGTTTGTTGTGATCCACACAGTCAAAGGTTTTAGCATAATCAATGACACAGAAGTAGCTGTTTCTCTGGAATTCCCTTGCTTTCTCTATGATCCAACAAATCTTGGAAATTTGATCTCTTATTCCTCTGCCTTTTCTAAACTCAGCTTGTACATCTGGAAGTTCTTGATTCAAGTACTGCTGAAGCCTAGCTTGAAGGATTTTGAGCATAACCTTACTAGCATGGGAAATGAGCAAAATTGTCTGGTAGTTAGAGCATTCTTTAGCACTGCCCTTATTTGGGATTGGGATGAAAACTAACTTTTTCCATTTAGTGGCCACTGCTGGGTTTTCTGAATTTGCTGACATATTGAGTTCAACACTTTAACAGCATCATCTTTTAAGATTTGAGCTCAACTGGAATTCCATCACTTCTACTAGCTTTGTTCACAGCAATGCTTTTAAGGCCCACTTGACTTCACATTCCAGGATGTCTGACTCTAGGTGAATAACCACACCATCATGGTTATTCAGGTCATTAAGACCTTTTTGTATAATTCTTCTGTGTATTCTTGCCATCTCTTCTTAACCTCTTCTGCCTCTGTTAGATCCTTACCGTTTCTGTCCTTTATCATGCCCATCCTTGCATGAAATGTTTGTTTGATATCTCCAGTTTTCTTGAAGAGATCTCTAGTCTTCTCCGTCCTATTGTTTTCCTCTATTTCTTTGCATTGTTCATTGAAGAAGGCCTTCTTATCTACTCTTGCTTTTATCTTAAACTGTGTATTCAGTTGGGTATATCCTTCCCTTTCTCCCTTGCTTTTCACTTCTCTTCTTTCCTCAGCTACTTGTAAAGCCTCCTCAGACCACCACTTTGCCTTCTAGCATTTCTTTTTCTTTGGGATGGTTTTGGTCACTGCCTCCTTACAATGTTACAAACCTCCATCCATAGTTCTTCAGGCACTCTGTCTATCAGATCTAATCCCTTGAATCTATCTGTCACCTTCACTGAATCATATGAGATTTGATTTGGGTCATATGTAAATGAGCTAGTGGTTTTCCCTACTTTCTTCAATTTAAGCTGGAATTTTGCTATATGGAGCTGATGATCTGAACCATAGTCAGCTCCAAGTCTTGTTTTTGCTGACTGTTTAGAACTTCTCTATCTTCAGCTGCAAAGAATATAATCAATCTGATTTTGGTATTGACCATCTGGTGATGTCCACATGTAGAGTCATCTCTTGTGTTGTTGGAAAAGGGTGTTGGCTATAACCAGCATGCTCTCTCGACAAAACTCTGTTATCCTTTGTCCTGCTTCATTTTGTAATCCAAGGCCTAAGTTGCCTGTTACTCTAGGTATCTCTTGACTTCCTACTTTTGCATTTCAATTCCCTATGATGAAAAGGACATCTTTTTTGGCATTAGTTCTAGAAGGTCTTGATAGGTCTTCATAGAACCAGCCAACTTCAGCTTCTTAGGTATTAGAGTAGTTGGAGTATAGACTTGGATTACCATGATATTGAATGGTTTGCCTTGGAAAAACTGAGATCATTCTGTCATTGTTGAGATTGCACCCAAGTACTGTATTTTGGACTCTTTTGTTGACTGTGTTACTTCACTTCCTCTATGGAATTCTTGCCCACAGTAGTAGACATAATGATCATCTGAATTAAATTTGTCCATTCCTGTCCATTTTAGTTCACTGATTTGTGCTCCACTCTTCCTCAGTAGCATACTGAACACCTTCCAGCCTGGGAAGCTCATCTTTTGGTGTCATATCTTTTTGCCTTTTTATACTGTCTGTGGGGTTCTTGAGACAACCACTGGAGTGGTTTGTCATTCACTCCTCCAATGGACCTCGTTTTTTCAGCATTATTTTTGCATCATGTTTAAAATTATGAAGTACCTAAATTTGTGCTTAATTAAATTGATTCATTATTATGAACATTTGATTTCAATAGTATTTATATTTTATAGTATCCCAGTTGCAAGATTAGTTTCCAAGATGTAGGACTTACCTGGTGGTCCAGGGGTTGAGAATCTGTCTGACAATGCAGGGACATGGGTTTGGCCCCTGGTCTGGAAAGATTCCCCATACTGCAGGGCAACTAAGCCCATGAATCATAACTACTGAAGCCTGTGTGTTGTACAGTCAGTGCTCCGCAACAAGAAGAAGCCACCACAATGAGAAGTCTGTGCACTGCAAGTAGAGAGTAGCCCCTGCTCCCTGCAACTAGAGAGAGCCTGAAGGCAGCAACAAAGACCCAGCACCAAAAATAAAATAAATTAATTAATTAATTAAAAAAATTCCAAGATCTATAGGTATCTTGAAACTGTGGACTGATATTAAAGTGAATTAATGAATATTCATTGATGCTTAGCTCACTCTAAATAAGACGGAATTCCAAAACATTGATTTTGCTACATGCTAAATCGCTTCCGTTGTGTTCAACTCTTTGCAACCCTATCGACCATAGCCCGCCAGGCTCCTCTGTCCATGATTGCTAAGCGTTATTTTAAGTATGGGCTTCCTTCATAGCTCAGTCAGTAAAGAATCTGCCTGCAGTGCAGAAGACCCAGGTTCAATCCCTGGAGAAGGAAATGGCAACCCACTCCAGTATTCTTGCCTGGAGAATCCCATGGACAGAGAAGCCTGGCAGGCTACAGTCCATGGGGGTGCAAGAGTTGGACACAACTTAGTGACTAAACATTACCATCATTTTAAGTATATATACTTCTGTTTCTTTCTTAAAAAATGCTACATAAAAGTAATAGCTTCGTGTCTATAAGTGAACATGTACATTCCTTTCCCTTTGAAAAATAATGTGTGGGTTGAGTTTGCAGAAAGTTGTGTTATGTGTACTCATGAGTTCTGCTAGTCTAAAGTGCGGATGTGTGACACCTGACAAATATCCATCTTCCCAGCTTGTTTTGTGAAACAAAAGCTTCTTCAGTTAACAGTTATAACTCAGTGAGACTCTACTATGATTAGTTCTGACAGAAAGGTACCACTTTGCATGCAAAGTAAAGAAATGTGCTTTTGTTAAGGGAAAAGGAATAGGTTTGTCCTAAAATGAAATGACAGGTTGTTGCAGAGCAAAAAGAGCATGGTGAAGGGCAAAACCTGAATGAGTACAGAAAATAACAGAAGGTTCATGGAAAGTGAATTCTATTGGCCTCGGATTACAGATGAGTAAATAATGAGTCTGAGAAGCTATTAAGTGTGTTAAAATTCTAACAAAATCTGCTCAATTTTGATGGGCTTGTTTCTATTTATTTTTATTGTTTCTGTTTGTTGCCTTCATCGACAATATAAAGGATCCTCCCATCATTTATCTGCCTATATAGCAAAGTTTCTGAGTCTTCCCACAATAATTTTCTGTGTTTTGTCTTGATTTCATTATGGCTTTGGTTATTTAGGGGAAAAAAAGCTTCCTTATTTTTGAAAGTGCTAAGGTTCTCAGTAGGTGATCATGTTACCTTCTAAGTATATATATATTTTTAAAGTCTTTTTGTCACTTTCAACTAAATAGCCAAATACTGTTTCCAAGGCACCCGTGATCCTATCTTGCATTCAAATCTTATTTTTGTGTGTGTGTGTGTGTGTGTGTGGCTGTGCTGCACGGCTTGCTGGATCTCAGTTCCCTGACCAAGGATTGAACCTGGGCCCACAGCAGTGAAAGTGCTGACTCGTAACCACTGGATCACCAGGGAATTCCCATGAAATCTGAAAACTTTCGACTTCATTTTTCTTCCTAAGACTGATTTGGAAGTGTAAAATGAAGTAAAATTACTTTCAGAATATCTTTTATATCTGTAACTATTTTTGTGACTTCCCAGATGGCCCTGGGAAGTCACAAAGATTTGCTCTTCCATTTCCTAAAAAAGAGACGTGCCAGAAACTATTAGGGTTATTTGATATGTTATTACTGTTGGAGTTTCATGGGAAGAGGTGTCAATCAGAACAGATGCTGAGAGTTTTCTAGGTTAAACTGGTAAAGGTCAAATGTTAATAAATATTTCAGCAATTGTATGCTCTATGGGCTGCTCCTAGAGATTTGTCAGTGACTTTTCTGCCATGATTTGTTTCTATTTATCAGAGTTTTGATGATGATTTTCTCCGGTTAGGCAGTAATATAATTATCAGTCATAATTCAGTTATCATTTAAGATGTTTATTTGATAACAATTTAAAATTTTGAATCTAACTTTTTAAGGTCAGTGCTTCATCTGACCTCCAGTGTTCAGCTGGAGATGAACGTCAGCCTTACCTATGGAGTTTTATTAAAATACAGATGCTTAGGACCTACTCCAAATTTACAAAATCTCTTTACTTGATATAGTCTTGAAATATTTTTCTTATATGCTTGGTATGTCTTGGTATGTGTGTATATGTTTTAAGTTGTGTGTTATACTTCAAGATATTTTTATCTTTAAAGACATATCTTTATCTGTTCAACCATCTATAAATCTGACATAATGTTCATTGTCTATAAAAATGTACTTAATCATTATAGATATTTTGTTCAAAGATTGCCTTAATTGTGTTTATTTTGTGTGTTATGGAAGCAACCAAACCCTTGTCAATTTCATTAGTGCTATGAAATATTTCACTTTTGATGGTTATAAGTTAACCTAGCCATTTTAAGTCTCTGTTACCTCCAGGTACTATTTATATCCCCAAAGCTTCCTTGAAACCTCAGCTGTGGGCCAGAATTTCTATTTTCTACAAAGAAAACTTTGTAGAGGTTTCCACTTTCTCAGACCCCTGTCTGGAAGGACTCTGTCAGGTACTGCTAACAACTAGCACAGTAATGAAATGCTTAAGCAGTTTGATTCTTAGATTCATGTCCTTCAGCTAAAGAGACATAAACCATCCTCAAATTATTGGAAGACTGTCCTTACTGGTGACCTCAGACTGAGGGTTCTCAGGAACCATCCTGAAAGCAGACAGCCTTTGGACGTAGAGAGCTGTGCCCAAGATCCATGGCACAAGACCACAGATTGTCACTTTATAATCTGTACTCCTTGATTTTCTGTTCTTTTACCTATATTCTATCCTCTTATTCACTTAAGTCTGCATTTCACTGTGTTATTCATAATCCCTATTTCTAATATTGCTGTTTGCACCCTTATCCTTCCTTGGTATGACTCTCACGTTGTTGCTGTTTAGTCGCTTGGTCATGTCCAACTCTTTCGTGACCCCATGAACTGTAGCCCCCCAGGCTCCTCTGTCCCCATGAGATTTCCCAGGCAAGAACACTGGAGTGGGTTGCCGTTTCCTCCTCCAGGGGATATTCCCAACCCAGGGATCAAACCTGCATCTCCTGCATTTTTCAGGCGGCTTCTTTACCACTGAGACACCTGGGAAGCCCATGACTCTCATATCAGCTACAGTTTACTCATGAACTAGTGAAAATGCCAGCTTCTCTTGGGAACCAACCAGCTTCGCTTGGTCCCAGTTCCTTGTAAGAAATCAGTTGGTTTCACAGGTACCTGGACTCACTTTTTAGTTGGCAAACTCCACAGCAGGCAAAGTGGCCAGAAATCCTGCCTCTATTGAAACAATACTTGGGGTCCTTTTGTGATAACTAGTCTTTGCAACTGAACTTTCACTGAAATAGAACTTGGAAGGGGATTTAGGGAATAGGTAGTGGCAGGAGAGTATCTCACATTCATAGACGTTACAAGTTAAGATGTATCATTTTTCTTTTGACCACCCCCGCCCAATGATCTTTGATATTACAAAATTCACTGCCTGACACCAGACTATTCTTCATGAATGGTGTCAAAAATTTACAGCATTATTTGATAATCCCTTAGGAGTATTTGGCCAAAACCAGATTACTGGGCGACTCCCGATGACTGGTATTAAATCTGGCACAGAAGTCTACTAGCTGCTACCCACAAATTGGACAGGAACTTGTTACATTGGTACACTAATCCCTACTCTCAAGATCACCTCTGACATTACCCAAGGTCCATTTTGGTCCATTGGTTTCTCTGCTAGGAAAAAGAGATCAGTTGGTAGTTTCACTGAAAAAGGAGAAACAGTGGCCCTGATTCTGGAACTGAAACCCTAACTACTCTACAGGAATTCTGGATTCCTCTTGTCTCTCTTCAGGACTCTTCATTTCATACTTTACAAGAGGCCCAGATAGTACGATGAGTGTTACATGCTAACACAGAGAGGAAAAGCTACAGGACTCAGACAGAACCTCCGGGGAGGTCAGAATGAGAGGTTATATGAAAGAGTGTTGTACTCACATTCCTACAGACCACTCAGAGATCTTGAACATTACTAAAAAGATCCAGGAAGTAAATGAAGATATCATTAAGCTGGGTAACATGCCTAATGGCCCATGTATAGTTCTGTGGACTCCTCTTCATGTTGGGCATGAGAACGGTTCTCTTGTTCAGTCTGAGCACGTGGCTCCTGACTGACAAGTGAGTTATACAAACTCTGGCCATAATCCTCTTAAGCCAGAGCTTTGAAGCTGTTGCACAGCTGCTGTGTGTCAAATGATCCAGCAAAGGGCCCTCCATCAGAAAGAACTGGAAAATCCAACAGACTCACAGGTTGAAAGGACCATCAGCAGATACTTGACACAATTATGACACCTTAAACAGTAGTGAAGATCTGGATTGATGCTCTCAGCTATTAGTGGCTAGTCCTTCAGTTCAGGCTGAAGAATGGCAAACAGAACTGAAACCATTTCCCCACACTCAGCCTGGACACAGAGAAATCAAACTGCACCTTAGTGTCTACATGAAGATGATGTTGTGCTATGCTTCTGTCTTCATTAGCATGACTATTTTTCCAGGAATATCCGGCCTGGAAAATGACTTGATTGCTCATTATAGAATTTTCTCAGAGACCCATCATCTCTTCAGCAGAAAGCATCAGAGACTAATTTGCCCCCTAAGATCCTTTTGATGCTTTGATTCAAAATCCTAGCCTTGCTGTTTATTGTGGACTGTTATATTGTGATTCTCACCCAATCCTAATTAAGCCCTCACTTTGAAAGTCCTATCCTAAATCAAACTTTTATTTCTTAATAAATTCTGACCTTATTTTCCTCCTGTGAGATATTGTCAAGACTTTGCTTGCTTTAAGCATTAAATCAGTTTTGCCTTATCAACAGACTGTGTTGGTGATATTTAGGGAGCCAGCTCTTGACAATAATGTAGGTAAACATCTTTTAAAAAGAAGGAATAAAAGGTGAACTAAAGGAAAAACAATCTTGGAAATACAGAAGAAGAGTGATGCATTATGGCTAGGGTGGTTGAAAACGCTTTACAAAGAACTGATGTTTTCCCTGAATCTTGAAGGATGAACAAGGGTTTGTCAAGAGAAGAAAGGGGTGGCAACAGAGAGAGTTGGTGGTGAGGTGGTCAGATTCCGGGCAGAGGAAATGGGGGTTTAAAGGGCCCCAGTGAAAATGCCAAGCAGTCTGGGGGTGTAGGTGACCAGGGCAGAGCTGAGTCTTGGGTGTGACTGCTGCTGAGGCAGGGAGCGTGGGGAGAGGAGGTTGCCCAGAGAGCAAAGCCTACCTATGGGGAGCGGGGGGAAATCTACAGGGAGAGAACGTAATGCTGGAGCATCTACCAGATGTGATCACATCAAAGGATCATGACAGCAGCACTGAAGAAGTTGTTGAGGGTGGAGACACCTGATGTAAACACACTGAAAAGTACTGAGTACTAGTTACAGACTCAAAGACAGACAATCGCATGTGTGGCAGGAAGGTTTTCTTCACCCACTCCTGCCTTAACCTCTTCTCCTTCTCACCTCTCAGGGGAAGAGGGTTTTGGGTAAGACAATGTAACTACAAATTATTTAGGTGTAATAATAACTCATCAAGTTAGGAAGCTGGTCAGCATTGGCCAGTGAAAGATGGGTTTGTCCTACAGATGCTCTTTGCTGTGCTCAGAAAGGCTTTGGACAGAACAAATCTACTCTTTCCAAAGACGTGGGAAGGAGTGTGAAAAAGTGTGTGTCACCACAGCTGTGATCTCAGGGAAGAGTGCTAGAACTGAGCTCTGCTCTCAGAGAGGACAGAGGAACAGAGACAGGGGGAAAGGGATTAATGATTCATCCAAGCCTGCTTCCATATTGGTTGAAAAGACTGGATAAGAAAGTCAACACATGTTTGTGTTCTCTCCTGAACTGTGTATCCTCAATTAGCTAAGAAGTGGTTTTCTTTTTGGTAATGAACTGTCCCAGGCATTCTTCCAAGCACTGTAGACATAACTAGAGGGTTCATAAATTTTTTCCAAATTGTTATTCCTAATGTAATCTCATTTCCCAACTGAATGAAATTCATGTGGAATGTGGAAAGCAAGCCAGAATTTGCCTTTCAATCTTCCCTAACCTTTTTTTTCACAGAAAGCAAACTGCTTTAGCTTTTCTTTCATAGTCAGTTTTCAATAGGCTCCACATAATGCATAATTTAGGAGCTAGGAGGGCAGCTGTCACATTAGGAAGACCTCCAAGCCCCAAATGCACTCACTTACACTTGATAGGCCTCCTCACGTTTATGCACCTGACTCAAGTGAAAAATTCAGAACGAAAAATAGGCTGAAAGGAAAACAGAGAAGCTGGGAGACCTAGTGGGTCTGGCTCACCCTCCAGTTCCTCACAGTTAAGTATGTTCACCAAATGATACAAGAGAAGGGAGAATTCTGACCCTCCTTTCTGATGGATGGAATAAAAAAATTGTAATTATTTTGAGAAACACACTTTGTATTCTCAGACATATTTTTTCCTTCTTGTGAAACAGAAGCTGAAGGAATAGAATTTGGGTCCCTCAGAGGTGACTCCAGAGGAGATTTAAAATGGAAATCTTTAGGTAATTGGGTTCCAGTTCATTGAATGAATTCCCATTATTTAACTTCACTGCATCCCTTGACCACTGGGGTCCCTGAAGTGAAAATTTTGACTCAATTCCTTTTTTCTCTGCACAAGGGAAAATGGTAAGTGGGGAGAGATGTGTATGTGGCATATTTCAGTAGAAAAAGGTTTGTGTTTTAGGCAAAATGACTTTGCATTTCAGGACCATTTGCCCACAGGTGGCTCCTGCAAGGCCCATCTCTTCAGGGGGGCAGAGGGGGAGTTGGGATGGCAGGAGAATGGACAGAAATTGGAAGACAGCAGGGAAATGGAATGTGGACCAGACCAGCATCAACACACAGTGTTACCAAGGGCTTGGACCCTCCATGAGGACGGGGCCTCATCCAGCCCCACCCGGGTACTGTGCACTTTCTCACACTCACTCCGGAGTGGAGGAGCTCACACTCTGGAGGGATGGGAAGACTAGACAGGGAGGAGGTGGAGTGGGGAGGAGGGACAGTGGCCATGTGGCAGCTCTGGGGGCAGGAAGGAGTGTTGAGACGCTAGTGGTGCCTCCATAGCCCCTCTCTCTGCTCAGAGTCATAGCTCCGCTACACACTTTGCTCTTGGGTGTCCCCCCCACCCCATTACGGACTGCCTCACCAAGGGCTCAGGCCCCAAATAGTGGGTGAGTAGTAAGTGCAAGAAGGAAGGGGCTGGCAGATGCAATGGGGTAGATCCTGGGGCCAGCTCCCCTATGCTCCGTGTGCCAGCATGGGGTCAGGACCAGTCTTTCTCCTGGGAATGAGACGGGGGATCTCTCCCAACATCCTCCCCCAAGAAGTCCATTACCTCCTGAGACTCTGCTTCCTCACCTACAAGCAGGGCCCTGCCTGGGATGCAAGGAGGAGAAAACGTACCATAACCACATGTCTCCTGACCTGAAGTGCAGGATGCCTGACTCCTGGGTGTGGCTCAAGCTCCCCTGATGGCACTGGAGGGGTCTTCCACCTGTGACTTCAGCTCCTCCTGGAGCAGGTTGTCCCCTCTGGGTAAAACCCTCACTGTCTCACAGAGGAGCTGTATCCACATTTCAGATGGGAAGGTGACCCACCACTGCTGGCGCTTTGTGAGGGTAAGAGCTTGTCCTCTGGAGTCAGGTTGCCTGGGTGTGAACTCTGGCTTCACTCCCTACCGGCTGCCTGGAGTGGCATCCCGACCCCATAAGCTGGTGAATGTTCACTGATCTTTGAGGCTCAACTCAGTGTCACTTATTCTGGGCCTCTCCCTTGACTCTCGGGGCTGAGGGCAGGCCCTCTCTGAGCAGCCCTCGGCCTCCTCCCCAATTAAACGATTATACCTGCCTTGGGAGGGCTCCTTACAGTGAGTGGGGGGGTGGGGGAAGGCAGGAAGCAGGAGGATGGAAGAGAAGGTTGAGTGGATGGCTGGACTTTCAGCTCCCCAGGATGCCTCACCCCATCTCACCTGTGCCCAGAGAGTCGCTCCTTGCCCGCCCCCTCATGCCACCTCCTCCTGTAAAAGATGGAAGAGGTGTGAATGGCTGACCTCTGGAGAGCGCCCTTCCCCACACTGCCCATCTCACCATGGGGACCCTTAGCAGGTTGACAGGGCTTCAGAGGGAACTGGGCTCCAACTGTTTAACTCCACAAGTTCCAGGGCCCCTCGTTCTGACATTTCTCTGGCACCCTGGAAACTCATGAGGTCAGGACATCTCCACAACCACAGAGAGAAAGATAGAGAAATCTGTGGAGAGGATTGCTAAGGAAAGATGACTGTTACCAAGGCAGGGGAGGCTGAATGAGCCCGGCGGGCACAGATGGCCTCTGTCACTCAACCTTAACGCGGGCACAGGCTGTTTTTAATCCCTCCAACAGCCCTTCAACGAGGCTATGGCTGCCTTTGCTCATGGACGAGGCAGGGAGAGCTTGGATAACCAGACCGAGGTTGCTCAGTGAGCAAGTGGCAGGCCCTGCAACTCAAACCTGGGACCCGCAAAACATCCCGTCTACTTCCCTGTCCCCTGCTGCCCAGGAAACCTGGGAAGGGGCTCTGCAGAGATGAGGATAAACTCACCTTCCTCCCCTGGGCCCTTTAGCTGATGGCTCATGGTCCGCAGGGCTCTGTTGGCCCCCAGGCGGGCTCACAAGCCTCGCTCATCCACGGACACCTTCGGTCTGGGATGTTTTGGGGCTCTCATGGTGGTTGGCTTCCTTTCCTGGTAGACAAGGCTCCTTGGCTTGTTTGAGATTGAACGTGGAGGCGGGTGAAGTTTGGGAGAGAGGTGGGGCAGGAGGCGGTGAGTTCCCAGCCCTTCAATCCGGTTGCACAGTCCTCTGCTCAGGTTTCTCTGCAAAGAGGCGCTGTGGTCTCATGTTTCAGGCATCACTTACACACGAAGGGGCCCTGGAGGGGCCAGAAGCTGCTGGCTTGTTTCCCGGCAGTGATGCCACTTTCACTCCAGCCAGGGGAGGTGTGAGGAGCTTCCCAGGGCTCTTTCCCTCTATCTTGGGTCCCTGGTTGGGACAGGCACTGGGGAAATGATAGGATATTTGTGCAAGTTATCACCAGGACTTATACTTAAAACACAAACTCCCAGGGCTACCAATGGGCATTCAGATGCTCACTTGCTCGCCAGCTCTTCCCACTGCTGCCCGGCTTCAAAAAGGGCAGATTTGGCTGGGTTGAAAATGACCTTTCAGGGTGCCTCTGAAAGGTGATCACATGTGCTCTATTCTTAACCTGGGGTCTCTGGCACTCCAAGAGTCATGAATGGAATTTTGTGGGTCTGAGAACAGGAATGGGGGAAAACATTATAGCTTCATTTTTCCTTGCCTTAAAACAAAATTTAGCATTTCCCTAAAAAAAAAAAAGGGTGATTTTGTCCTCAATAGGAGTCACAAATATTTTCTTTTTAAATTGAAGTATAGTTGATGTACACTATATATGAGTTATAGGTGTGCAGTACAGAGATCCACAATTTTAAAGGTTATGCTCCACTTATGGTTATTGTAAAATATCGGCTATATTTTCTATATTGTGGAATATATCCTTGTAGCTCATTTCATACATAATAGTTTGTACCGCTTAATCCTCTTCCCCTATGTCGTCCCTCCTCCCATTCGTTTCTTCATAGGTAACCACTAATTTGGTCTCTACAACTGTGAGTCTGTTTCTTTTGTTATATTCACATTTGTTGTGTTTTGCAGATTCCACATATAAGTGATATCATATATCTGACTTATATATGATATCTCTGTTTGCTTAATTCACTTAGCATGAAAGAAAAGTGAAAGTCGTGTCTGACTCTGCAATCCCACAGACTGTAGCTCACCAGACACCTCTGTCTATGGAATTCTCCAGGCAAGAATATTGGAATAGGTAGCCATTCCCTTCTCCAGGGGATCTTTCTGACCCAAGGATCAAACCCAGTTCTTCCACATTGCAGGCAGATTCTTTACTGTCTGAGCTACCAGGGATGCCCTTCACTTAGCATAATACCCTCCAAGTCCATCTATGTTGCTACAAATGGCAAGATTTTATTCTTTTTTATGATTGAGAAGGATTCCATTGTGTATACAGACCACATCTTCTTTATCCATTCATCTGTGGATGGACACTTAGGTTGCTTCTATATCTAAATAATGCTGTGATGGACATTGGGTTGCAAGTGTCTTTTTGAATAAATGTTTTTGTTTTTTTAAGATAAAACCCAGGAGTGGAATTTCTGGGTTATATGGTAGTTTTAGTTTTTTTGAAAAACCTCCATACTGTTTTCCACAAAGGCTGCACAAATTACATTCTTACTAGCAGTAAGACAACATTTGTGTTCTTTTTTGATGATACCCATTCTGACAGGTGTGAAGTGATATTTCCTGATTGTTTTTACTTGCATTTCCCTGAGGATGAGCATCTTTTCATGTGCCTGTTAACCATCTCCATGTCCTCTTTGGAAAAATGCCTATTCAAGTCTTCTGTCCATTTTTAAATTGAGTTATTTGTCTTTCTATTGTTGTTGAGTTGTATGAGCTGTTCATATATTTTGGATGTTAACCTCTTGTCAGTCATATCATTTGGAAATACTTTTTCCATTTCTGTAGATTGTCTTTTCATTTGTTGATGATTTACATCATTGTGCAAAAGTTTTAATTTAATTAGGTCTCATTTGTTTAGTTTTTCTTTTATTTCCTCTACTTTAAGAGATAGCTCTAAAAAAATATTGCTATGATTTATGTCAGAGTGTTCTGCCTAAGTTTTCCACTAGGAGTCTTATGGTTTCTGATCTTGCATTTAGATCTTTAATCCATTTTGAGTTTATTTTTGTGTGTGGGGTAAGAGTATATTCTAATTGCATTCTTTTACATGTAGCTGTTCAGTTTTTCCAGCACCACTTTGAGAAACAGAATGTTTCCTGTCATGTCAATAAACAAATGATGTCACAGTCAGAAGTGATTGCAGCCCTCCAACGTGAGCCATTGAGTACTGTGGGAACTCAGGAAAGAAACAAAGAATTCCTGCCATTTAGCTGCCATCAGACTGCAGCCATTCCCAATGGTGAGCCCTGGGGGAACTCAAAATAAGAAAACACAGGATACTGGCCCCAGATAGCTTAGGTGCATAGCAAAGGAATGATTTCAGTGAGCTCAGGCTTTTGTATCTTCTCATACACAGAAAAGCACTAAATCCCTTAACTTGAGATATCTGATTTTCTTTCATTAATGGTAATAATTTGATGTTCAGACTACCTGTCCTTGGTTGCAAAACTCCTATATATTTTGGCTCCCCTCCTTTGCTCCTTGGAGCAGTTCTCTCAGGGTTACTTGAAATGCTGCTCCTGGGATTGAAGTCCTCAGCATGTCTGCTGAATAAAACAGAACTCTCAACTTTTAGGTTGTGCATAATTTTTTAGTCAACAACTTATTGATGTGACTGTCTTTTCTTCATTGTACATTCTGGCCTCCTTCGTTGTATATTTTTCCCTCCTTTGTTGACCATAAGTGTGTGGATTTATTTCTGGATGGAGTCACAGATATTTTCACATCATACCTTCCAGGGTCCAAGAGTAGGCTTTTGTCTAACACTCAGAAATGAATTGTCTGAGGAGACACATGTGCTGACAAAACAAGACAGATGAGGTGTCCCTTATTGGGAAGGAGTGCCTTGGCAGAGAGCAGGAGTGTTAGGGAACCCAGGAAGACTGCTCTGACATGTGGCTCACAGTCTCAGCTTTTATGGTGATAGAATTAGTTTCTGGGTTGTCTTCGGCCAATCATTCTGACTTAGGGTCCAAACTTCCTGGTGGTGCGTGCATTTCAGCGAGGATGATTCTGGGAGGTGGTAGGACACGTGGCATCTCCTTTTGACCTTTCTTGAATTCTTCCAGTTGGTGGTGGCTTATTAGTTCTGTGTTCCTTACCAGACCTCCTGTTGTAAAATAACTCAGACAGATGGTTACTATGGTGCCCAGCCAGTGTGGACAGTTTCAGTCAGTGTTTCCTCTAACAACTATAAAGCTGTTGGAGATCTCTCAAAATATCATTTGTGTTTATCACCACTTTGAAATTATGATAGTTTTATATTTGCCACTAGATCTTGATGCTTAATTTTGAGGAAGCACATATGTCACTGTTGACAGATTTTTAAAATTATTTCAACACCAATTTCAGGATCATTAGTCTCCTTTGTAATCCAAGTACTTTATCACATGGAATTAAAATCAGTTCTGAGAAGGGCAGTCTATATATCTCACCAGGATTCTTACAACAGGATTATGAACCTACTCCAGCTCTAGTCTTACAGGGGTGTTGTAACAGACCCAGTCTGGGACTTTTATGCCCCTAACAGGGTCAGGAGTAGGACTGTCTGCCACATAGGGGCCTTGGCAAATGGCAAGGGCAAAAAAACCATCAAGTGTGGTAAAACATCTGAAATGGACACAAAAGTTCAACTCAAGCTTTAAAATTTTTCTCTTTGTCACTGACACTCTTCTCTGATCACATTGCTGGTTTCTGCAGCATGTCCTTGCCCCCCACCGGGGTTCAGGGGCAATGAGGGGACTCTCAGTTGCATTCTCTGGCCTCTGCTGCCTCTCCCCATCTCCTGATGAGGAAGACCCTCCCAGCAGACCTATCCTGCCCTTCCCTATTCTCTACAATTGGAGGAGGGATGCTTTCTGCCTCACCTTCCTCTCTGGAGGGGAAATCCCTTGTATTTCAGCACTTGCCCTGTTTACACCATGAAATACTCCCCTTCTCTCTTTCCCACAGAAAATTTCAAGCACTCACTAGGGCCAGACCCAATTCTAGGCATTTGGGGATTCATCAGTGAGTAAGACAGAGACCTTTGGCCTTGGGAACTGATGTGCTTCTGATGTGTAAGGTGGTTAGTTTTAGCCTGTGGTGTCTCAACCTGTGATCTGAGATTTAGAGATTTCTTCCCTCTCACAATAGTGCATATTTTCCACAATTATTGCTATGGAATTCCAAAGTCAAGTTTGGAAGTCAAATAAATAATATGAGTATTTTGCTTTATTTGTTGCATGGCACTTACATCAATTTAAATATTTTTAAAGGGAAACACATCCAGGGAAGAGTGAGAAGGTTCCTGAGGAAGGGAAGAAGGCTGCGCCATCTTTGTCTCCACAGGGCCCACCCACAGGGTTCCTAGGCTGCAACAGGGATGCAGAAGGCTGATGATGTCTTGTGAGGCAAAGGGACCCAGGTTAGAGCCACTTGCTCAAGGAGTGAGAAAAAGAGAACAAGATGGGTACTTTAAAACTCTTACCCAGGTAGCATGTGTGCTGCTCTTTGCTGGGTCCTGCCCAGGAACCCTCTGCAAGACCCTCATGATCTTTCTGCCAGGCTGTTGGCAAGGCCTTATAAGGACTTATTTAGAGCAGAAGCGAGAAGAACTACAACTGCAGCCTCTAGAACAAAAACCACAATCACAGAAAGTTGAAATGAAAAGGCAGAGGATTAAATCATAGATGAAGGAACAAGATAAAGCCCCAGAAAAACAACCGAATGAAGAAGAAATAGGCAACCTTCCAGAAAAAGAATTCAAAATAATTATAGTGAAGATGATCCAGGATCTTGGAAAAAGAATGGAGGCAAAGACTGAGAAGATGCAAGAAATGTCTAACAAAGACCTAGAAGAATTACAGAACAAACAGAGAAGAATACAATAACTGAAATGAAAATATACTAGAAGAATCAATAGCAGAATAATTGTGGCAGAAGAATGAATAAGTGACCCGAAAGACAGAGTGGTGATTATCACTGCTGCAGAACAGAATAAAGAATGAAAAGGAATGAAGACAGCCTAAGGGATCTCTTGGACAACATTAAATGCACCAACATTCCCATTATAGGGGTCTCAGAAGGAGAAGAGAGAGAGAGAGGATATGAGAAAATAAGTGAAGAGATAATAACTGAAAACTTTCCTAACATAGGAAAGGAAACAGTCAACCAAGTCCAGGAAGTGCAGAGAGTCCCAGGCAGGATAAACCCAAGGAGGAACATGCCAAGACACATTGTAATTAAGCTGACAAAAATTAAAGACAACGATAAAATATTAAAGGCAACAAGGGAAAAAAATGACAAATAACATACAAGGGAATGCCCATAAGATTATCAGCTGATTTCTCTCTGTAAGCCAGAAGGGAATGTCATGATATATTTAAAGTGATGAAAGGGAAGACTCTACAACAAAAAATACTCTACCCAGTGAGGCTCCAGTCCAGAATTGACAGAGAAATCAAAAGTTTTAGATAAGCAAAAGCTAAGAGAATTCAATACCACCAGACTAGCTTTGTAACAAATGCTAAAGGAACTCCTCTAGGTGGGAAAGAGACTAGCAACTTAAAAATGAAAAAACAAAAAAAATCTTGTACATATATGTACTGTTATATCAAAACCTCATGAGAGCAGCAAACCCAAAAACTACAATAGACACACACACAAAAGGAAAAGCAACCCAAACACAACATTATAGATGGTAATCAAACCACAAGAGAAGAGAACAGAAAAGGAGAGGAAGAAAAAAGACAAACCCAAAGCAATTAAGAAAATGGCAATAGAAATACTCATATCAATAATTACCTTAAATGTAAATGGATTAAATGCACCAAAAACAAGACCTGTATATATGCTGTTTACAAGAGACCCACCTCAGACCCAGGGAAACATACAGACTGAAAGTGAGGGGATGGGAGAAGGTATTCCATGTAAATGGAAATCAAAAGAAAACTGGAGTAGCAATACTCATATCAGACAAAGTAGACTTTAAAACAAAGAATGTTATAAGAGACAAATAAGTTCAGTTCAGTTCAGTCGCTCAGTTGAGTCTGACTCTTTGTGACCCCATGAACCGCAGCATGCTATGCCTCCCTGTCCATCACCAACTCCCAGAGTTTACCCAAACTCATGTCCATTGAGTCGGTGATGCCATGCAACCATCTCATCCTCTGTCGTCCCCTTCTCCTCCTGCCTTCAATCTTTCCCAGCAACAGGGTCTTTTCAAATGAGTCAGCTCTTCACATCAGGTGGCCAAAGTATTGGAGTTTCAGCTTCAACATCAGTCCTTCCAATGAACACCCAGGACTGATCTCCTTTAGGATGGACTGGTTGGATCTCCTTGCAGTCCAAGGGACTCTCAAGAGTCTTCTCCAACACCACAGTTCAAAAGCATCAATTCTTCTGCGCTCAACTTTCTAAAAAAGAAACGCAAAAAAGCAAAATGGCTGTCTGAGGAGGCCTTAACAAATAGCTGTGAAAAGAAGAGAAGCGAAAAGCAAAGGAGAAAATGAAAGATATACCCATTTGAATGCAGAGTTCCAAAGAATAGCAAAGAGAGATAAGAAAGCCTTCCTCAGTGATCAGTGCAAAGAAATAGAAGAAAACAACAGAATGGGAAAGACTAGAGATTTCTTCAAGAAAATTAGAGATACCAAGGGAACATTTCATGCAAAGATGGGCTCAATAAAGGACAGAAATGGTATGGACCTAACAGAAGCAGAAGATATTAAGAAGAGGTGACAAGAATACACAGAAGAACTGTACAAAAAACACACTACATAATGATCAAGGGGTCAATCCAAGAAGAAGATATAACAATTATAAATATATATGCACCCAACATTTGTTGTTGTTCAGTCGCTAGGTTATGTCCAACTGTTTGTGTCCCCAAGGACTGTAGCATGCCAGGCACCCAACATAGGAGCACCTCAATACATAAGGCAAATACTAACTGACATAAATGGAGAAATCAACAGTAACACAATAATAGTGGGGAAATTTAACACCTCACTTTCAATGGACAGATCCTCTAGACAGAAAATTAATAAGGAAAGACAGGCCTTAAATGATACATTAGACTGGATGGACTTGATATTTGTAGAGCATTCCATCCAAAAGCAGCAGAATACACATTCTTTTTAAATGCACTTGGAACATTCTCCGGGATTGGCCACATCCTGGACCACAGGGTGAGGCTTGGTAAATTTAAGAGAACTGAAATCTTACCAAGCAGCTTTTCTGATCACAAAGCTATGAGATTAGAAGTAAACTACAAGGAAAAACGATAAAAAACGCAAACATGGGGAGGCTAAACAATCTGCTACTAAACAACCAATGAATCACTGCAGAAATCAAAGAGGAAATTAAGAAAAACTACCTAGAGACAAACGAAAATAAAAGCACAATTATCCAAAACATGTGAGATGCAACAAAAGCAGTTCTAAGAGGGAAGTTTATAGCAATAAAATCTCAAGGACTTATTCAATTATGACAACAACCATTTGAGGTAGGCAGTCTCATTATCTTTTTTTTTTTTTTTTTGGTAAACAGATAGGAAATTGAGGCTGAGATGGTAAGTGTCCTTCAGTCCCTGGAGGCTGCTCTTACTCTAAGGCACAAGCTTTTATTCCCTACCCTCTCTGACCTCTCAGGAAAAATTTGGGTCAAACCACATCCTTCCTTTCAAAGGACCCTGCATCTGCCTCCCACTTGGGAGGTCTCTAGAGCAGAAATCTGACTGCATCTCTCCTCTGCTTAAAGCTCTGCCCTAAAACCTCATGGCCTTGGGATGAAACTCAGACTCCTTACTGTGCCAAGCAAGGCCCCTGAGAGCTCCGGGTGTCTCTAGCCTCCTCTGCCTCTCCATTTCAGGCCAGCTTTTCACCTTAAAAATGCAATTGGATCTTTACTCCCAGTGCTATCTTCTTCCTATGCTTTGCTTCCTCTCAGCTGAGGACACAACTCTGAAGGATGCTGCCATCAGGACTCGTGGCAGAGCCCTGGGCACACCAGCCATTCAGCATTTACAAGTAAGTCTTGGAATGATGTTTCCCCACAGAAGTTTTGAGTGCTGAACAAGGGCAGTGTATGAAGGTGATTTAGAGCATGAGCTGGGATATCAGGCAGAGTTCAGTCCTGTATGACCTTATGCACGTTATTTATCCTTCCTGAGCCTCTGCTTCTTTATCTGAAAAATGGGGTTAAGAGGGCCCTTTCTGGGACTTCTGAAGGATAGATGGATGAAGGTAGGTAAAGGAACCTGCACAAGCCAGAGAATTCCAGTAAATGAAGAGCATGCCCCACCACCAACTCATGGGAGGTGCTTGCTTCATGCTCTGAGCCCTACGGGGCCTCATTCACCTCCCCTCACTGCATGTTCTCTACTCCTGCCCCTCTGCGCCCTTGGCAGCAGGACAAAGAGGGCTGTCTCTTGTCACAGGAAGATCCCAAGGCCGGTGCTGGATCAGTCAAGAAACTCTGCATGCCGTCAGTAGGGAAGCACCTGAACTCAACCCAAGCCAGAGTCCAAGAATAGCTCCTCCTAAAAGCTGTAGCCAAGCCCAGCTAGAGTGGATTCTCCACTTCGAAGTGGTGTTTCTTAGGCTTTGAGTGACATCCTTCCCAACCAGAGAAGAACCTTGTTAGAACAGGAGGAGCCATATCAGGGAGTCTCAGGATCACCCGCAGTCTATTTCCTGCTGTTCCTGCTGGAAGGGGTTCACGTCCTTCCATATTGGTTTCTCCTTCTCTTCCTCCTGCTAGAGGACAGTGGGGTTCTTGTGGGCAGGAGTCCAATACCTCAGGATGAGGAGCTTACTCCCTCTTTAAGCTGCTCTTTTCACCAACACCCACACTGGTTTGGGGAAGAATTCATTCTGGGGCCTATTTATGAAAGCTTCACAAACACAGAGGGCTAACCATCGGAAGCACCCAGTGTACTCCTTCCCAAGGGATCTGCCACACACATGTTTTGGTCGCTTGCATCCATAATGCCTAAGCCAGTCCCTAACCCACTTCCCACAACTCTTTGATTGCACTGACCACATTTGACAACTTGGATCTTCCTCCCCTGTGTTCCCTTAAGTGTGAGGCAGTTCTTGACTCTCCACAATGCTGGGAAAAGGAGGTAGCTTGTCTTGTTTGTGGGGAGGGATCGGGGAACCTCAGGAAGCAGTGTGCTGAGTTGAGTTTTAATGTGAGGGAAAGGGAGAGTATATTGGGCAGAGGTAATGGCTAGGGCAGGGCAAGAAGTCCAGCATGTGTCCTTTGGTGGTGCTGCTGGGTCAGTGGGAGGTGAGGTCAGGAGGAGGGTGAGGCTGACAGGCAGACTGGGCAGACTGTGAAGGAGACCTATAATCATCTTTCAAGGATACAGAACACCAAAGGGTTTTGATCAAGGGCATAAGAATCTCAAACAAACAGAGAATGGTTAGAAGCAGGTGAGTCATAATGTCTGTGATACTGACTCACTGAGTTCCAAAGGTTTTGCTCTCCTTGAGGCAACCCAACCATTGGATATGGAATATCAGAAAGCAATATCCAACCCCAGCTACCAGCGGGAGAGAACAGGCATCCTGCTTGGTGGTTGCAGGGAAGGTGGGGCAGCCAGGGCTTTGGAAGAGCTCTCTGGGTGGCAGCATGGGTATTATAGTTACACTGTGTCCACATTCTTTATATTTCTTTCCTGTGGAGCTTCCAAGTCTACTTGGGATGGTCAGCACTTTGCCAAATGTCTGATTCTGACTTATATTCTTCTTGTATCATTGCCACTGTTCCAGGCTGGTGGGTACATGAGGACTCAGACACACAGCTCTGCTGGGATAGGTGGCAGGTTTCTTTCAGCGGATGAGAAGGTGGTGTACCTGATATCATCTTGAGAAGTTCTGTAAGAACTTCTCCTCTTTACCTGGGGAGATGCTGTAAGGCAGAAGTCAACACTCCATCCATAGGAAGGAACTGCATTCCGACTCGTCACATGGGGGCTGGTGTCTGAGATCCTTTGAGCCTCTGGGAAGATTCCTTCTCCCCTTTGCCCTTGAGTTTTGGCTCAATATTTGCCTTTTCTTTGTGGCGATTTCACCATGCCTTAAGGTGAAATCTCTTGATTGCACATATTTGCAAGTTTTCAGAAAAACAATCTACTTTGAAGACAGTAAAGACCAAAACAGGTGGTGCAAAAACATATCTTTTAACTTTTCATAAATATTCTTATTTTTCATTCTGCTCAACACAGGCTTTAGCTAATTAATACTTGAGTTGCATTTATTGGACATTCAACTCAACATAAATAAACATTGCTCTGAAGAGTAATAATGTTGTGAAACTGCTAGATGGCATTTTGGGGGAAGCTCTAAGGAGCTCCAGTTCTTCATGTCTCAGCACAGAAAGAATTCAGTGGGAGGCAAAGTAATAGAAAAGTGATTTAATAAGAATAGGATGCTTGTGAAGTTTACAAGTGGGTGGGTGGGAAGGTGCCTCAAGCAGTAACTTATTGGTTATAGTGTTATAATCAAAGGAAAAGAGGGGAAGGGGAAAAGACCATCTCCTTCCTCATTATTGAATAGATGTCACACTTCAACCATCTGTTTTCCACCTCCATGTTGGGTGGGGAAGTTTTCTTGTCCCTGTATGGTCAAGTCAGGACTGTCATGGCACTATGGAAAAATCATTTCAGGTCTCAGTAGAATGAGGGTCTTTCACTTTGAAATGTTACCTTCCCATAAACTATTGTTTTTCATGTATGCAGAGAGCATGTTCTAGGGATCATTAACTTAGCAGGTGGGTCTCATGCCCACCATTGTTTTATTGTCTTGGGGCCTCTCTTGCATGGCTTTGTTGCTAAATAAGCCTGTTCAATTCTGTGGTTAAGCAAACCTGCTTTATAGCATAATCATTAACTCACAGAGTCTCCTATACTTTTTTCTTTTCCTACAATCCCCTAGAGGAATTAACTATTTAACAACCTACTTTGTCCTTTTACTCTGTCCTTATCAATTGGAGTAGTATTTTACCATGATGGTGAATATGTCTATTGCTAAGTTTCCAGGTGGTAAGCTCTACAGTAATTCTCTTTCATGAGCGTGGCTTGATCTGAGAAAACCCTAAAACCCAACACAATAAAATGACATGTGCAATTTCAACCAAAAGTCCCTGGGCATCCAAATCTGGTGGTGATTTTGTCTCAAAACCCCTCATTAATTGGGAACTTCTTGGATCACCTTGTTAATTTAACTCCCCAATTAAAAAAACATCTCTCTATATATAATTAGCTATGGGTATCTTCTTACAAACATCCAGTATCGCTCACAGAATGTTGTAAACGAGCACAATGGAGAGGCTCCAGTGACAGGAGGGAATGCCTTCTCCGGATAAGGTGAGCTGGTGTGATGGCCAGGCTCTTACCCTCCACCTACAAGCTGCACCAAAGAGCTTCCTGCAGGGAAGTTTGCGGGGCAGGGCAGCCACGGGGCCATGGAGATCTGGATGGCAGCCACGTGTCCCTGCAAGTTTTGCAGTCTCTATTATGAACGGGCAGATTCTAAGGTTCCTTTGTACAGGCCCTTAGTCGGTCGACTTTCATGGATCAGTAGGAAAAGGGTGGGGCAGAGCACTGAAGGTGTTTACAAGGATCTGCTGTGTCAGAGCCTGCCATTCTGGCCTCTCTGTTAGGAAGGGAGAGTCGCATCTGGTATTTGGAACCTGAGGGAGCACTACTCCCAGGGAGGGGATGATTCTGGCCAGATATTAGCTGGGCAGATGAAGAGATCTGGCTGGGCATGGCTCACGATCCATGAAGAAAACTGCAGCCAGGTGGTATCTGGGGCCGTGGGTTTTATGCACCTGCTTCTTTCCCCTCCTCCTCAGGACGCAGAGTCAGGCAAAGAGAGCCGGGAACCAGGATTCTGAGGCCTTGTTACTTCTGCCCATAGGGGATAAGGACAATTAATAACTGGAATGTTCCCCACAAGCTTGCTGTTTACAGATGTCACCTAGATCAGACAAGTGACAAATCCCTCTTCAACCCCCATTTATATACAGGACATAAGCAAGATACTTGATTTCTTCATCTGTTTGGTGGAGGTAATTTTGCTACGCGTCCTACAAGGGTGCTTTGGGGGTAGAGGGTGTAATATGGCTATTAACAGGAATACCCTGAAGCCCTAAGGAGATCAGGATTCTCTTGCTCACAGCCCCTTTTAGAAGAGCACAGACCAGGCCCTTTCCTCTGTTCCTCCATGCACCTGCCTTGATGCTCTTGACCAAGGCAAAGAGGGGTCAAATTCATTCTGCTGCTGCTCACCTCTGGTCTCTGCTGTGCTTGCCTGTGCCCATGTAGCTCTGGCAGGGGCGGGGGTGGGTGGGTGGGTGGGTGAGCAGCTTCTCCTCCAACCCACAGAGCAGCACTAAGCCCAGGATGTATATCGCCTGTCATCAGCAGCTTGCAGATAACCAGGTGTGGCTGTAGCAGAAGCCCAGGGTAGGAAGTCTCAAACAGGGACAACTCAACAGCTCAAATTTTCTTGGCTGCTTGTGCCCTCCCCACTCCCCAAGTGTTTCAATGCTACCTGCCACTTGGTTTCCAGAGCTCAGTCTTCCTGGCAAGATGCCTCTCATCTGATAAACTTGATGACCAAGTTGATCATGCACAGACTGGGGTGGAGAAAAAGCCCTTTACTGAGCTGTAGACTCCCCACGGTTTAAGATTCCTGGGAAACTACAAGTCATGTGGTTGGAATGCTGCTTGCTTGGTTAGCAGGGACCATGGAAAGGAATTGGGAAGGGTAAAAGGGGACTTCACTGGTTGGGATGCAGGTGTCTGCCTCAGTGATAATTGAGTGTGGACTCATGGGTAAATTCATGGGTAAGGTCTCATGAGTCTTCACTCTTGATATTTGTTTTTATCATCTAGAGGTTCTTGGCTATCTGTTTATATTTTAACCTTGAGGTACTGAAAAGCCCGCGGAAACTTTCTGCCCATGGGTGGGCCTTGTTGACTGGGGGGGTGGGGTGGGCGGTGCTCACTTTAGGACAGGGTTACTCAGCCTGCACTTTATTGACATTTAGGACCAGATAATTCTTTATGTGGGAGCTGTCCTGTGACTTGAAGATGTTAAGCAGAGTCCCATTAGATACTTATTAACTCCCACCCCCACCTGAGGTAAGACAACCAACTGGGTCTCCAGCGATTGCCAAGTGTCTCCTGGGGGCAAAAGTGCTATGGGGTTGAGAGTCACTGTTGTAGAATGATGAGGCAGGGATAAGAGACACCCATTCAGTGTCCATGTGCCTTTTCTTTCCCAGAGAGAAATCTTCCCATCTCCTGCCTGAGGAAGATAACCTTGGCTGCTAGTGTGGGAAGAGGAGGGTGGGAGGCCCACTCTCCAGCGTGTGGCCTTTCACTCCAATCTGTTCTCTCTGTGGTGCTTTGTCTTGCTCTCAGTTCAGAGCTCCTCCCTGTGTCAGCCTCTCCAGTGAATGCTGAATCTTTTGCAGGGGTCTAACATTGAAGAAAGCTGAGCACCAAAAAAATGATGCTTTTGAACTGTGGTGTTGGAGAAGACTCTTGAGAGTCCCTTGGACTGCAAGGAGATCCAACCAGTCCATCCTAAAGGAGATCAGTCCTGAGTGTTCATTGGAAGGACTGATGCTGAAGCTGAAACTCCAGTACTTTGCCCACCTCATGCTAAGAGTTGACTCATTGGAAAAGACCCTGATGCTGGGAGGCATTGGAGGCAGGAGGAGAAGGGGACGACAGAGGATGAGATGGCTGGATGGCATCACCGACTTGATGGGCATGAGTTTGAGTAAACTCTGGGAGTTGGTGATGGACAGGGAGGCCTGGCAAGCTGCGATTCATGGGGTCGCAGAGTCGGACACAACTGACTGAACTGAACTTAACCTTGTTTTAAAATAACAGCTTTATCAAAAAATTTACCCTTTTAAAGTGTACAATTCAGTGGGTCTTAGTAAATTCACACAACATTTGTCTCTGGTTTTCAGAAGTGATTGATTGCTTCATTATTCTTTTTCAAATTTGGTGCTGACTGTGATCATTGTTAACACTTTCCTGCGGAAAGGGAAAGGTGGAAACCCTTCCCTGGTGAAAGTTCTGTTAGCCACTCGTGCCCCAAGTCCAGAAGAAGAGAGGGAGCAGAGCTGGCTGGTGTGTGGAAGGGGTGAGCCTTGTCTGGGGCTTCCTCTCCTCTTGGTTCAGGAACATGGCCCACCCTCATCTGCTCTGCACTTTGTGGAGGGCTGGAGTGCACAGCCATCTGGTCCTTTCCTGCCTGTTTGGTCAGGCGCTTCCCTATGGAGGCTTGTAAAAGTCACGACAAGGAGGACACCAAGGTGAAAAAGTGGGGACCCTGCCTCTGGGCAAAAAGTGGGGACTAGGTTGGTGGCCATTGGCACTTAGCCTCGGGTGATGGGGCATGGGGGAGGGTGACATACATCTTAGTCTCTGGAGTGGAAGGTCAGGACTTAGACCTTGGATAAGAAGTTCTGAATTCAGGTTATGGGGTGAACAATTCGAGAGTACTGAGGGAACAGAGGGACCCTAGCCACTGGAGGGAGAGTGGGGACTAGGCATTGGGAGTGGTCACTGGGGATTCAGGTGGACTTTGGGAGGGAGACTCAGTGTCTTAGTTGGAACCAGGAAAATTGGCCTCTGGGACCAGCTTGCGAGGGTGTCCCCTAGAAGGACCTGTGAGCGCTGTGGACTCCCCCGGAGGTTTGCAGGTCAGACTCAGTGCGCTCCATCCTTAGAAGGGGCCAGGAAGGGACCAGGTGAGGGAGGCCCCTGGCCTATGGCCCTGGGGGAAGCAGGCGGCCGGGCTGAAAGGTCCCGCATCCTCTGTGAAGGCCCCCGGGCTTCCCCAGTGGTTCCAGCCGCTCTCCTACATCAAGCGGACCGGAGAAATTGCGCTTGGGTCCTGGCGGTCGGTCGGACACCCCCTGTCGGCCAAGCTGAGACTTTGCCTCTGCGGCGACGCGGGGGCGACAGATGAGCCAGAACCAGAAACAGCTTCTACAGGTGCAACGCAAGCCTATCTGGGCCTTGGCGGCTGGAAACTCCACCAGTGTTTGTATACTGGTGAAAACAAATTAACAGTTGTTCCTTGCCAAAGTAAGAATCTGTTGTGAATTAGAGAAACTTCACATGAATCTAAGCAGTATAATTAGAAGAGGCTCAGATCTTTGATCTCAAAAGTAACTTCTTGTGAATTAGAGCACATACAAATGTAACCAAGCAATTTATGTTGAAATGAAAAATAAGCTATATTGATTTCTTTGCTTTCTTATAGTGAGTTATAGCACATTAGCTCAGAAAGGCAAATTAGCTCAGAAACACACATCTAAAACTAAAGATTTTTTAACAAGTTAGAGCAAATTAATATACATATAAGAAGTATTCCTAAACCAAATTTGGCATGGAAAATTTGGAACACATTTTCTATTTATCAAACTTAAAACCACTCACTTAAAATAAAATGTCTTATCTTTAAAGTGCTATATAAAATTTTTGGCTTCTGGTTCAAGATGGCAGAGTAGAAGGACATGCGCTCATCTTGTATAACAGAGCCAAAATTGCAACTCACTGTTGAACAACCATAGACAGAAGGATGCTGGAACTCACCAAAAAAAGATACCCAACATCCAAAGACAAAGAAGCTGCAGTGAGATGGTAGGAGGGGTGTAATCACGATAAAAATCAAATCCCATACCTGCTGGGTGGGTGACCCACAAACTGAAGAACAACAATACTAAAGAAGTTCTCCCACTGTCATGAAGGTTTTGAACTCCGTATCAGGCTTTCCAGCCTGGGGATCCAACAAAGGGACTGCGAATACCCAAGGAATCTGACTTTGAAGGCTGGTGGGATTTGACTACAGGACTTCTGAAGGACTGGGGGAAAAAGAGACACCAGTCTTGGAGGGCACTTGCGCACACCAAGAGCAGTCAAGGAGCAGTCACCTCACAAGAGACTGTCACCCAACAAGACCAAGGAGCAGTCACCCCACAGGAGACTGAACCAAAACTACCTGCTAGTGTTGGAGGGTCTCCTCTGGAGGCGTGGGTTGACAGAGGCTCACCACAGGGACAGGGGCGCTGGCAGCAGCAGTCCAGGAAGATCCCCCTTGGCATAAGCCCTCTTGGAAGTCACCATTAACTGTACCATACAGCCCATAGACCCCAGGGTGGGTTGCCTCAGGCCAAACAACTACCAGGGAGGAGCACAACCCCACCCACCAGCAGATAACTGGATTAAGGTTTTGGCTTCCCTGGTGGCTCAGACATTAAAGAATCTGCCTGCAATGCGGGAGACCTGGGTTCGATCCCTGGGTTGGATCCCCTGGAGAAGGGAAAGGCTACCCACTCCAGTATTCTGGCCTGGAGAATTCTATGGACAGAGGAGCCTGGCAGGCTACAGTCCATGGGGTAGCAAAGAGTTGGACACAACTGAGCAAATTTCACTTTTACTGAGCAAGACCCTGCCACCAGAGTAAGACTCAGTTTTTCCCACCACCAGTCCCTTCCATCAGGAAGCTTACACAAGTCTCTTAGCCTCCTCCATCAGAGAGCCAACAGAAGAAGCAAGAAGAACCACAGTCCCACAGGCTATAACAAAAACCACATTATAAAAAGTCATTCAGGATGAAAAAGCAGAAAGTTATGTCCCAGATGAAGGGACAAGACAAAACTCCAGAAAAACAACCAAATGAAGTGGAGATAGGCAACCTTCCAGGAAAAGAATTCAGAATAATGATAGTGAAGATGATCTAAGATCTCAGGAAAACAATGGAGAAGATGCAAGAATTGTTTACCATAGACCTAGAAGAACTAAAGAACAAACAGAGATGAATAATACACTAGAAGGAATCAATAGCAGAATAACTGAGGCAGAAAAATGGATAAACAACCTAGAGAACAGAATGGTGGAAATCACTGCCGCAGAACAGAATATAGAAAAAAAGAATGAAAAGGAATGGAGACAGCCTAAGAAACCTCTGGGACAACATTAAATGCACCAACATTCAAATAATAGGGGCCAAAAGGAGAAGAACGAGAGAAAAGACCTGAGAAAATATTTGAAGAGATAACAACTGAAAACTTCCCTAATCTGGCAAAGGAAATAGTCAAAAAAGTCCAGGAAGCACAGAGAGTCCCAGGCAGAATAAACACAAGAAGGAACACATAGAGATACATAGTAATCAAACTGACAAAAATTAAAGACCAAGATAAAATATTAAAAGCAACAAGAAAAATAAAACAACAACAAATAACATACAAGGGAACTTCCATAAAGCTATCAGCTGATTTATCAACAGAAACTCTACAAGCCAGAAGGGAATGGCACAATATATTTAAAGTGATGAAAGGGAAGAACCTACAACAAAGAATACTCTACCCAGCAAGACTCTAATTCATATTTGATAGAGAAATCAAAAGTTTTCCTGACAAGCAAAGTTAAGAGAATATAGTACCACCAAACCCGCTTTACAACAAGTGCTAAAGGAAATTGTCTAAGCAGAAGATGCAAGAGAAGGAAAAGACCTACAGAAAATAAACACAAAACAATTACGAAAATGGTAATAGGATCAAACATATCAATAATTACCTTAAATGCAAATGGATTAAATTCACCAACCAAAAGACACAGACTCACTGGGCAGATAAAAACATGTGAATATATGCACTTCCACTTACCACATCACTCTGCTTGACCCACCAAATTTTATGTAATTATTTTATATTGTTAGGTTAATCATGTTCCCATTATGGCTTGCAATTGTAATTATCTTTTATTTTTTGTCTGGCTATTGATTGTGAAAATAGATAAACATCTTTTATATTGTGATTATGTAACTATTATTCACTTAATACCATTGTATCATGATTGGTCAAGAGAAAAATAATAGAACCCTATATCACAAAAATTACCATTTAATAGAAAATCCTATAATCACTTTTGAAAATCCAGATGCATATCACAATTATCTTGGAATTTTTTGAAAATTACAAATGCCCAGGTATTTTTTTTCCACCAGAGCTTCATATATGTTGGTAATGAGCAGTCATGTTTAAAAACAATTGGACTATATGATGATCTTTTATTTTATCTAGTTTGTTTCACTTTTTCTATTTCATATTCAGTGCTTCCATTTCATTTAGTTCGTTTTTCATTTTCTCCATCTCTTTTTGTAAAGTGTTCTTTCTTAAGCCTTTATCAAGTGTAGAAGAAAAGCTTTTGTATACATATATAAAAATAATATGTATAATATATATATTAGAAAATTTATTAATTTTTGCCTAACCAAAAAAATTTATGATTTTGAATTTATGAATTTGATTATGATTTTGATTCCACTTGTTTGACTTAGTATGAATAGAATGCTAGATTTCTAACTAAAAATAGATATGCAACAAAAAAAAGGTTTACTGTATAACAAAGGGAACCATAGCCAATATCTTATAATAACCTGTAATGGAAAATAATTTCAAAAATAATATATGTGTATATGTATAATGGAATCATCTTGTTGTGCATCTGAAACACTGTAAGCCAACTATACTTCAATAAAAAAATATATATTTTTAAAAAATTAAGAAAAAATCTTTTTATGTGCAAATAAGTTCAGAAACACATCATCACCTCAAAAGTACAATTTTTGTGCAAATTAAAGCAAATAAAGTTTAATTTATAGCAAATTAAGTGGATTAATTAATGTGTCTATCATACACTTTAATATAAAGTAAATCAAAAGTACCTTATTATGTTGAGTTAGTAAAAATGAAGATGAAACTACACTATGTGTACAAACAAACAGTATGTTTATAAACAATCTAAGAATCAGACATTGCCCTCTAAGGAAATTTCTAATGGTGAGAGAGAGCAAATAAGAATGAGTTAGAACTAATTTAGAGAAATCTAAGCAGTATAAGGGAATATGTCATTATTCTTTAATTTACCTTGTGAGGAATCAAGAGTAAATATAGTCAATTCTAAGCATTTTAGGTGAAATCAAGCTCAAAATCACTCATTCATTTCAAATGAAATTTCTTATTGCTCCTTAGAGATATTCACATGTAACAGTTGATATATTAAAACAAGTACAGATTCAAGTGTAATCAAAAGGACCTTCTTGGGATAACCTAGAGTGTATCTAAGAGTTTATGTGAAATCAAGATAAAAATCATCCATTCATTTCAAACAGCTTCGGAAGTACTTTGTAAATTTTATGTATGCAAACAAGCTCAGAAAACATACATTCATCTCAAAATTTCCTGCTTCCCTCAGTCACCAGGGGGAGCTCCTCAGGCCTGGCACAAAGGCCGGTTTTTTCCTCATGACAGACAGAAGCTTATTTGACTGCTGGCAAAATCTCAGCTCTCTGTCCCCCTCTAGAGGCTGAGTCCATATTTCGGCTCCAGAAACTTAGTCCTACTCTCCCATTTCAGAAGCTAAGACCCCACTCCCCACACCAGAAGTTAAAGATCCCACTTCTCCATCTAGAGGCTAAATTCCCACCACATGCCCTACTGGCTAGGTCCACATATCCCCTTACAGAGGCTGAACCCCAGTTTTGGCTGCAGAGGTCACCTGATGCCACACAGACTACATCCTGCTTCTCTCATCTGAGTCGGTCTCTGCTTCTCCATCCAGAAGCTAGGTCCTCAGAGCTCTCATCAGAGGTTAGAGGTCCACACCCCTCCTTCTAGAGGCTGAGTCTGGACTTTGGCTCCACAGGCAGTCCCTAGCTCTCACCTGAGAGGCGGCGCCCCTGCTTTCTCTCCAGAGGATGAGAACTCACTGCTGGCCCCAGAGCCTGAGTCCCTATCCCTCTTCCAGAGGCTGAGTCCCTGTTTCAGATCCAGAGTCTAGTGTCAGCTTGTGCTGCTAGCAACTGTCCCCATTTTCTGCTTCAGAGGCTATATACGTGCCCCTTGTCCCACAGTCTTCAATTGCTACTTTTCTTTGCAGAAGACAAGTCCTTACATTCACAAGTACTTTTAATGGGGTGCCAACAAAACTACTGGAACCAGAGCCAATCAGTAATCTTCCCAGTTCTCTTCTCCTTAAGGTGAGTTAGAGTGTATTTAGTCAAAATTAAGCAATATATTAATAATACAAGCTCAGGATCAGACATTGTTTTCAAGAGTAATTGTAACTTCTTAGGCAGTCAGAGTATAGCTGGTCTAAATTAGTCAATGTATGTGAAATCAAGCTCAAAATCACTCACTCACTTATAAATGAAATTTATAAACTTCATAAGTGATATGTAAATTTTATATGTACAGACTTACTCAGAAATACATGTATGACACAAATATACAATCCCACATCACTCTACCTAACCCTCCAAACTGGAAATAATTATTTTGCATTAGGTTAATCATGTTTCCATTATGGCTTGTAATTGCAATAATCTTTTATTTTTTGTCTTGCTACTGATTGTGAAAACTGAAAAATGTCTTCTACTATTGTGATTTTTGCTTAGTACAATAATTGCATCATGATTAGTCAACAGAAAATAGTAGAATTCTGTATCAGTAAAACTACCATTTAATAGAAAAACCTGTAGTCACTTTTTAAAATCCAGATGCATATCACAATTCTCTTGGAATTTTTAAAAAAATACAAATGCCCGGGTATTGCTCTTTTTCCTTCAAAGCTCCAGATGTGTTTCTAATCAGCAGCCATGTTTAATAACAAGTGGACTATATGATTATTTTTTACTTTTACCTAGTTTGTTTCACTTTTTCTATTTCATATTTGGTGCTCCCATTTCTTTTAGTTTATGTTTTCCAATTTCTCTCTCTTTTTTTTTTTGACGTTCTTTCTCAAGTCTTTACCAAGCATAGTAGAAAAACTTTTGTATACATATATACATAAATAGTATGTATAATATATACATATTTTAGAAAACCTGTGAATTTTTGCCTAA
The DNA here is from genome assembly GCF_033118175.1 of Dama dama. NCBI lineage: Eukaryota > Metazoa > Chordata > Mammalia > Artiodactyla > Cervidae > Dama > Dama dama. The sequence goes on from NC_083703.1 coordinate 52,973,292, forward strand.
ATAAAAAATTTGACATTTTGATTCCACTTGTTTAACTTAGTCTGAATAGAATGCTAGACTTCTAATTAATATTCACTTAAAATTCTGAAATACTTCCATGTATTTTGGCATCTAGAAAAAAAAGTCTAAAAAGTTTATTATCTTAGTGATTAAAAAAATTTGAATTAGGCTTGACACTTCTAATCCAATTCTGAATATATAAAGAAATATTATGTTGCAAAAAAACAAGAAAATTAGCATGTGATATAGTATTATTAACTAAAGTACAGATTTTGTCCAAATCTCAAAAATACAAAAAAAAATTATGGAAATTCAAAATATAAAAAAATTAAAACATTAATTTTCTTTTTTATGTCTACCTGAATGGTCATATTTTCTGTAATGCATTGGAAATACATTATTTTTGTGTGTGTTAGGACATTTTAGTAAAGGTTATTATTGAAAAAAAAAGACATGGGACTGGATGGGATTGACTGATAAATTCATTCATTCAAATATTTATTAAGCCCTTGTTTTGTGCTAAGCAGTGTTCTTCTAGGCACTACAGCAATGAACAATGCACAAAGAAAAATTCATATCCTTTGAACTCACATTCTAATGCGGAGGGATAATAAAATAACACATATACAGTATGTTTGTAATCAGTGTTAAGGAGAAAGGTGTTAATAAAACAGGGATGGGTGGGAAGGTTGCAGTTTTAAAAAAGGACGGCCAGGAAAGCCCTCAGTGGGAAAATGTTACTTGAGCTTAATTCATGAAGGTGAGGCTGTCAGCCGTGCACATACCTGGACGACTAGCATTCTAGGCAGAGGCAACAGCACATGCAAAGGTGCTGAGCAGAAGCAGGTCGAGTAAGCTCACGGAAAAGCAGGGACTGTGGCTGTAGACAAGAGATGAAAATGAAAGTCGCTCAGTGGTGTCTGACTCTGCGACCCCACGGACTGATACAGTCCATGGAATTCTCCAGGCCAGAATATCGGAGTGAGTAGCCCATCCCTTCTCCGGGGATCTTCCCGACCCAGGAATCAAACCGGGGTCTCCTGCATTACAGGCAGATTCTTTACCAGCTGAACTACCACGGAAGTCCTGTAGACAAGACAGCCGGGATAAAGTACTGGGAGATGAGGACCGAAAGTTAACGGGCTGGGACGCGGGGGAATGGGTGGTGAGGGTGGGTGGTGAGGGTGAAGAGGAGCAGTTCTAGTACCGACTGAAGCTAGGAAGCTGTCCAACAAAGAGGATCCGAAGATAGCACCGCCCAAAGCTCCGCCCTGCTCTAAACTCATAACTCGGCGCTACGGCCGGAACTCGAGGGCCAACTCCGGGACCGGAAGCAGCTTTCTACCCGACCCCATTTTGCTCGCGGTTGCACTTCCGATAGCGGCGGCGGGAAGCGAGTTACTAGCGGGCTTCTAGGCCTCCGTGAAAGCGAATCCGGCGGGAATCCGAGCCATCAGAACCGCCACCATGGTGAGAAGGCGCAGACCAGCAGCACGGGAGCTCCTGAGTCTCTTGTGGGGTGGGGACCGCGATTAACCGGGAAGGAGGTCATGGGTTGGCCGCTCAGGGGGTGAAGGCCCGGGCCGCGGCGCCTCCGTCTGGGTAGGAAAGACTCAGACCGTCGTCCCTCGGTGGTTTGGGGGAGGAGAAGGTTGGAAATAAGGGACCGAGGCCAGAGTCGCTTGGTGCGCTCGAGGTTAGCGCTGGGGCTCTCCAAGCGCAGTGGCCTTAGTGCTTGGGATCCCATGGGCGCTGAGTAAACTTTGCGGCATAAATGTATGTGGGGGGCTTCTGAGCAGGCACTAACGCCGTAGAGGGACTGAGGAAGACCCGGTGAGAGGCTCTGACTTGTGAAGGGTGAGGGTCCGAGGAGTTGCGGAAAGAGGTGGAAGGGCTTGTGGCCGCAAACAGTCTTGATTCCGGTAGATGGGGAGGAGGGGACGGAGGAAGACTGAGCGGAGGAAAAGTTTAACTCTTTTGTGCAGCATACATTTATTTATGCTTGAGTATGCCTGACTTTTCAGGCCTTGGGGCTACACAGTGAAGTGTTTCCTTTCTTCACCGAATTCACTCTTATTTGGAGACACCGGTAACATATTTAGGAGTGGTAATTCAGCGTTAAGTAAAAGTAATGGCGGGGACGCCTGGCAGAGTCCTAAAAGACTCACGCTTTCCCCCTGCGAAAATGCGAGAGAATAGTATAGATCCGAAGGACTGCAAGAACAAAGCGTGAAGGGTAGCACTGTTGAAAGTTCTTAGAGGAGAAAAGGAAGAATGGGGTGGGAGGAATTGGCGGGAATCTGATTATTAAAGGTTTTACATGCTATTTAATTTCGTTGGTGGTAAGGGATGCCATTGAAGGATTTTTAACAAGCAAAAGGGCACGTACTTATTTGTGTTCAGAAAGATAACTGTTGTGTAGCTGTTATATATTGGGTGTACCGGAAGCAGGATGTTGTTTAGAGAGTTGGTTAGAAGAGTAGGCACTGTATTCAGGCTGACTAGCTTTCAGCACAGCTTAACCTCTTACAGCCTCGTGACCTCATCTGTAAAGTCTGATTTTAAGGATTAAATGAGATAAGTAGTGCTTGTGGCAGTGCCTGCCAGTAAGCACCCGGTGCGAATTAGCTGTAGAAGACAGATGGAGCAATAAATGATACTGTAAAGGTTCAAGTGGTTAGAAGCTGTGATTACAGTTTAGTTAAAATGGTCATGTAAAAGAAACTGCACCACATAAACTTGAGTCTTCAGGGTGACAAGAGTCAAGATTCTGATCCATGCATTTGTAGGTTTAGAAAACCTGTGCTTGTCCAACCTCACAGAGATGAATAGCAAGCACAGTGCCTGGTACCTCAAAGGCTCTTGGATGAGTTAGGACTGGTCAGACTAATGGGAGGCCGATATAACAAATGCCAGGTTGTTTATTCATAGAAATGTTAACTGCCAAGGGCACTTGACAGTCTTCTTGTGAGGTCTGTATACTCTATATTAGCAGAACTACATTTGAAGCCAGGCTGTGAAGCTGAAAAGGTTGTTGGGTTAAGGAGTATAGCAGCTTACATACTCTCATTATGTGTTCAAACTCATTAGCACTCTGACTACTAGGAGGTTTTCCATTTCTGAATGTAGTCTTGGAGATACACTAACAAATCACTGATTTGGGGGGTCCATTCTCCTCTTCTAAGCTGATCATCCCCTTTCTGATAACAGGCTCTACATTGATTGGGTTCTTAGGGCCAGTCCCATTCCAGCTCTTTTACTTTGTCCTTTTTTTTTTTTTTAAACTCAGTCTTTTTAATGGGATGGTGGTGTTCCACAGCACTGGAGTCGCCTGTAATCTGCACGGTGGCAGATGGCCACTAGTCTCTAATATGCATGGGTTTCAGTAGTTTGGAGCCATCTTACCTTCTCACTTCTGATACATATACAACATTCAATTCAGTTCAGTCACTCAGTTGTGTCCAACTCTTTGTGACCCCATGGACTGCAGCACACCATGCCTCCCTGTCCGTCACCAACTCCCGCAGTTTACTCAAACTCATGTCCATTGAGTTGGTGATGCCATGCAACCATCTCATCCTCTGTCGTCCCCTTCTCCCACCTTTAATCTTTCCCAGCATCAGGGTCCTTTCAGATTGAGTCAGTTCTTTGCGTCAGGTGGCCAATATATTGGAGTTTCAGCTTCACCGTCAGTCCTTCCAATGAATATTCAGGACTGATATCCTTTAGGGTGGACTGGTTGGATCTCCTTGCTGTCCAAGGGACTCTCGAGTCTTCTCTGACACCACAATTCAAAAGCATCAATTCTTCAGCACTCAGCTTTCTTTTTTTTTTTTCCTCAGCTTTCTTTATAGTCCAACTCTCACATCCATACATGACTACAGCATAGACAAAGATATACAACATTGACAAAGGCAATTGTTATATGAAAAAAATGATTTTACGGGAAGGGAGAATAACAGGTCAGGTTTGAAAACAGGTGAGAGAATTCGTAGGAAATGGCTGTGGTTGAAAGATAGAACTGAGAATACTGAGAAAGACAAACAGAAAAGAAGGCTGCAGCAGAAGTTTTAAGGAAAGACAACAGGTTTGTGGGTCCAAAAGAGCTGAGTCTCACTCCTGCTGATTTCTTTGCAGACCGTGGGCAAGAGCAGCAAGATGCTGCAACACATTGACTACAGGATGAGGTGTATCCTGCAAGATGGCCGTATCTTCATCGGCACCTTTAAAGCCTTTGACAAGCATATGAATTTGATCCTCTGTGACTGTGATGAGTTCAGGAAGATCAAGTAAGGCGGGGCTGTGGGGGGGGGGTGCTGAGTGGATGGGGAGTGCGTTGGGTGGGTGGGCCAAGTGGTAGGTGGGGACCAGCTGGCTGGTTCCTCGCAGTTTGCTCTCCTGTTTTACAGGCCAGATTAAAATGGAGAGTTTCTTAAATCTCTTTCCTTAGTCTTGCTCTTTACTTCTAGCAGAGTACAAGTTGTAAGGAGGGCTGCCAGGCTTTTTATTTCTCTGACTTTGTGTGCCCCTGGGTACTGGGGTAAAGGGCTCTCATGTTCTCCCCACAGGTGTGTAAGGGGGGAGAGCTTGATTTTCTGTCCTCATTGCCTATTTGTAAAGCTGTAGCCTAAAGGGCTCTCACAGTGCAGCCTGGTCTGAAACTGCTTTAAGAAGCCTCTGACCCTCTTCAGGGTAAGTGCTCAACTCCCCTTGTGGGTTTGGGGCCAGTGATTTTTGTTGTCATTTATAGAAACAATTGGAGAATACAGTCCCATAATTTGTTAGATAATTCCCTTGTCTTAGGACTCACAGATCTTAAGCTTCTAGCTTAGTAAAAGATGTGGTCTAGTGTTTCATTCTGTTTTACAGTCAAGGCATCTTGAGGCCCAAAGAAGTTATGTAATTTCCTTGACCATTCAGCTCTCTTTTGCCACTGGAGTGTCCATAGTATGTTGCCAGTGGCTGTCAATTCCCTTTGATTCTCTTTGGGACTTCTGTTTCCTTTGTGGCATGAGGTCAAGAAGTATAGGACAGAAAATGCAGTGATGGCTGAGTGCCAGGTGCACATTAGAGAGTGGTCAACATTTTTAAATGAGACTAACTTTATTTTGGTAATGAAAATGTGCCCATTAGAAAATATTTTTTAAAAGTACATAGAAATATATGAGAAAAAACTTAAGATACCCAGAAAGGATTTTTTTTTAATTGTGAAAAGGCAGTACCTGCTTTTTTAAAAAAAATAAGATTCATAGATAAGTTTTAAAAAAGAGGAAAAAATGATCACCCACAGGAAATTTATATAAAATATCATTAAAATGAAACCTTTAAGTAATTTTTAAAAATCAAGGTATTTTGTATTTCCTTTAATTTTAGAATATTGGCTTTGACTTTCCTTTCCCTGTCTTGTTGCAGTTACTTTTTCCCAGTCTATCTTGTTTATATTTTGCTCATCTTTTTCTGCTTGTGGATATTTGGAGATTTGTTTTTGTTCTTTGAGGATAGAAGTATAATTTCTATGTAGCTAATCTCTTAACCTTTTCCTTTATGGCTTCTATTTCTAAAGTGAGGTGAGAGACAGAGTTATAGTTCTGTGGGGTTGAATTAATACTGGAAGGATACTGCATGTAAGTAGAGTTAGTGGGATTCAGTTGATCTGAGGGATTGTTTCAACTGCTTTCCTGACATTGTTAAGGCCTTAAGCTGAAGGAAGAAAAAGGGTAGTGGCAACAAAGAGTTGACTGAGGAAAGGCTTTCACAGTGGCTTTGTGAGTGAGCCAGGGCTGGGCTTTCTTGACTCTTGTCCTATCTCTTGGTCTGTGCATCCTCTTGGCATGGGACACAACCATCTAATGGGGGGAGGTTACAAGTTTAGCCTGTCAGTAGATTTAGTGTAAAACAAGACTTGGAGGGCCCCTAGGTAGGTGAACATGAACTTTACCCTTTTTCTAATGCTTATTTTTTTGTTTGTTTCTTCTCCTAAACCTGTCTTTAGACCAAAGAACTCAAAACAAGCAGAGAGAGAAGAGAAGCGAGTCCTTGGTCTCGTGCTACTTCGAGGGGAGAACCTGGTCTCAATGACAGTAGAGGGACCACCTCCAAAAGATGTAAGTCAGAACTTGAGAGCCAGTGCAAGGCCAGGAACCTTGTGCAAGGGAGGTGCCACCCTGAGCTGGGGCCTGTGTGGGGTTCTCTGTTTCATTGCACTACTCACAGGTATCTTCTGGTTTCTGTTTCCCTTATACGGATAATAAACCAGAATCTTAAAGAGGTTACTTTGCAAGTCAGAAGTAAGGAACTAGGATTTGAGGGTTTGTAACTTTAAAGCCGTCTCTTCCTTAGTTGATGTACATAGTCAATAGAAGAGGCACTTAAGGCCTCCTGGGTCAGTTCTTAATGTGATGACAGTCTAGTTGGACCATAAAAAATTGTAACTCCAAACAACAGAATACGTGTATATTTTTTGTATAGTTATGGAATAATAGTTAATATTTAAGTTAATATTTAATTAAGCATCTGCTATTTGCCAGGCCCTTCAGTATTTAATCCATGTAACAGTCTTTTGAGATAAATTATTCCCACTTTATAGATAATGCAAATTGAAATTTAGTAACTTGCACAAGCTGGAAAGTGCTGAAACTGTCATTTGATTCCAGGCAGTATTGGTTCATTAACATCAGCCTCCCTTTAGAAATAGAAGAGGCTTTAGAGAATCTAACCAAATTTGTTTTCCCTTTTTCATTTTAAGATACTGTTTGTTAAAGGAATAATCTTGTTACCTTGTTTTAATTTTTGTCCACATATATATATATATATTGGGTTTTTTTTTACTTGTAATAGCTATGTATCATTCTGCTTTTTAACTTAACATTGTAAACATTTTTCCAGTTGCTGTATTCAAAAGTCATGTTAATGACGTAAAGATACTTACAAGTGAGTGCAGAGTAGTTTATCCTAGTTATTTCCTTCTGTTTAGACTCTTATATACAAAGGATGTTAACCATGTTTCTGATTCAAGGCCTATGTACCTATTCATAGCTTTGGTATCTATTTCCAGTAGAATTTGCTACTCTAATATAGCCAATTGTAAACCTTCAGGACCACAACCAGTTTAATTAAAACCTCTTCATTGGCAGATAAGGAAACAGTACTAGAATGGTGGGATTCAGTTCAGTTCAGTTGCTGTTGTGTCCGACTCTTTGCGACCCCATGAATTGCAGCCCACTATCCCTACTATCACCCACTAAGTGAGAATCAGAGCTAGGTCTGGACCTCATATCTCTTTGTCAGGTCAAATACTCTAATCTATCATAGACACCCTTTTGGGTGGAGACTTGGCTGTTTGTTTATTTAATTTTCATAGGAATGCATATTGGTTGAGTTGTGCAGGTTTCTCTTGACTTAAAACTCTTAAGTTCTTTTAGCCTGCTAGGCATATAATCTTGGATGGAGGAGGATTGGTGTTAATAGGAGTGGATAGTATTTATAAGAAGGTGTTTTGATGTCCTGTAAATCTGAGGGGTTCTCTTGGCATGATATTCCAAAGTGTACTTATTATTCTCTAGGCCACAAGCATATTAACATATATATTTATTTTTCAGACTGGCATTGCCCGAGTGCCACTTGCTGGAGCTGCTGGGGGCCCAGGGATTGGCAGAGCTGCTGGTAGAGGAATCCCAGCTGGGGTTCCTATGCCTCAGGCTCCTGCAGGACTCGCTGGGCCAGTCCGTGGGGTTGGTGGTCCATCCCAACAGGTGAGGAGTTGGAGGAAGGGGCGCCAGCTTCGGTAGTTAAAGGATAGAGTGAGTCCAGAATGACCAACTAGGCTGTGATTGTCAAGCTATCAAAGCTATCAGTATTTCACTGTGCTTCATACATGGTTGAAAAGTCAAGCAAAAAGGAAAGCTTGCTATTATGCATTATGTTGATGCTGTAAGAGATGCATGAAAAGTTTTTGACAAGCTGTTTGAGAGTAAAGTATTTCCATGACAACATTTGAAACCTTGACCCTTGAACAATATGGGGATTAGGAATGCCAACTCTGCAGGTGAAAATTTGTGTATAACTTTACAGTTGGCTCATTATGTCCATGGATTCAAGCCAAGATTGTGCACAGTAGTGTAGTATGTATTTAGGGAGAAGAATGCATATAAGTGGACCCTGGCAGATTAAAACCATGTTCAAGGATCAGCTGTACTATAGCTTTTACAACCTATTGTCAGTCCTGTTTGAGCATGCAAATGCCTTATCTAATTTGGATTGGGCATCCTTAACCTAGGCCTGGAAAACAAGAATTGAACTTAAAATCATGCTTGATCTCCTCTGGCATAATAGGTTTTGATATGAAGTCGGATGCTTTGAGTTGTAGCTCAGCGGATTTGGTGTCTGCTGTTTGTTTACCAGGTTGGAGGGGAGAGAGGGACACTGCACTGCACTGTACTGTTCCACCTAACTTCTTTCCTCTGTCTTCCTAGGTGATGACCCCACAAGGAAGAGGTACTGTTGCAGCAGCTGCAGCTGCTGCCACAGCCAGTATTGCAGGGGCCCCAACCCAATACCCACCTGGCCGTGCAGGTCCTCCACCACCTATGGGCCGAGGGGCACCCCCTCCAGGTGAGGAGCCCAGGAGGAGTCCATTGTTAATTGATAGAAGATGCCTTAGCTGGATTTATGATGAGACATAACCTTGACTGAACCTGATGATGAGTTTGTGTAATTAAGCAGGATTACTCTGAGATCCAGCTTGGTTGACTGACTTTGGAACTAGCCAGACAAGAGCTCTATCTCTGACTCAAGTCCTAGTGCTAGGAAGGACTGGAAGGGTGGAATGGTCCCTCTGTCTTAGAATGTGGTGAACAGTCTTGTCCGTTTCCTGCTACCTTTTTTCTTTTCTTGCTATGATGGACACTTGAGCTGTATTCTTGGGACTTTTCTCTTGCAGGCATGATGGGCCCACCTCCTGGTATGAGGCCTCCCATGGGTCCCCCAATGGGGATCCCACCTGGACGAGGAACTCCTATGGGCATGCCGCCACCGGGGATGCGGCCTCCTCCCCCAGGGATGCGAGGTAAGTGCCTGTAGCAGTGGCGTTGATTCCCTAGAGCTATGTTGGGTTAGGAATTGGAGAGAAGGAGTTTGACCATAGCTTCTTGGCTTTTATGCCTTGTTTAGGGAAGTGAACACTTAGAGGACAACTTTGTTCAGAAAGGAAAGAGGGACCTTACCCTCCCTCTTAGAATAGTGAGAACCTCCTGGTACACAGTACTTCCAGTGTCTAAGGCAGTATTCTCTGGTCATTGTAAAATAGTGCATTTTGTTGCATGACCAAGAAAGGTCTTAGGCCGTTTGGTTTGGGAGTGGCTAGTAATTAAGGAGGGATTCTGGGCTTTGCTGTACTATTTATTATGGATTATCTGTTTAACTCCAGTTTAAGAAATGCTGATGTAGATCAGTTCTCTTGTTTTATAGGTGAGAAACAGGCCCACAGAGAGCTCAGTGCCCAGGCCAGGGTTCTTTTCATGAAGCCATAGTGGCCTATAAGTTAACCCGTGGCCAAACTGGCTGATCACTGTATTTATAGTTTTCCGTTACTGAGCTTTATAAGCATAGGAGCCCATAGCCCCAGTGAAGTCCCCCTCTGATCATTTGTTAACTGCCGGGTGTGGGGAGGCTGGGGTAGGGTGGGGATTTGAGTTGCAGATCAGGCACTGACTAAACTTCTTACTCTTACTTCAGGCCTTCTTTGACCTTGGCCACAGAGTTATGGAAGTAGCTCCACAGAGGCTTGGGCCCGATTCTCCAGGGCCACGTTACCACACCTGTTTGTTTGTTAAGCCGTTGTTTGCGGAGTCTCACCGGATTGTCTGGTTTCCCTTACAGGGCCCCCTCCCCCGGGAATGCGCCCACCAAGGCCCTAGGCTCATCTTGGCCCTCCTCAGCTCCCTGCCTGTTTCCCGTAAGGCTGTACATAGTCCTTTTACTTCCTTGTGGCCTGTGACACTAGTTTATAATAAACTCTTTAAGAGAATATTATAAATGCACCTAGTATGTTTGTTTATTTTCAGAAAAACTGTTGATGTATTGGGTGCTTGATAAGAATCAAGAAGGGTTGCCTTGGAAAAACTAGCCCTAATCCTTAGCTGTTTCCCTTGTAAAATACTGTATTCATTTGCAGGGATGCACAGCCTCATTCAAGAGAATTATTAAACTGTAAGCAGACATTTTCACCTGTTCTACTGGCAGAACTGATTTTGTTAAAATTAACATTAGTACTGTATTGGTGAGGATTGTGAATTGGTATGTCCTCTTTGGAAGGCACTAATCAAGATAACTTCTTAAGCAGCACTTTATTTTCTTTAGAAACTAAATTTACAATTCCATCTTAAAGTTGAAAATTGGCAACAAGTCTTTACAATTTAGGATCTTCCTCCATAGCCTCTCTAAAGATCTTAATTCCTAAACTATACCATGAGCTCTGAAATGGTGTTCACCACACCATTCTGGAAGTTTTCACATCTTAAATGTGAGATCTGACACCTCTTGTTAACAAAGGGAACTGTTAAAAGCTGTCTTCCTCTTGGCTAACGCAGTCCACCAGCAATGTTAACAATTTACTATTTAAAAACAAAACTACTCTCAAGCATTGCTTGAAACTGTTAGGCTGGGAATCCTTTCCAGAGCATTCACTCCCTGAGAGAAAAGAGAGATCCTAACCAGTTGCTTCTACGGACAATAACCCTAGTTCGGTATATGTAATGTAATGTCCTTTGAAGCATAACTCAAAAGGTCAGGAATCCTTGGTCATCCTGACAAACTTAATGGTATTTACATACAAGATATATCTAAAACTGATCCCAGACCAAGTATTGCAACCATAATCCCAAATAATTCCATTATTTAGCACACGAAATTCCTACTGAGTTGCCAGAGCTAGTGAGAAGCAGAGTGATGGTTCATCATCTTTTACAAGTAAGAAAAAAAGCAAGAAGTGAAAGGAAACTTCTCCTTCCTAAATTTGTCAAATTGATGGCTATCTTCATGTCTTTGATATGACTGAGAGTCCTCAATTTCCTGATTTGAGGAGTCTGTTTCCAAAGTTACTGTCAAGATCAAGAAGCACTTTCAGGTTTTTCTTTGCCATAGCCCAAGAACTCCAGTCTTTCAATAGGAATCTCCTCCTTCATTGCTTTCTAAACATACTGCTGGTAGCACTTGAAGAGGCCAGTGCATGGGTCCCTGGAGCCATCCCACTCGAGGAACTTATTGGCAAACCAGCGACTGAACCACTGGTTGTATTCAGCTTTCAAGTTGGTGCAAGCCTCCCCTACATTGTTCACAATGTCAGTGTCTGTGGCGGTTGAGCAGTGCTTTATCATTTTTCTACAATAAACTACGAAGCAAATACTGAGACTTCCCTGATCCAGTGGCTAAGAATCCACCTTCCAACGCAGGGGACAATTCCTGGTTGGAGAACTAAAATCCCATAGACCTTGGAGCAACTAAGCCTGTGTGCCTCAACTGTTGAGCCTGCACGCTCTAGAGCCTGCATGCCACAAGAGAAGCCTGTGCACTGCCAAGAAAACCCATCACAGCCAAAATAAAAAAAAGTATGAAGCAAGTAATAAAAATGGAATCCTATTGGAAGAGGAACAGTTTTGATATAACTTTCTCCTGGGGTCATATGTAGAAGACATTGGATAAAATTCTAACATGACATTAGGAATAGGAGGGAAAATTTACAAACATGATAGAGGTTTTTTGTTTTTTTTTTTTTTAATGAAAAAAAAAAAAAAACCACCCACAGCTAACATAATGAAAGGTTGAAAACTTTACCCTTAAGATCAGAAATAAGTATCCCCACTTCAACCACTGCTATTTAAAATTATACTGGAAACTCTAGCCAGAGTAATAAGAAAAAGCCAAATTGGAAAGGAAGATTGTATAGATTCTATATGTGGAAAATCACAAAGAATCCATAAGAAAGCTCCTAGATGTGATAATTTAATTCAGCAAAATTGCAGGTTATGAGATTGCACATAAATTGTATCTCTATCTACTATCTATAATCTGAAAAAAGGTAAAGTCCATTTATAACAGCATCCAGGAGAGTAATATAATTAGGAATCAATTTAACCAATGTGAAAGATTTGTATGCTGAAAATTAAGAACATCCTGAAAAAATGGAAATACCTACCATATTCATGAATTGTAAGACAGTATTAAAATGGCTGCGTTTCCCAAAGAAATATAGATTAGATGCCATCTGTTAACAAAATTCCAAGATACCTTTTTGCAGAAATGAAGAAGCGCATCCTCAAATTCTGTGAAGCTGCAAGGGACACTGAATAGCAAGAACAATCTTGATAACTCACTTCTTAATTTCAAAACTTAACTACAAAGCTTGAGTCATCAAAACTATGGTACTGGCATAAGGATAGACAACAGACCAATGGAATAGAATTGAGAACCCAGAAATAAGCCATTGCATATTTGACCACGAAAGTGTCAACACCTTTCACTGGGAAAAGGATAGTCTGTTTGACAAGTGGTGCTAAGACAATCGGAAAACCACTTAGAAAAGAATGAAGTTGGTCACCTGCCTTACTTCATATATCACTCATTAACTCAAAATGGATCAGCAGTCTATAAGAACTAAAATGAAATTGCCAGAAGAAAACAAGTCTTGATGACCTTGGGCTGCATTCTTATATTTGACACTAAAAGCTCAAGGGAAAAAAAAAATGGATTTCATCAGATTTAGAAATTGCATCAAAGGACATTATCAAGAATGTGAAAATGTAACTTACAGAATGGAAGAAAATATTTGCAAAGCATATATCTGATTTGTGTTTAAAATCCAGACTACTAATTGTATATAAAGAACTTTCAAAACTCAACTATAGATAAACAACCCAATTAACAAGTCAACAAAGGAATACACATTTCTTCAAAGAAGACATACAAATGGACAACACATGAAAAACTTCATCATTGGTCATTAAATTCAAAATCAAACACAATGAGATATCACTTTAACCCACTAGGATGACTTTAATGGGGAAAAAAAGCTGGCAAGGATCTGGAGAAATACTGCATTACTGGTAAGAATGTAAAATGTTGCAGCGACTATGTAAAATGATTTGGCAGTTCCTCAAAAAGATAAACAATTACCATACAATTCTACTCTTAAGTATGTATCCAAGAGAAATGAAAATATATGTCTACACAGAAGCTTGTATACGAATGTTTGTAGTAGAATTCATAACAGGCAAAAGGTGGGAACAGCCCAGCTGTCCATCAGTGGATTAACTGATAGGTAAATTGTGGGCTGTACATTCAATGGAATATTATTCAGCCATAAAAGGAATGAAATATTGATACTGCTACTACTTGGATGAACCTTGAGTATATTCTGCTAAGTAAAAGAAATTGATCTCAGAGAGACAGCAGTGAGCAGCCCTTAAGAGGGATCTTACTTTCCTGCTCAGGAATTGAACATGGGTAGCCTGGATGAAGGGGTTTCCCAGGTGGCACTAGTGGTAAAGAACCCATCTGCCAATGCAGGAGACATAAAGAGATGCGGGTTCAATCCCCTGGAGGAGGGCATGGCAACCCACTCCAGTATTGTTGCTTGGAGAATCCCACGGACAGACGAGCCTGGTGGGCTACAGTCCATATGGTTGCAAAGAATCGGACATAACTGAAATGACTTGGCACACAGGCACGCAGCCTGGATGAAAACCTGGAATCCTAGATACTAGACCACCAGGGGCTAGAGGTTAGAAGGAAAGTTTCCCTCTTACCCTTTTGAAAGAATGTTTCAAGGAGGCAGAAACTGAAAACAGGTGCAAAGTTTATTATTTGAGACAGCATGAGATGTGGGAGAGCACAACAGAGAAACTTTATTTAATACAGGTGGACGAATCTAGAGCATGTATACAGAGTGAAGTAAGTCAGAAAAATAATGTATTAACACATATATGGAATCTAGTAAAAGGATATTGATGAAGCTATTTGCAAGGAAGGGATGGAGATGCAGATGTAGAGAATGGACTTGTAGATGCAGTGGGGGAGGAAAAGGGGGAGAAATTGAGAAAGTAGCATCAGTATATATATATATATACTATTAGGTGTAAGATGGATAGCCAGTGAGAAGTTGCTGTGTAGAACAGGGAGCCCAATCTGGTGCTCTGTGATGACCTGGAGGGATGGGATGGGGGGGCAGGAGGGGAGGGTTGTGTGTATAATTATGGCTGATTTGCATTGTATGACAGAAACCAACAGTACTGTAAAATTTTTCTTAAAAATTTACATATACTATATGGCGTTAAAAAAATACTGCAAAGAAAACCAAAACTGAAGCAAGCCAGAAATACACAGCTAAAGAGAAAGAGTATGGGCACTCTCTACTGAGGCAGGACACAGATTAGAGGTGATTTGTTGTTCAGTCGATCAGTCATGTCCAACTCTGTAACCCCATGGACTGCAGCACGCCAGCTTCATCTCCTGGAGCTTGCTCAAACTCATGTTCATTGAGTCAGCGATACCATTTAACCATCTCGTCCTTTGTTGTCCCCTTCTGCCTTCAATCTTTCCCAGCATCAGGGTCTTTTCTAATGAGTCAGCTCTTCACATCAGGTGGCCAGAATATTGGAGCTTCAGCTTCAGCATCAGTCCTTCCAATGAATATTCAGGGTTGATTTCCTTTAAGATTAACTGGTTTGATCTTGCTATCCAAGGGACTCTCAAGAGTCTTCTCCAACATCACAGTTCAAAAGCATCAATTCTTTGGTGCTCAGCCTTTATGGTTCAACTCTCACATCCATACATGACTACTGGAGAAACCACAGCTTTGACTATACAGACCTTTGCTGGCAAAGTAATGTCTCTGCTCCTTAATACACTGTCTAGGTTTGTTATAGCTTTTCTTCCAAGGAGCATCTTTAATTTCATGGCTGCAGTCACCATCTGCAGTGATTTTGGAGCCCAAGAAAATAAAATCTGTCACTGTTTCCATTGTTTCCCTATATATTTGCCATTAAGTGATGGGATCAGATGCCATGATCTTCATTTTTTGAATGTTGAGTTTTAAGCCGGCTTTTTCACTTTCCTCTTTCATCTTTATCAAGAGGCTGTTTAGTTCCTTTTCACTTTCTGCCATAAGGGGGGTGGCATCTGCATATCTGAGGTTATTAATATTTCTCCCAGCAATCTTGATTCCAGCTTGTGATTCATCCAGCCTGGCATTTCACATGATGTACTCTGCATAGATGTTAAATAAGCAGGATGACAATACAGCCTTGACGTACTCCTTTCCCTATTTGGAACCAGTCTGTTGTTCCATGTCTGGTTCTAACTGCTGCTTCTTGACCTGCATACAGGTTTCTCAAGAGACAGGTAAGGTAGTCTGGTATTCCCATCTCGAAGAATTTTCCACATTTTGTGAACCACACAAAGAGGTGGTTGAAGTCACTCATATAGGACAGTCCTTCAGTGTCTTTGTTTACATTTGGCCAATTGTTTCTTTCTTCACTCTTAACTAGTCCTTGGACCCTCCCCCAGATGCCTATGCAAC
Organism: Dama dama; assembly: GCF_033118175.1. Taxonomy (NCBI): domain Eukaryota; kingdom Metazoa; phylum Chordata; class Mammalia; order Artiodactyla; family Cervidae; genus Dama; species Dama dama. Next base: position 52,988,863 of record NC_083703.1, read on the forward strand.
ATTTTTCTAAGATGGATTCCACCACAGAGGCTTGTGGGTACATGTCTACACTTATTATGGGAGGTGTTGCTCCCTCCCTCCCCCCAACTTTTTTAAGCTTTTTTTTTTTCTTCCCATTGTCTCTCCCTCCTTGATCCTCTCTCTACTTGTCCTGGTATTTCTTTCTTTTTTTAAAAAATTTTTGGCTGTCCTGGGTCTTCATTGCTGCCAGACTTTTCTCTGGTTTCAGTGAGCAGAGCAGGGGCTACTCTCTAGTTGCAGTGCACAGGCTTCTCATTGTGGTGGTTTCTCTTGTTGCAGAGCACAGGCTCTAGGGTGCGTGGGCTGAGAGGTGTGGTTCCTAGACTCTAGAGCACAGGCTCAATAGTTGCAGGGCACAGGCTCAGTTGCTCTGTGGCATGTGGGATCTTCCTGGATCTGGGATTGACTTGTGTCTCCTGCATTGGCAGGTGTATTCTTTACCACTGAGCCACCAGGTTAGCCCTTCTTCCCTGTCTGACCCCCAAGGAGCCTTCTTCATGTGCAGACAGGGAAGTTTCCCTTGACCTCAGGAGTGGTCACCTTATCTCCACTTTAGCAGAGCTCAGCTTCTGCCACTAGCTTTGTCCTTGGAGTGTCTGGGTGAGAACAAAGCTCCAATTTTATTCCACTTAACAAGCACCATCTGCCTAGTCCAGGGGCCTGTTTATCTCTTACCTTAAAACTAGACCCAGCAGGGCATATATGGCTCCTTTTTGTTTTTAGTTTGCATGGTCTTTTTTTAAAATTGAGATATTTGTTGTTGTAGTTATTGTTCAGTCACTAAGTCATGTCCAACTCTTTGTGACCCCATGAACTGTAGCACACCAGGCTTCTCTTCCTTCACTGTCTCCTGGAGTTTGCTCAAACTCATGTCCATTGCGTTGATGATGTCATCCAACCATCTCATCCTCTCTCACCCCCTTTCCCTCCTGCCCTCAATCCTTCCCAGCATCAGGGTCTTTTCCAATGAGTTGGCTCTTCACATCAGGTGGCCAAAATATTGGAGTATCAGCTTCAGCATCAGTCCTTCCAATGAATATTTAGGGTTGACTTCCTTTAGGACTGACTGGTTTGATCTCCTTGCTGTCCAAGGGACTCTTAAGAGTCTTCTCCAGCACCACAGTTCGAAAACATCAATTCTTTGGCACTCAGCCTTCTTTATGGTCCAACTCTCACATCCATACATGACTACTGGAGAAACCATAGCTTTGACTATATGTACCTTTGTTGGCAAAATGATGTCTGCTTTTTAATACGCTGTCTAGGTTTGTCATAGCTTTTCTTCCAAATAGCAAGCATATTTTAATTTTATGACTGCAGTCACCATCCGAAGTGATTTTGGAGCCCAAGAAAATCTGCCACTGTTTCCATTTTCTCCCCATCTATTTGCTATGAAGTGATGGGACTGGATGCCATGATCTTTGTTTTTTGCATGGTGAATTTTAAAGCCAGCTTTTTCACTCTACTCTTTCACTCTTGTCAGGAGGCTCTTTAGTTCCTCTTTACTTTCTGCCATTAGGGTGGTGCCATCTGCATATCTGAGGTTGTTGATATTTCTCCCAGGAATCTTGGGTCCAGCTTATTGTTCATCCAGCCTGTCATTTCACATGATATACTCTGCATAGAAGTTAAATAAGCAGGGTGACAATATAGCCTTGATGTATTAGTTGCCCAATATTAACCAGTCCATTGTCCCATGTCTGATTCTAACTTGCTTCTTGTCCTCCATACAGGTTTCTCAGGAGACAGGTAAGGTGGTCTGCTATTCCCATCTCTTTAAGAATTTTCCACAGTTTTTTGTAATCCACACAGTCAAAGGCTTTAGTGTAGTCAATGAAGCAGAAGTAGATGTTTCTCTGGAATTGTCTCACTTTTTCTATGATCCAGTGAATGTTGGCAATTTGGTCTCTGGTTCCTCTGCCTTTTGTAAATCCAGCTTGTACATTTGGAAGTTCTCTGTTCATATACTGTTGAAGACTAGGTTGAAGAATTTTGCACATTACTTTGCTAGCATGTGAAATGTGTGCAGTTGTACAGTAGTTTGAACATTCTTTGGTATTGCCCTTCTTTGGGATTGGAATGAAAACTGACAGTCTTATGTACCTCTTAATTTGTTACCCCTTTATTGCCCTCCCCTCTTTCCTCTCTGTGTTGGTAACCATGAGTTTGCTCTCTGTGAGAGAGTGAGTCTGTTTCTTTTTGTTACATTCACTAGTTTGTTGGATTTTTTTAGATTCCACACACAAATGATATCATCCAGTATTTGTCTTTATCTGATTTATTTCACTTAGCATAGTGACCTCCAAATCCATTCATTTTGTTGCAAATGGCAAAAATTCCTTTTCTATGTCTGAATAGTATTCCTTTTTATATACATGCATATGCTATATATGCATAATATATATACTAGATCTTTACGTGTATCTGTATGAAATTGTTAGTTCCTCATTTGTGTCTAACTCTTTGTGACCCCATGGACTGTAGCCTGCCAGGCTCCTCTGTCCATGGAATTCTCCAGGCAAGAATACAGGAGTGGGTTGCCATTCCCTTCTCTAGGGGATCTTCTCGACCCAGGGATCGAACCCAGGTCTCCTCTATTGCAGGCAAATTCTTTACCATCTGAAGCACCAGAGGAGCCCCTATCTATATCTGTATGTCTATATCTATATATACCGGACTTCCGTGGTAGCTCAGACGGTAAAGCGTCTGCCGACAATGTGGGAGACTCGGGTTCGATCCCTGGGTTGGGAAGATCCTCTAGAGAAGGAAATGGCTACCCACTCCTGTACTCTTGCCTGGAAAATCCCATGGACGGAGGAGGCTGGTAGGCTACAGTCCATGGGGTTGCAAAGAGTCGGACACGACTGAGCGACTTCACTTTTCACTTCATATATGCCAGTTCAGTTGCTTCAAGGGAAACAGAAATGGATAGGAGAGTTTCTACTCTATTTAACAATGTGAGTTCATTACCTAGTTTAAAAAATTAAGTGCATTTTAAAAATTCAAAATTGTAAAATAATGAATGTACTTAATAAAGTAAATCCACCAGGAGGCAGCATTGCTCTGCCAGGAGGAAGGAAGCAGCAGATATGTGAGCTTAATCTTATTCGTGGATGCTGGGGTTGTGGGTTGTTTTTTTTTCCTCCCTAATACTCTGTATTTTCTAATTTTATACAAAGACCTATACAGAAATAAAATACACTTAAGGAAAGAAGGAAGTGTCAAGCCCTGCCCCTTTTTAGCTATGTCTGTATGTATAAACTCCTGAAAGTAGGGTTACCGAGGGAGGGAGGGTGGGGCTACATTTAAAAAGTTGATAGACCTACCAGGTAGCCCTCCAGTGGTGTTACCCTACACTACTCACAATGGTGAGTGTGTAGTTACAGTGTTACATCTTATTCAGTTTAAGTTCAAAATAGCTTCCCTGTTTTAATTAGTATGTATTTAGCTAAAGGGACACTTGTCATATTTTCATATATTTAAAAGTAATTTACATTTATTTTTCAGTAAACTACTTCCTTCACTCTACCAAGGGCTGGAAATTAGTCCATGTTGTTTCCTACTTTGTGCACTGAACACATGCTGTTGAATGAATTCATGATGGGTAACTTTTCTAAAGCTCACTTTCCTCATCTATTAAGTGGGAGTGTGTCTTCTTGTCTCATGGGGGGCAGCATTGTGCCCTTCACCAGCTTTGATTTGTATATCTGAGACTGATCTATCTGTGCACCACAAGTGTTTGAAACGATTTATTATAGACATAATGAGGCTTTCTGGGGAGGCAGGGCAGGGTCCCAAACAGGTCTGAAAATGTTTTGAGAGAGTAGGGTGGGGCAACTCTCCCATTTCACTGTGGTTGTTGGGGTAGGGGATGCTGTGGTGAGGTCCCATGAAAGGGCCAGGGCATGTATGGCTTGGACATCCCACAGGTGCCAAGGGAGGGTGCCCATAGTTTTCTTATGAGCTTTGAAGCTGTCAGCAGTCAAAGAGCAAAAAAGAAGTGGGCCTTGGTATGACAGAACCTTATCTCTTGTTGTTTAGTCATTAAGTAGTATCTGACATTGACTCCATGGACTGTAGCATGCCTTATATCACTGAAGATTAGATGAGGTAATATACACAATAAGCTTGCCATAGAGGAAATGGTCAATAAAGATTTGCCATTATTGTTATTTTTGAGTCTTTCAATTCTAGCTTCATAAGAAGTTTTTTTCCCTTGTTTTTTCATTTTGAATGTAACTTTAGAATTTTTTTTTCTACTGATCTGTTGTCACTATAGATCTCATTGTAGAGTGAGATCTATAGTGACAATATTGACAAATTTTCTTACATATCATATGGCTTACTTTGAACCATACTTACCTTGAGTCTTTGTCTCATCCCACTGAACCAAGTACAGTGCTTTGCATGGAGTCTAAGAAAGAAAATGCCTGTTTCCAGAAGCCTCATATTGAACTCAGCCCAATGCTGAGTGCTTCATATATGTCATGTCAGGGAATGCTATTTGACATGAATGAAAGAGAATATCCCTGTGGTATTGGCTGGGGAGGCTGGTTGGTAAATCTGAATATGTGTATATCTGCTCCTAGATAAACACTCAACAGAAATTCTGACATATGCTCACAAGAAGACATGTATAGGAAAGCACACAGTGACTCTATTCATAACAGCCAAAACTGGGAAGTACCCAAAGATTCATTGACAGTACGTAAATAAACTTGTAGTATATTCACACATTGGAATGTTGCACATAAAGGAGTATGAAAGATACACAGTAAAACAACGCTATGGATGAATCTTCTATAAAAATGTCAAGTGACAGAAACCAAAGACCAATCACAAAATACATATTGTGTAATTCCACTCATATGAAGGACAAAAACTAATCTTTGCTTCTTCAATCTAGGATGTTTACCCTTAAAGGGGGCACAAAGGGAGTTTTCAGGGTGCTTGGTAGTGTTCTATTTTTTTTGATCTGAATGCTGGTTACCTAGGGGGGTTCAGTTTATGAAAATTCAGGAAGTTTCACATACAAATGCGTTTCTGTGTCTATGTTAAGCCCCTAAAAAAAAAAATCCTCATAGGGAAAAATCTGAAAGGAACAAAATATTAATAGAATTCTTTGTACTTGATGAGCTAACATCCTTGAAGGTGGAGAAAGATAATAAATAATAAATACCCAAGTAAATAATTGCTTTGGAGAAAAGGATGAGGTCTGAGTTGCAGAGTGATGTGAGCATGATGCTATTTAATGAAGTTGGTCAGAAAAGGCCCTACTGATAAAGAGCTATTTGAGCAGAAACCTGTTAGATGTAAGGGAGCAAGTCATGCAGAAAAGATTGGGGATTGAGAAGAAGGATTCCAGATGGAGGGCACAACAACTGCAAAGGCACTAAGGTGGGAGTGAGTTTTTCTGAGACTATCAAGAAGGTCACAGGCTACTTATCAATTGATTTCAGTTGTTAAGGTTTGTCAGTGCAGGATACTTGAAGAGACATTGCAGGAAGAGAGGGCTTTCTGTCCTGGTTCTGCTGTGCTCTAGAGGATTTCTGCAGGGAAAGTGACTTTTTAAAAAAATGTATTTTTAATTGGAGGATAATTGCTTTACAATGCTGTTTGTTTCTGCCTTAAGTATACAGTCAGCCATAAGTATACATATGTACCCTCCTCTTAAACCTCCCTGCAACCCCGACCCCACCCCACCCCTCTAGGTTGTCACAGAGTACGAGGTTGAGCTCCTTGTGTTATATAGCAACTGCCCATCAACCATCTGTTTTACCTATGGTGATGTATATGTTTCAATGCTACTCTCTCAATTTGTCCCACTCTCTCCTTCCCCTGCTGTGTCCACAAGTCTGTTCTCTATTTCTATGTCTCTATTCCTGCCCTGCAAATAGGTTCATCAGTACCGTTTTTCTAGATTCCATATATATGCGTTATATACAATATTTGTTTTTCTCTTTCTGACTTTCTTCACTCTGTATAACAGGCTCTAGTTTCATCCACCTTAGTGGAATTGACTCAAATTCATTCCTTTTCGTGGCTGAGTAATATTACATTGTATTTATGTACCACATCTTCATCCATTCTTCTGTTGGTGGACATTTAGGTTGCTTCTCTCTGACAAAAATTGTAGCGATATCTTTTTCAATCCATTTCCCTGAATAATGATAATAAAAACAAAAATAAACAAATAGGACCTACTTAAAGGCTTTTGCACAGCAAAGTCAACCATAAACAATATGAAAAGACAATGCACAGAATGGGAAAAAATATTTGCATTTCAAGAATATTTGCAAAATGATGCAACTGACAAGGGATTAGTCTCCAAAATTTACAAACAACTCATGTGGTTTAATATCATAAGAAAAAAACCCAACAAAAAATGGGCAGAAGACCTAAACAGACATTTCTCCAAGGGAGACATACAGACGGCCAACAGGCACATGAAAATGATGCAAATCAAAACTACAGTGAGATACCACCTCACAGTCAGAATGGATACCATCAAAAAATAATAAATGCTGGAGATGTGGAGAGAAGGGAGCCCTCCTACACTGTCGGTGGGAATGTAAATTGGTACAGCCCCTATGGAGAACAGTATGGAGGTTCCTTAAAAACTAAAAATAGAGTTATCATATGATCCTGCAATCCCACTCTTGGGCATATATCCAGAGAAATGTGGTCTGAAAGGATATATGCACCCCATTGTTCATTGTAGCACTGTTTACAATAGCCATTTACAGTGTAATTATTGATAGGTATGTTCTTATATCAATAATCTTAGATATGCAGATGATACCACCCTTATGGCAGAAAGTGAAGAGACACTAAAGAGCCTCTTGATGAAAGTGAAAGAGGTGAAAAAACTGGTTTAAAATTCAGCATTCAAAAAACAATGGAAACAGTGACAGACTTTATTTTCTTGGGCTCCAAAATCACTGTAGATGGAGACTGCAGCCTTGAAATTAAAAGACGCTTGCTCCTTGGAAGAAAAGTTATGACCAACCTAAACAATGTATTAAAAAGCAGAGACATTACTTTGCCAGCAAAGGTCTGTATAGTCAAAGCTGTGGTTTTTCCAGTAGTCATGTATGGATGTGAGAGTTGAACCATAAAGAAGGCTGAACGGCAAAGAATTGATGCTTTTGAACTGTGATGTTGGAGAAGACTCTTGAGAGTCCCTTGGATAGCATGGAGATCAAACCTGTCAATCCTAAAGGAAATCAACCTTGAATATTCATTGGAAGGACTGCTGCTGAAGCTGAGGCTTCAATGCTTTGGCCACCTGATGCAAAGAGCTGACTTGTTAGAAAAAACCCTGATGGTGGGAAAGATTGAAGGCCGGAGGAGAAGGGAATGACAGAGGATGAGATGGTTGGATGGCATCACTGACTCAATGGACATGAGTTTGAGCAAGCTCCGGGAGATGGTGCAGGGCAGGAAAACCTGACATGCTACAGTCCGTGTGGTCACAGAGTCAGACATGACTGAGTGACTGAACAACAAATGTTCTTATTGCTATGTTGTTTAGTATTTTTTGGTTGTTTTTGTATTGAAAGGTTTTTGTTCCTTTCTTCCTCTTTTGTTTTCTTCATTTATGATTTGATGATTATCTTCTGTGTTATTTTGGAAACTTTTCTGTTTTTTTGGTGTGTATCCATTATAGGTTTTTGGTTCATATACAACTGTATATATAAGTATATATACACACACATATGTATATGTGATTATTTTAAGTTGATGTTCTTTCCAGTTTGAATGCATTCTTACAATCTTGCATTTTTACTCTCCCCATAGTTAGTGTTTTTGGCATCATATTTTACATCATTTTTTGTGTGTATCCCTTAACTACCTATTGTGGATATAGGTGGTTTCACTGATTTTGTCTTGTAACTTTTCTACTAAATTTATAATTGGTTGACCTTTACTGTATGTTTGCCTTTATGAATGAGATTTTCCTTTTGTAATTTTCCTTTTTTCTGATTGTGGTATTTTCTTTTCTACTTAGAGAAGTCCCTTTAATATTTCTTGTGAAGCTGGTGTAGTGTTGCTGAACTCTTTTAGCTTTGCTTGTTTGTAAAACTATAAAGTCTGAATGAATCATTTAGAGGGATGGACCCTGTAGGGAGGACTCCAAAATGGTACCAGCCAACAGTACTGTCCCTGTAGTAGAACAAACTCTCAAAAATGGTCATCATGATCATCCCTTCCCCCAAGGGGAGTCCCAGTTGCCTCCTGCCTCTCCAGGAGGCTTTCCAAGATCAGCAAATGGGTCTGACCCAGGATCCTCATATTACTCTTTCTGAGTTGAGCCTCAGAGTGTGGGATTTGTGTGCAAGATTTTGAATGAAGTCTCTGGTTCCCACAGCCCTTGCTTTCCCATACTCAAGCCCCACTGGTCTCCAGTCCAGGCTTCTGGGATCTCATCTTTCTGCTTCAGGACCTCCAGACTAGGGAGCTTGATGTTGGCCTCACACCCCTTGCTCCTTGGGGGAAACCCCTCCAATTGTGGTTATCCTTCTGTTTGGGGTTGCCTACCCAGGTGGGTGGGTCTTGACTATACTGCATCTCCACCCCTTCCTTCCCTTCTAATTGTAGTTCCTTCTTTGTGTCTTTAGTTATAGAAAGTCTTTCCTGCTATTTTTCAGGTCATTCTCATAAAGAGTAAATAGTTGTAATTTTGGTGTGCTCATAGGACAATGTAATCTCAGGGTCTTCCTACACCATGATTTTGGCCACATTTTGAATAATTCCAAGGTTTTTGACCTGAAAAGCTGGAAAGAAGGAGATTCCACTGACAGTGGGAAAGGACAGGAGTCAGAGATTCAGTTTGGATATGTTATGTTAGACACAAAAATTGAGAAACATTTATTTAACAAATCTACCAAGCCTTGACATGAACAATGGAAATTCATTGCATATTAGCTGTTCTCCCACTACCCACCACCCCCACCTCTGTAGTCCTACAAGGACGTGGTAGGCCATGAGGACTAATGAAAGGGACAGACTTTATGGGAGAAGAGTACAGAACCACTTGCCAGGGTGGTTGTAAAAATCAACAATGACATCAGTGGCAAATGATTAGAGAAGGCCAACAGCACAGCTAACCTAAGGTCTCTGTAACGGTTGGGGCAGGCAACAGACAGATAAACCAGCCGGAAATTTAACAAGGGAGATCTAGGAAGGAGTCAACCAGAGTGGATCTTTGTAAGATCTCTGCTTAATTCCTGGTGGCTGTGCTCATGCTCACGGCTGTGAGCAGCTAAGGAGAGACCAGAGAGGACACCAGCCAGCTACTCCTTCCTTGTTGGAGGTGAGGTAGTGTAAACACAGAGCATAAAATGTGGACCCCACTTGAAAGTTGCTTGAAGTTTAAATGTGTTCTCTGAACCACTCACAGATCCATCAGCAAAGAATGGGTGTCTTACTGGCTCAAGATACTTTCAGCACAACCTCTGACTAATCACATGTTGTCCAAGAGTGACCTCTAGGAAGTCAGGCTTAAAAGTAAAAGCAAGAATTAAAAAGAACCCTGAGTAGAGACATCATCCAGCACATAATGTGAGGGAAATAGATTTCATGGAATTAATCCAAGCAAACAAATCCGGGACACAAAAAAACACTATTAACAACCACCCCTCCTGTGGGATTAGAATTCAGAGTTGCAATGATACATAAAATGTCCAATCTTCAACAGAAAGTATAACACATGCAATACACATATACACACATACCCACACCCAGGAAAGTGTGACTCCCACAGAGAAGAAAGCAGTCAATAACACAGTCTCTTTGGGGGCCCAAATGTTAGACTTAGCAGAACAAGACTTCAAAGCAGATATTATCATTATGTTCACCTAACAAATCTAGCAAAAACAGAACACACATTCTTCTCAAGCACACATGGAACATTCTCAAGGATAGACTAAATGCCAGACAACAAAAGAAACCTCAGTCAATTATTTTTCAGATTAAACTTTTTATTTTGCGGTAAGTATAGATTTACATGCATCTGTAAGAAGTAACATGGAGAGATCCCACATATTCTTTACCTAGTTTCCCCTAGTGGTAACATCTGGCAAAACATCTTGTATGGTATCACAACCAGGATATTAACGATGCATCAAGAGAGAGAATATCCCATCACAAGGATCCTTGTTATGCCCTTTTATACCCACACTCTTTCTCCTTCAACTACCTCCTTAACCTTTGGCAACCACTAATCTGTTCTCTATTTCTATGATTTTGTCGCTTCAAGAATGTTACATACTGTTGGCTCTCTGCATCTATGGGTTCCACTTTCATGGATTCAACCAACCATGGACTGACATTCTGCAACTGGCTGAATTCATGGATGCAGAATCACTGGATGAATACAATTGACAGTACTGTGTTGTTTTGTATAAAGGACTTGAGTATCTTTGGATTCTGGTGTCTGAGAGGGTCCTGGAACCAATCCCTATAGATAATGAGGGATGATTGTACATGGGATCAGATAGCAGGTGACATTTTAGAATTGACTTTTTTCACTCGGCATGGTTCTAGGAGATTCTTCCAGGTGTTGCGTGTATCAAGTCTGTTCTTTTTTATTGTTAAGTAGTATTCCACAGTATGGATGTACCACAGTTTAACTACTCACCAGCTGAAAGACATCTACGTTGCTTTCCATTTGGGTCTACTACAAATCAAGCTGCTATAAACATTTATGTACAGGTCTTTATGTGATCACAGTTTTCATTTCTTGGAATAAGTGCCAAGAGTACAATTGTTGGGTTATGTTAGTTGCATGTTTTTTTAAAAAGTTTTTTTTTTTTTTTATTGCCAAACTATTTTACAAAGTAGCTGTAACGTTTCATTTACCCCAGCAATGTAAAGAGTTATCATGTTCCTCAGTATCCTTGCCGACATTTGGCATTGTCACTATTTTTAAAGCCATTTTGTTGGTATGTAGTGCTATCTTTGTGGTTTTAATGTGTAATTTCCTAACGTCTAATAACATTAATATATTTTCATGTGCTTGTTTGCCATCTTTATCCTATTCAAGGAAAAGTTTATGTATATTTCACGTTTTCTTAGAGAGCTTTTTTTGCTATTTTTTACATATTCTAAATGCTAGTTCTCTGTCAGATACATGATTTGCAAACATTTTCTCCCAGTGTGTAGCTTGTCTTTTCATTCTCTTAACAGAATCTTTTTGTAGAGCAAATGTTTGATTTTTGATGAAGTCTAATTTATCAGTTTTTCTTCTTGGAATTTTGATAGGAATTGCATTAAACCTGTATATCAGTTTGAGTAGAACTGACTTTTTAATTATGTTGAGGCTTTCAATTTATGAACATGGTATGTCTCTCCATTTATTTGGGTCTTCTTTGATTTCTTTCACCAACATTTTTATAGTTTTCAGCATATAAATACATGTGTTTTGGTAACTTTACATCTAAATTTTTTTAGTGATTATAAATATATTTTAAATTTTGGTGTGGATTAGTCATTGATGGTACATAGAAATGCATTTGATTAAGGAATTGGCTCACACAACTATGGAGGCTGACAGATCATATATATATATTACATATAATATATATATATATCCTATATATATATATATATATATATATATATATATATCAGAATCAATAGGATATATAGATATCCTATATATATATATATCAGAATCAATAGGATATATAGATATCCTATATATATCCTATTGATATATATATATATATCCTATTGATTCTGTTTCTACCGAGAACCCTGACTAACATGAGCATCACCACTGCCACAATCACCCCTCTGCCTTTTTTGCTTCAATTTAAGAAAAAGTCATAAATTGGAGGGAAGGGACTGACTACAGAGGGGCATGTAACAATTTGGGGGAGATAAAAAAAGAGTATGATATAACCCACTCTGCTGGACCAATAGATAGAATGCCAGGCATCTTTCTGAGGGACAGCCTTTTAGGCCTACTGAAAAGATGACACAAACGAGAAGCTATTGAAGTGGTCAGGTTCAAGGAACTGGCCTCTGAATCCCCTCTTGTTGGTTGCTATACAGGAATTGAAGATCAGGGCCACTGACCAATGTTAAAAGGAAGGTATTGAGCTGCAAGACACTTTGGATGTATTGGCTTCCACTTTGTCCCTTGAACACATCATCCTTATTTCTACCTCTACCTCACTGCCTGTGTGAGTCAAGGTTCTTGGTTGCAACCAATAAAAGCAAAAACAAAAACTGACTCTTGTTGACTTAGGCAAGAGGCAATGGAGTTGAAATTATGTATAGATTAGAGAGGATGCTAACAGGCCAGACATAGGGAAATATGGGATTCCATGAGTATCCACAGAATTAAAAAGCAGGCAGCAGGTAACAGTATGGCAGACTATATATTTCCAAAAATACCTACAGCAGTATTTACAATCCTATAAGCTCTTCCAGAATCTTTCCACTTCTTATCATGAATCGGGTCTACTTCTCCTCACCTTGAACCAAGAGTAACTTTGTAACTTCTTTGATGAATAGAATGTGGCAGAGTGACACTGTTGATCCCCAATCCTAGGTCATAAGGGCAATATGGCTTCCATCTGACTCTTTCATGAGATTCTCCCCCTTGAAACCCAGCCACCATGTTGTGAGGAAGCCCAGGCTTATGTGGAGAGGTAGTAGGTATATATTTTGGCCCATAGCCCCAGCTTAGGGTCAGTCAACAGCCAGCGCTGACCACCAGAAAGGTAAGTAAACAAGCCTTCAAATGATCCCAGACCTAGGTTTTGCACAGCCCCAGCTTCACTAGGTTGAGCAGAGGTGGCTAACTCTACCAAGCCCTGCCCAAATGGCAGGTTCATGAGAAAAATAATTATGGTCATTATTTTAAGCCTTTATGGGTTGCTTTGTTACACAGTGACTGGTAATAGGAACATTCACAACCATGTCATAGCAGAAATCACATGGTTATGACACTGCCCAGGGCTCTACCACCATTAAATAAATTAGTATGTGTACTTGAAACAGTTTCTGGCATGTAAGGAACTCTCCAGGAAACACACTCATTTAGGTTTTGATCATTATCTTTATTTTTATCATCAAAATTTCAGCTTATATGTCACTTCCTCAGAGAATCTTTCTCTGATGCCATTATCTCCCCACCATCTGGGGACAGATGGCCTTCAGTTTTATTTATTTGTTTTTTGTCATGTGTCACTAAATTTAATTAGCTTATTTACTCACAAATTTGCTTATTTACCTGTGTCTCTCACTTTACTTTTTATACTTTAAAAAATGTGATTGAATACCTCTGTTTACCAGTTGGAAGGTAATCCCCTTAGTGCAGGGAGCTTGGGATCTCACCACTCTCCTTGGGTTGAGCAGACTGCAGGGTGGTGGACAGGCAGATGTGCTATCCAGATCATCCATCAGTGGAGGACTTCTTTGCCCAAATGCTAGAAGTGCTGTCTGTAGACAACCTTCAGCTGTCGGCCACTTTCAGAGTTGGCCTTAGCTGTAGAGCTGCCCAAAGTCATGCTCATTTTGGGTCAAATTGGTGGCAGATGGTGGCAGATAAAAAGGCCCAGCCATCTCAGCTAAAGCTGGGATAACTCTGACAGGTCATTCTAGCTCTAGAGCTGCCCATGGATGCACCCAGGCTGTCACTAGGCCTGCATCATGGGTTGATTTCTCCTCTGGTCTCTTCTCCTTCCAACCCCCTCCATGAGGTTGATACCTAGGTCACCCGTCAGCCAACACCATGCACCCTAAGTTCTATCTCAGAGTCAGCTTCCTGGGAAGCTCAGTCTAGGACAGCTGAGCTTAAGGGAGATGGGCAGTTGGTGTTTGCAGGGAGATTGAGGTATCTGGGGGCCCCATAAGAGGAGACCATCTTGGATGACACGTGAAGCCTCCCTGCTGACAGGACTGTCTTTTGTAGTAAGAGTGGGAGCTGATCTTCTGCCCTGGTGGCAGGTGTTCAGCAGAGCTCCTTCTGTTCTTGGCAAACATGTAAGAGAAGTGAATGCACAGGGTGGAGGAGAGAGCCCTGGTCGGCTGCCAGGCTTTTATATTTATTCCCAGAGAAGTGGGCTGTGAGTGCACACTCTCACAGAACAACAGAGCTGGAAGGATCCAGGGCTTCACCATGCTTCTCAAATATTTCTTCCCAAGTACCTCAAAGGGAAAGGAAGGTGAACTCAGACCCCTGGTGCAAGAAGACAGGTCATGTTTGCTAAATGACATCAAATATACTGAAGGGGTATGTGGGTCCCCATTTGAGAAGCTTGGATCTGGATGAGAAATCCAAAGCCAAGGCCTTAGAGCTCAGTCTGGCTGGGGTCTGATGGAGGTCAGGACTTGGAATGAGGCTGGATCAGGGCTTAACATGGGATCAGAGTTCTGTTTGGGACCAGGATTCAGCCTGGGTTCATGAGTTTATCACAGGTCAGGATTAGAGCTGTCTGGGACTAGGATTGTCTGGGGCTAGGTCAGGGTTTGATCTAGGGTTAATCAAGTCATGGTTTAGCTGTGGTAGGAGCCAGGACTCAATGTGAGGCCAAGATCTAGGATTCATTCTAGCATCAGGGTCTAACCCAGTCTAACCAATCATGACTAGTGATGGTTCCATCTAAGGTCATGAGCACAAGCTGGAACCTCATCTGAATTCCTTGCAAGGCCTGCTCAGGGCTTGGCCTCAGTCCAGGTATGGGCTTGATCTTAGGGTGAATGCAGCCTGGCATCAGGACTCAGTCCTGAAGCAAGCAGCTAAGCCAGCCTGTTGTTCTGCAACAGAGTCAGCAAATCACAACCTGTGGGCCAAACTTAGCATGCCACCTGTTTTTATAAATACAGTTTTATTGCAACACATCCACACTTATTTGTCTACCTCTTGCTTATGGCTGCTTGCACACTGTGAACAGTAGAGTGAAGTAGTTGAAACAGAGATCATATGGCCTGAAAAGTCCCAGATATTCACTATCTGGTCCTTGACAGTAAAAGCTTGCCAACCCCTGATCTAAGGGCTTGGAGGCCTCTCTGGCATGAGAAAGCTAGAACATTCCCTAACTCAGTGTTGAGAGCCTCCCTAAAGGTTATGGCGGTGTTTAAGAGACCACTCAAAGGACCATGGAGGCCTGAGCCATGGTCCCCACAGCCAGCTGACTAAGGTTTTGCAGTCTTGAAATCCCTGTTTGGCCTTTCTCCATGAAGGGCGCCGTCAGGGTGTTGCCCTACCACCTGACAGGTAATCCCTACCTGTACATTTTTCTTTGCAGCTTCCAAAGTAGCATTTCCATCCATACTCTCCCTTGGGCCATCTCTCAATGTCCCCACCTATCCAACCTCTGACCACGGTGCTCTCATTGGCTGCTGGGGTGTCTTCTGCTTTCAGTTGGAGCTGGAAGGACCTGGTCAGTTTTGTCCCAGTGAAGCACTACCTTGGCCCAGATGAGAGTGCAAAGGGGTTGAACTAGAGACATGACTAGCTGGCAGGTACCCCTATCACCTTCAGCTACTTTCCCTTCTTCAAACACACATGGACATGCTAGCTCCAGAGCTGCCTGTGGGTACAACCAGGCTGTCACTGGGCCTGTATCATGGGTTGATATCTCCTTCCTCCTCCATCCCCTTTCCTTCCATGAGGGTTGATCCCAAGGTCACCCTTCAGTCAACACCCAGCATCCTAAGCCCCATCTCAGAGTCAGTTTCCTGGGAAGTTCAACGTGTGACAGTTGAACTTAAGGAAGACAGACAGTTGGTGTTTGTGGGCAGAATAAAGTGTCTAGTGCCCCCAGCTCCCAAGGCCCCTTCCTGTTGCTCAATCTTAAGGAAACAGCTGCCTCCTCTGAACCTCCACCTACCTTTCTTATATGGGTTGTTATTTAGTTGCTAAGTTGTGTCTGACTCTTTTGCAACCCCATGGACTGTAGCCCACCAGGCTACTCCCAGGCTATTTCCCAGGCAAGAATACTGGAGAGGGTTGCCATTTCCTCCTCTAGGGGATCTTCTTGACTTAGGGATAGAATTCATGTCTCTTGTGTTGTAGGTGGATTCTTTACACTGAGCCACTCTATGGATCAGCATTTAAAACCTCTGGATGGTTTGGAGAGGAGTCCTGGAATTTAGGACCTGTTTCATTAAAATGTACCCACTCATCTGGATTCGCCAAGCTGTCCCTGTGCTGAGTGGAATCATCAGAGAGATGTCTTCATAAGGCTTTGGTCACTAAGACCACCCATCAGACACTGTTTATGTGTTTGTCTGACCACCTTTCTGCAAAGACCCACTACACGAATCGTTCTCACCCAAATCATGCCCAGGAGGTGTCTCACTGCAGATGTGCCTGTTTTTTTGTTGCTCAGATTACTTAAATTATATGCTTAGTTACAATTCCTTGGCTATCTAGAGCATTTTGGAGCCGATTTCCATGTCTGATGCAGTCATCTTCAGGGCCTGGTGGTGTACTCTCTAGTCCTCATCCTAGTAGTTCCTGTTTTGCTTTGACACTAAGAGAGTATGCAGTTGTGTGCAGGGGAAGCTGCTGGGGAGTTTTTCAAAGTCAACACTATAGTTCCAAAGAAGTAAATAAACACTTAGTGTACTGAGCTGGTCATATGTGACTATAGCTAGATTAGATTTGGGGCTCTATCCCCCAACACTCGATGATCCCTCCTCTATCTTCAGCTTCTTTCAGGCAACAGTAACCCTCCCACCGGCCCCCAGCTGCTGGGCCTGTGTCTTCACTGAGGGAAATTCTCACATCACTTTAAGCCCAATGCTTTTCAGGAACATGACTTTGGGGTACAGTTTTGCTGGTGTAAATGGTGTGTACACGGGCTTCAGATCTACCTTGAGCTCATCCCATGGTCATAAGCAAGGTTCTCTCCTCTGTGTAGGATGGAAGTGTTGAGGGATGTTTAGGTGTCAGTGCCAACACTTTTGGGTTCTCTGTCAGAGCTAGGAGGAGTTTCTGGATCTGGCTGTGGTCAGAGCACTGAAGTGTCGAGAGACAAGCAATGAGAGCACAGGGATCAGCCAGGCTGATGGTGAGCTGGCAGGAGGTGGCACATCTGGGTGGGCCAAGGTTACTGTGACACTCAATTCTTCAGTCTCCCAGCAACAAGCGTGATGAGATGGAGGTGGGAGACCCAAAGTTTAAGGGTTACTGAGTCTAACACCTCATTTTACAGATGAGGAAACTGAGACTTAGGAAGGGAGGAACTTGCCCAAGTTCACAGAGCAGGGCAGAAGCTGAAGCAGGACTGGAATCCAGGCCTCCTGACTCCCATATGGGAAGGGCAGAGAAGTGGACAGGAGAGGAATAGGGACCTTCTCCTCCCTTCTCAGCCCTTCATGCCTGTCATTTAGCTGTGGCCACGTGGACGATCACAAAGCCCTTGATGTCCGGGAAGTGGGGGCTGACGAAGTCTACCTGCAGCTGCCGTGGGCCGCTCTTGAAGGGGGTGATCTTGAATTGGACCGAGGCCTTCTCTTGGGGCTCCAAGCTGGGCACACTGGGGAAGGAAGATGGGAGAAAGGCAGACCATCAGTCATGTCTCCTTCCTGAGCCTGTTCTGCCAGTCCGTGGCACTCCAGAGCCCTCAGGATCAAGGTCATACCTTGTGGCTTGACATTCAAGCCTTTCCATATGCTTTCAGCTTAGTCATCCCTTCCACTACTTCTCACTTATTTCAACCAGTCAGGCTAGTCTCCTCCCTATGCCCTGAACATACCTTACACTTACCCTCCTCTAGGCTTTTGGATGGATTGTTCCTCCTACCTAGGGTGCCCTCCCCATTCCAATTACATCCGACGCCCAGATTAACTTTTTCTTCTTCCAGGAGACCTTCCCTAACAATACCAGCCATGGAGACCTTTGACTGGGAAGGTCTCCACCATTCTTGATACCTGAAAAGTTCCCCAAGTCATCATTTAAGGCCCAGTTTAAAGATCAGTTCCACTGGGGATTTCCCCTGGTCCCACCCCACTCCCACTCAAAGGCTGCCTCTGAGCCCCTAGACTTTGGGGAGTCCATCCTTCTGCACAAATCACACTGTCTTCATGTGAAGGGCCATATGTTGCTAGAGTCCTTCTCCAGGCAGAACTCCATCTGTTCATCTTGGTGTTTCCAGCAGTTGACATATGGGTCAGGGTACAGGAACATATGAGTGTGACTGAGTGAATGAATGAAAGAATGAATGAGTAAATGAATGACTGAGAATGAATAAGCAAATAAGTGAGTACATGGATAATTGAATATGTGTGAATGAGTGAATGAATGCATAAATGAATGAATGAGTGAATGAATAGGTAAATAAGTGAGCAAATTAAAGAAATAATATGGATGAATGAACCAGTCAAAACTGAGTTGAGTAGATGAATGAATGAGTGAAAACATGAATAGAAGAGTGAATTAGTGAGTGAAGGAGAGAGTAAATGAATAGGAGTGAGTAAATGAATAAATAAATGGATAAATGAGAGAAAATATGAATGTGAATGACTGGATTAGTTACATGATTGAATAAGTTAAATGATTAAATAAATAAATGAAGAAATGAAAAACTAATGTGTCTAGGCAGTGGGCTGGTTTCTCCCTCCTCCCCTTGCTGGCAGTGTCTTTATGGCCCATTTCATAAGGAAGGCGGCCCTCCCACCCCAGGCTGACACTTACTCGATGCTGAGCTGTCCCTGGAGAAGGCCACTGCCCTCCACCATTAGCATACAGTCTTTCACTCTCTCCGAGAGAGGGTTAAGCACCATCACTTCCACTGCAACTGCCACCCCCACCACGGCTGGGCCAAGCACCTAGAGGGACAATATCCATAAGTTATACTCCCTCCTCCGCATTCTCACAGGAAACCCATGATCCTGGCTGGGTCAGGGAATGGGGAGTTAAACTTGTCTATCCTTTGCTTCTACATACCCCATCACTGAGACCTATCATTATATCCACCCCTCTCCATTCATACCACTTGTCACCATCCTTGAGAGCTGAAGCTAGAGCTAAAAGCACAAATCCCCAGCCTCTGATGCCCTCCTTTAGATCTGCAGGAGGCCTGCCAGAAACAGGTGGCAGATTCAGATAGTAGTCACCTTGATGGTAATGAAGTCCTCCAGAGTAATGTCCTTCTCCACCAGGAGCTTCTCTCCTTTGGTCACAAGGCACATAGCAGCCAACAGGATCTTCTTGTCCTCTGTCAGGTCTTCCTTATATTGAGAATAAGATATTGCAATTGGGATCTTTTTCTCTGGAAGGGAAAGCAGAGGAATTGGGAGTCCAGTGTTCTTTTTCAAAGAACCCAGAAGAGGAAGGGAAGGTTCAATTCATAGTTACACTCTCTATGAACCTTGCAACCAACATGAGATAGTCATTATTATCATCAGTTCACAGATCAAGAAACCTAAGGCTCAGAGAGGATAATTTCTTGTCCAGTGTCACATAGCAAGTACATCAAGGAGCCAGGATAAGGTAGGATTCAAATTCAGGCCAGTCAGCTACCGTGACACCAGACTGTCTCTCTAAGAGCTTCTGGAGATGTGTTTAAAATTCCCCCAATCATTTCAAATGGAGATATCACAATCCATCAATGATTCATCCATCAGGAATTCACTCACTGTTCAATGAGCACCTACTATGTCCCAGGTGCAGAGAAGAAGGAGGCCAAAGGCCTCCCTCAAGCTTCCTACTCAATGAGGAGGCCAACTCCTTACAGCGTCTCTAAATTCTCTCTCCCCATTACGGCCCAGTTCTAGTCAGGCCCACCAACTGTAGACAGCCTTCAGTGATTCACTTACCCAAAGATCCTGTGCCCTCTGCCTTTGGAGCACCTATGGTTCTGACCAATTCTATGTCTTTCTCATCAGCCACAAACTCCCTGCTTATGTAATCTCTTCTTTTGAGCATGTGTCACACAGGCCATAGGTGACTGTTAGTCATATATATATCTGATGACTGTATATTTTTTCTTTAAGGCACAGCACATTCTTTCCAGTTTGCCTAAACTCTACCATCCCCTACTACTTTATCACCACCGTTTCCTTTATATCTGTTTCCTTCCTGTCCCCAAGGGCGTCTGAGTATTCACCCTGTGGGAAAGATCCATATATGTTTCAAACTCTCTGTTCCTCAGAGCTTTGCATATAATACATGCTTCTTGAATGATCCATGAGTCAAAGTTCTACCTTATTTTAACTGGTTCTCTAAGTCTAGCAGGTTCTACCAGGAGAACCTGTACTACAACAATAATAATAATTTTAAAAGTTAAATTTTACTGAGAGATTAAATTGTGCTAGGGACTTGCAAGTGCATTCATGGATTATCTCATTTAATCCTCACAACAATTGCACGAGCAAGTATTATTATCCCCATCTTATAATAATATCAACAATACTGATGATCACTACCATAAATTAAATGTTCTTTAGTGGTAGGAATTGTGAGAAATACTTTATATATGTTATATCATTTGTTCCTCGTATGGTAAAGATGAGTGGTTCTCAAAGTGTGGTCCTGGGGCCAGCAGCATCAGCATCTCTAGGGAACTTATTAGAAGTGCAGATTTTAAAGCTCCAGAGTAAAGAATCACCAGATGCTCCCAATTATTCACATGAAGAGAGCTTTGGACATTGGTTCAGACCATGGGAGAAGGGAAGAGAAAGACTGTTCCATACAATATTCAGAACAGAGCTTCGTTAAGTTCTCTGGGTCATGAACTCCACTGACAATCTAATAAAAGCTGAGACTCTTTTCATTAACAAACATCAACAGTCCCATCAACCATTAGATATAACTGATAACTATAGACTACTTCATCCAACAAGAGCAGAATACACATCCTTCTTAAGTTCATACTGAATGTTCCCCAAGAATGATCACATTGTGGGCTACAAATAACACATGAACAAATTTTAAAGAATAAAAATTATACAGTGTATCCTCTCAGACCCCAATAGAATTAAACTTGGTATCAGTAACAGAAAGATAGCTGGATGACTCCAAAATATTTGGAGATTAAGCCACACACTTCTAAATGACACTTAGGTCAAAGAACATACCTCAAAAAATTTAAAAACATTTTTAACTAAATGAAAATGTAACAAATTGTGGAATGCAGCAAAGCATTGCTTATATAGAAATTTGTAGCACTGACTACAGATATTAAAAAAGAAGAAAGACCTAAAATCAACAAATCTGAAATCTCCATCTTAAGAAATTAGAAAAAGAAGAGCAAACTAAATCCAAAGTTATCCAAAAAAAAAAAAAAAGAAATAAAATTTAGAAAAAATTTAAGTCAGAAATCAATAAAATTGAAAACAAGAAATCAAAAGAGAAAATCAACAAAACCAAAAGCTATTTTCTTAAAAAAAGATCAAAGACATTACAGGAAAAGGAAATTACAGACCAATATTTCTCATGAACATTGATGCAAAAATCCTCAGCAAAATGTTAGCAAATTGAATCCAACAATGTATAAAATGAATTATATATCTCGACCAAGTGGGATTTATTACAGGTATATGAGGTTGGCTCAACATTCAAAAGTCAACTAATGTAACCTATCACATCAACAAACTAAAGAAGAAAAGTCACATGAACATATCAGTAGATTCAGAGGAAGAATTTGACAAAATCTAGCACCATTTCATTACTAAAATTCTCAGAAAACTAGGAATAGTTGAGGAAGTTTTCAACTTGACAAAGAACATCTACATAACTATTACTCCAAAAAAAAAAAAAAAACCCTACAAAAACCTACAGCTAACAACATACTTAATAGTGAGAAACTCAAAGCTTTCCTACTAAGAAGGAACAAGGCATGGATGTCTCTCTTACCACTAATCCTTTTCAACACTGGACTAGAAGTCCCAGCTAAGACAAAAAGACAAGAAAAGGAAATAAAAGGTATATATATTTGGAAGAAAGAAATGAAACTGTCTTTGTTCACAGATGACATGATCATCTATGTAGAAAATCTGAAAGAATCAGCAACAAAAAACTCCTCGAAGTAATTATACTAATTACTAATTATAGCAAGGACA